>NC_066866.1:28408390-28720029 GCF_025177605.1 Cucumis melo | reverse complement strand
ATTTGAGAGAAGATTGTTTGTTGTGTGTTGTGAGAATGAGAGTGAGGGATCTATTTATAGTGGTGGAGAATTAGTAACGGTCAAAATAATTTAATTGTGAAACGTTACAAATTTATTATACTAAAACTTTTAACGGTCAAAAAATTGATTTTGTAACGTTTAACAATCAAAAAATTAATTTTGTAACGTTTAACGGTTAAAAAATTAATTTTGTAACACTTCATAATTCCTTATAATTTTTCATCCAATAGAATAGAAGTATAATTATACCAAACTAAATAGTAAAAATCCTTGATATTTTTACCAAAATAAATAGCTTATGGTTCGCATTGGTATTACATAATTCAAAAACGTGGCTGTGTAGTTATAGCAAAATTGAAGGAGATGGGCAGGAATACTTTTCAAGTTTTAAGGGGTCGGTTTCTTCGAGAAATAATTAGATGCAATGAGTAATTGAAAGTTCGGACGATCTCAAGGTTTTTAGGATGGAGACTTTGATCAAAGTACTTTGGGAGTTGATAAATAAAAGCCAGGGTGGGAAGCAAAAATGGCAGAATCTGTGTTCAAAATGGAGTCTAATGAAAGATGGAGCCCAAGGTCAGTGAGGTGAAGGAGATAAGAAGTGGATTTCAGTTAAAAATGCTATTTTTTTTCTGTTAAGTAGGAATAATTGCTAAGCTCGCTGGATGGCTGCAGCCTTTTTCTCCAAGATAATTAGATAATGTCAAGGAGTACATAACGGAGACTGTATCCTATATGGCTCCCTGCGTTGCTGGAATATATTACCTCCGTTGCAGATTAAGACAAACAATAAACAAACTCTAATAAATCAGCTTCACATTCGTAGGCTAAGTGGCAGGCCTTCATGTTTAATATTTATTTTGCTATAATTATCCTGTATAATTTTTGTTCCTTTCTCTTTCTATTTTTGACAATAATTTTTAAAATAACCCAAGACCCTAAAATAAAAAATAAGCAAAAGGGGGAGAAAAAGGTATTGCATGAAAAAAGAAAGTTCAAAGGAAAGAAAAGGATTTGGTACAGGAAGTGATTTTGTCTTTATCCTTTTGACTTTACAGAGAGAGAGAGAAAAAATGATGTTTTGTGTTTGTTTGGAGTCCCAATGAAAAATGCATTGAGAAGAAAAAAGTAGGAGAGAAATTGTCATTTTATATGTAGCTAAGCTTAAGCAGAACCAAGCAAGTAATTTTATTGCCCAAAGTACCCCTGGTTCCATGGCATTCTTGGAATTCATCAATGCCATAAATATTAGTATATTACAACCCCCAGCTCATAATACCTTTGCTCCCTTCTCTAAATTTCTAACTAAAAACCCCCCACCATCCTAACTTAATTATAATCATTTCTATGTACTTTTTTTTTCTTTAGATTGAAAATAATCAAAATTTCACATTTTATACGTTTGTTTGTTGTTATATCAAAAGAAAAACATAAACCGTCC
Source organism: Cucumis melo (assembly GCF_025177605.1). Taxonomy (NCBI): domain Eukaryota; kingdom Viridiplantae; phylum Streptophyta; class Magnoliopsida; order Cucurbitales; family Cucurbitaceae; genus Cucumis; species Cucumis melo. Next base: position 28,718,567 of record NC_066866.1, on the reverse strand, counting down.
AAAGAAAGAGTGACCATTAAAAGTCAAATACACACAATGTTTTAAATTACTAAAGTATTGTTTTGTCATCATTTATTTTTAGGTTTTTGTTTCTTTTTAAAAAATTATTCACTCGTGATGTTTTACCATTATTTTCCTCTTTCTACTATAATTCTTAGTGATCAAAATCTAGAAACAAAATTTTTTTCTAATTTTTTAAATTTGGTTGAATTCATAGAAAGTAAATAAGAAACCAAAAATTTTTTAAAGATGCTAACAAAACCTAAATCAAAATAATTGTTTCACAACTTCAAAAAAATCTTTTAAAATCAATTAATCAAATAGAAATAAATTCAAATCAACTCCTAAACTTTTAATGTTGTATTTGTTACCAATGTGATTAAAGAAACAAATAAAAAATTTAAAGAATAAATTTATAATTTTGAAAATTTAAATACCAAATGGATAAAAATGTTAGAGTCATTTGAATTAAAACAAAAATAGTAATGGTACACGCAAAATATGTTAAAGTTAAAAAATTTCGCCTCAAATCCATGAAATATCAGCTTAAGTCTCTTCCCCAAACTCAGACATATGAATTCAAACAAAACAACTTTGCATCTCAGACACAAACATAATAACATATGTACTCAGACGAAACAATTTTACACCTCGCCCAAACACATATATAAGAATTAAGACAAAACAATTCTACACTCAAAACATATACATATAAAAACTCAAATAAAACAACTTTACACCTCAAACACAAACATGAACTTCATATATTCTATCTCAATTACTCAATGATGGGAAGTTTGATAACAAGAACTATGGAAATAAGTTATGACATTCTAATTAGCTAAAATCAATATCGTTTAAATAGAATTTTTATTTCCTACAATATTTACTATTTTACATCTATCATTTTTTAATTATTTGCTACGATATTTATTATTTAATTTCTTCTCAAACTAAAGCAATTTACACTCTAAACACAAACGATTGTGATTTAACTGTAATAATCTATTATCCAAACTCTATCTCTCAAAGTTTTGACATTGTATTAATAACCTAAATAAAAGAAGAAGAAGAAAGTTGAAATAATGTGAAAGTGTGTACACATTTAAACATCATAATAATTATTAATTTTTTGGACAGAAAAGAACAATAATGAAAATAGAAGGAACAGGCTTTATACGAGAAGGGAAATGAAACAATGTGGTCAATGCCTTGTCTCTCTTTTTAACTTTTAGCTTTTCACTTTTTTCCTAATAGGCCTTTTTTAAATAACCATCTATTTGTTTGAGTTAATCACGGAATATGAATATAACGTAGCAAAATATATATGTATATATATATAGATTTCAAATACCTCTAGTTAGAAGTAATATTGCAAATTTTAAGGGGGGAAAATTGATATCTGAAGTTGACGAAAAAGTGAAGAGAGAATTTTTGAAATTTAGCCAACTTAGTGGTTAGTTGGAAGTGGTGAAACAAAAAGGATCGGCAATAATAGCTATTTTTAGTTAAAATCAAACCACACCAACGGATTTGCTTCGTTCAACTACCAATCACTCTCTACATCATGAGATCCACCCACGCGCCTGTCTTTGCGTCCTAACATTTCCTTCCCTTTTATTTATTTCTTTTACAAATTATGTTTGATTTTTTAAGCCAATTTGAGTATTTCAAATTTTAATTAACACATCTATTAGTGGTCAAAAAAAAAAAAAATTCAAATATTTCCAATTCAGATGTTAGGTTGATCTTACAAAATTACCTTTTCAAATTTTATGGTTTGTCTGATACATCATTCACATATTCGTACATTAACTCCATGGAAAGATAAATTAACTTATGCTTTTAAATTCGAGTAATTTACACCTATGTAGGAAAATTTAAAAATATTCACGATTCCTACATCAAAAAATAAGAATTCATTAAGTCCATGGTCGAATTTTCTTAACTTACTAAGTTGCCTTTCTTCTTCTTCGTCTCAATCTTCATTCTGTCATTTTTGTTCTTCTTAAGCTTTCTTTCAAGTAGGGTGTAAATGGGTTGGGTTGGGGTTGGGAGACATTCTCAACCCAACCCATAAATATGAGTTTGATTATCGGGTTGTATTATTATTATTATTTCGTTTCTAAATTTTAATGTTTGTAAATGGAAATCATCGATCGTAAATCGAATATGTTTTGCATCAAATTAAGCAAAAAAAAAAAAAAAAAAAAACTCTTGGAACTCAAGATTGCTTAACTTTTATTAAATAAATAAATAATAAAAAATATAATGTAATATATATTTAATATTTAAATTTATTATTAATTTGGTTAAGGTTGGGTTGAACCGAATTTTTCAACCCTCCAACCCGCAACCCAACCCAACCCAACCCGAAAAAAAAGATCAAAATTTTTAACCCAACCCAACCCAAACCCATATTATATGGGTTGGGTTGTCAGATTGCTCAGGTTATTCTTACACCCTTACTTTCAAGGTTTTCATTCTCCCTTCTTCAAGCTTCAAATCCCCACCATCCCTTGTATCAAATTCTCTCTTTTTGGCTCCCATTCTAGGGTTTCTGTTTCGATGAATGCTATTTTTTATCCGATGAATCGCCAACACTTCAACTATCTTCGATCCAACTCCATTTCTCACTGCCAAGAATGTGATATCTCTCAATTCGGCTGTTGGATCCTCCACAATGTTTGTCACAAAGCCACCTTTTATCGTCACTGAACTAATTGCGTCCTCAAGCACAATCTCTCTCGTTTTTGTCCTCTTTGCTTCGATGTTTATCACCGAGTTATGTGCTTCAAATGTACTTTAATCTCTCATCTCTCACGTTTCATTTTGATTTTCCTCTACCTTCCTATGCCCCCTCTACTCAAATCCTTGTGTTTTTCTTCTTCAATGGTTTTGACTCTAATGGGGGCATTTGTCAATCAGAGTCCAATCGCCTTTTTAGTCGGGATAAACATTGATGTTAAATCAGCAAAATCGATTGTTGTTGCAGCTCATGTATTTGCTTAATCCATGAGGAGAGCAGCTCTTGATGTTAGGGTTGTTGCATAGATGAAGATCAAGAAGGCTGCGTTTGAGAAGAAGCAATCTAATCTTGCGTTGGAATGGCTTGTGTATCTTGTTCTTTAAAGAAAGATAAAAATAGATAAGCTAAAAGTATGGAGATTTTGTTGCCAGTGAGAGGAAGGTTGATTGTGGCATTCGTAATACAGGGGATCATGGGTTTGGTGAAATTAAGTGCAACGACGTTGGAGCTGCACCACCAGCAACTCTGGTTTATTTTTATGTTTTATGGGTGTGTGTCTCGGATAAGCACAACTAGATTGCTATATGTGTTTATTCGAGATATACATAGGTAGAATTCTATCTCTTTCTATTTCAGATAGAGAGAGATACAGATAGTTAGATACATATCCTATCTGTGTCTATCCAAGATTGACATATATAAAATTCTACCTATGTACAGATAACAATTTGTCTATGCCTATCCAAGATACCATACGCATAAACCATTTTAACAAATATTCTTATGTAGCTGAATTTTATCATAAATAAACATTGTCAGTAGTATATAGTGGGTGTGTTCGACATGTTGGAGTTTATTTGGATTTGAGACTTGAAGATGATGTCATGAAAACGTTACCTCATATTATTAAACGTCAAGTTGGAAGACCTAGAAAACAAAAAATTTCATCTGTAGGTGAATTTAAGTTCATCAAGATGTTCTAATTGTAACTGTAAAGATCACAATAGTAGGACTTGCAAATTTAAACCAATTAATCAAAATATGTAATATTTCTCCTTTTTTTTCATTTTAATAAATGTATAGACAAATAGATTGATATTAGAGTTTATGAATGATATTTTATGATTTATTCTGGTCTTAAGTTGTAAGTATTTTTAAATGGTACGATTAATTTTTAGTGAAACTGAAAGAAGCACAAAAACATGTGAAATGACACTAACTATAGGCCTATAGACAAAAGTAACCAAAGCAATGCAACTATCAACATAGAAATTAATAGAGGACTATCAACATCTATCTCTCTCTATCTCAGATAGACATTAATGATGAAGAAGATGATTGGGCTTGGAATTTCACTTTAATAAGTCTTTAAGACAAGTAAGGGTGATGTTGCCAGGCCACAGGGGATGTAGGAAAATGTCGGAGATCCGAATTTTGAATCCTAAGCCTAGGGTGTTACACAAGCTAAGCTAACCTATTGCTTTTGACTTAAACTTATGATGAAAGTCACGAATCATAGATGTAATTGAAAGTGAAAGTAATACATTTTCTATGTTTCAAAAAATATAGCAAAGATTCATTGAATAACATAATTGAAACCAACAATAAGAAAGAGTTAAATTCAATGCTCACAATCACATTGAAATAGGGAAGGAATTCTAAAGACCAACTAGAAATAAGTATCTTAACTTGTCATACACGTGCTAGATGACGAGGAATGGTTAGAAGACATAAACCAACAAGAAAAGCCATGAAAAGTGGGAGAAAAACATAACGTGGCTACTAAAATGGGTGGTAGAATAACCTAGGCGACTGAAACAAATTTTTTTATAAAATTGCAACGGCGTCATGACGCTAAGGACAACACTAGGACACTGACGAAAAACATGCATGCAGAAGGTTCATAATGTTGCGACGTCGTGTGCAATTTTGTCTATGGTTGGTTAATATATGGTTTAAAATCAAAAGGGTTAAATAATGTACGATTGTCATAAAGGTAATAATATTGAAGAAAAACTTAGGCATAAGAGTTGCCTAATGCCTATTATTATTGCATAAAAAGAGAATGAAAATGCAATATCGGGGAGGGGGGTTCGAAATGAACGTGTGTTTGGGGGGTCGAAATCAAACTTGGGGGTTCCAAATCAAAATCGGGGAGGGAGGTTTTGAAATTAGAATTGGGTAGGGGGTCCGAAAAGCAAAACTGGAGGAGGGAGGGGGGTTTCGGACGCCACAATGGAAGGAGAACTTACCAGCGAAGAGCTCGACAAAAATGATGGAGAACGACGGAGAATGACCACGCTTTGATGGTGGGGGAGGATTGGGTTTCACGAACGACCGAAAAATGATGGAGAACGATGGAGAATGCCCGCACGAAAGCTCACTGTGATGGTGGCGTGAAGAGATGGAGAACGGTGTTCTTCGATGGTGGAGGGTTTTTTGCAAAAGAGAAAGGGGAGTGAAAAGGAGGAGAAAATGTGGGAAAAGAGGAGGGAAATGTGGGAAAAGGGGAGAGAAAGGGAGAAGATGAAAGGTTTGGAGGGAAATTTTTAGTAAATTTATTTTCAATAAAATAATTTATTTTAATAAGTTTCTTTTTAGTAAATTTATTTTAATAAGTTTCTTTTAGTAAATTAATTTTCAATAAGTTTTTTTTGGTAAGTTTGTTTTAATAAGTTTGTTTTAATAACTTTACTTTTAATAAGTTTATTTTAATAATTTTATTTTAATAGGTTTATTTAATGGAATGAGAAAAATAAAAAGTATTTTATATTTTATATTTTTATATTTTTATACTTGACATTTTTAAAACATTAACTTTGAAAGAGTCAAATAAAAATTTTAACTATACTTGACGTTATTTCCATGTCAAGTAAATGTCAACTATATTTGACGCACAATAAACGTGAAATAAAATCTGTACTATGTTTGAGTATATGTTTATACTCACTCTTTCTATGTTTAATATTTCAGGTGAAGGTAAAGGTGGGGGAAAACTGACGAGCGACAAAGAAGGATCCATGATATGCCATATGAGGACTCAGTTTCGCTTCCGCGTTTATGTATCAGTGTTTTAGTATTCCGTTTTCAATGAAAATTTAGTCTTCCCTCGTTTCAAAAAGTGTCTCTTGTTATTGTTTCTCCTTAGTAATGACCTCAGCTTAGTATAAAGAGTTGGGTCCTTACACCATGACATATGCACTTTTACTTTATAACATTGTTTATTGTTTAAAATTGGCTATTTCGAATTTGATGACCAATTAGGTAACTCGATTTTAATTCTTAGCTAACTATGAACTCCTGTTTATTCATGATTATCCTTAGATCTGCATGGATAAAAGTAGCTAAAAAATGTTGGCTCAACAAACCTCATATTTCAAGTGTAAAATGGGGTAGATAGCTAGGGACATAAGGTACAAGGCAAAATTCACTCCTACTCGTTTTTAGGGATAGTAGAGAGGTTGTTCCCTTAAGTGTTGACTTTGAGTCTCGAACAAAGGATTCTACCTTCACATTGACCCAAGATGGATTCAGTTAATGGTTGGACTATAAACAAATTATTCATTAGAGGATCAACGAAACTTAAGGAACAAGAAGTAATTTTTGGGGTACAACGATATTTTTAACCCAGCCGTAATTACAAACAACATGTGAATGATCAACTTATTGATCAAGGTTATATCAAATGGATGAAAATATATCTACAGTAAGGAGAGTGCAACTATAGACTATAGTGGATAGTCCAAATAGTTAATGAACGTCGAATAACTAGGTTCAAGAGGCCGGTTAATTACAAATTGTTGGAACTCATGTTCTCTAGGTCTGTTAAGTCCTCTTACTAGTTCATATTAAAATTAATCTTAAAACATTCCTTCCTCACACCGCTCCTCTCCTTCCTAACCTCAGTGACAAACGATTTTGAACCGTTCGAATTAGTTTAGAGAGTATATTTGATAAATATATTTGAGATAATTAATGACTTAGTAATAAGAAAGAAATGATATTTAGATAAGATTTGAATATCGAATAGGGATTTGAGATTGGTTAATCATTTCAATTGAAACTAGTGGAATTTAATATTTGACATTAATATGACTTAATGCCATCAACCATATGGATTTAGATGGCATTAAGTCATATAAAAGGTTGGAATAGTACTAAATATATCAACTGAGAATACAATAAAATAAATCAGAAAATGAAATGGAGGTTGAGATGAGGGTGAGTTTGACTATTGAAGATTGATGTATCGTTTTCATATCCATAACCTCGCGTTGTCTTCACCTCTTTGTGAGTTACTCACATATATCATATATTTATGACGCATGCTAAAGTTATCTTAGAAGTGAGGAGTTTATTTATGTCTAGATAACCTTTTCGCCCGATTTAATAAGTTGAAGTTTATTGCTGCCACTTGATTCAAATATAAATTGGAATCAAGCATATGGATTTAGATGGCATTAAGTCATATAAATACTACTGCAATGCATGCTTCAAAGAATATATTAACCACGTACTCATCTCTTCCTCCTATGAATTTAAGCTACCATATTAAAATAAGAACTCAAAGCAAAAATAAAACAATAACATTAGCCATGGAATAGAATTAACAAGAAAAGTAAAACAACAAGATAATAGAAATAAAAGAGAAAATTGCAACCGAACAAAGTCTTGCTCCAAACTTCAAGTCAAGGTGCGTGCAATGCCTCAGTAAAATAATTGAAGACGAGGTTTTTTTCAGCTTTAATATTTTCACCTTTCTAATTAATCGCTTAAAAACTACCATTTAGAACTCTACTCCTATAATATCTTGATCAGTTTTTTGATTGAGTTAACGATCTCTCGCACTTAGTTTCACAAGTGTTTGTCACCAAAAGATTATTACACCACAATTTTAAAGTAGATTTCGATATGAACTTTTAATTGCGACTTTTAAGTATAGATTCTTTGATGGTAAGAGAAGAATCTTCAAAAAGTGTATACGTAGTATTGGGATACATGAGACAACATTTGGAGACTCATCTGGAGACTCATACTGTTAATGGATGTTGAATGTTAATTAGAAGATTCCTCGTATTTTTGTCCAATAACTTTATCTTCCTTGTAAATTATTTATGGAGGGCTATAGTGTATATAGGTAAATGCTTTGATTACTTTTTTTTTTTTTTTTTTTTTTTTGTATTTTTTACTTTTGAAAATGTAAAAATGAAAATAAATCACCAACTAAACGAGGACGATAGTTTTCACTTATATCTTAAAATGCTCGAAGTATTTCTTTTAAGTTAAAAATAACCAATTTGAAAACAACTCAAATAAATAATACTTCCAATTTTAGACGTTATCATTTTTTTATTATGTGTCAAGGTTTTTACACCAATTTTTCTAAAAACCAAACACTAACTCCAAAATTTCATATAATTAACACCCTACACAACTTAATATAATAAGTTCATAAACCTAATATCTTTTAATACAAAATTTTTTAAAAATGTATATTAATTTTTTTAAAAAAGTCATCCCCTTGGTAAATGATTCTTATGATCCAATTAGAGAGTAGGTGTTCACACGAGATTTCGGGCGAAATTTAATTCGTGGAATCGAACTTTAGATTGATTGATGTATTGTGGATACAATTTCTAATATTTACTCCTTTGATTCTTTCTCTCGGATACAAAAAGTAAAATTTAAAACTTCATGGTCTTCGATCTTCAAGAAGTTGTAACTACAAGTCAGTTCGAGCTTCAATCTTCTGGAATTCAAGGAAAGTTTGATCTTCCAAGTCTTCGATCTTTCAGAAGATTGATTTCGAGGTTGATGATAACTTGCACGTCTTGAGAGGCTTCAGAAGTTTTTGTCTTCAATTCTTCAGAGCTTCGATTCTTCTCTTCAATCAAAGGTCCCCCAAATGAATGGTAGATATCTCTATTTATAAAGAAATTTTATGGGCTTTAAGTGGGCTTGGGCCTGTTTGTTTGTTAAGCTTGGGCCTATCTGTCTGTTGGACTTAGGCTTGGCCCATTTGCTTATTGGGCTTGGGCTTGAGCCCACCTGACACTCTGGGCTTGGGCCCATTTGCTTGTTGGGTTCGTGTTCGGGCCCAATTGTTTGACGGGCTTGGTCCATTATTTCTTGTCCTAATTTATATTTAGGACTTAATTAGATCAGGTATAAGAAAGCTTAATTATCCAAACCCAATCAAATTATGATTATCACAATATTTATTGTGATGACGTGGCGAAATTTAATTGGCCAAAATTTATTGCTCAACAAATGCCCCCTTTTCGAGATTCGTACACCTGCATGAGTGGACGAATTTCGAAAACAATAATCTGAGATAAAAAATACAAGCGATTTGTTCTTGATTTTGGCTCCCATAAAAAAATGTCAAATTAATCACTATGCATTTGGATATGAGTGATTAAAACACTACGTGAAATTTAATTAATTAATTTATTATTATTATTATTTTTAAATAGTAATTGGAAGATTAACGCTTAAAAGTAATAAAATTGGAATATTACCAATTCATGGATGTAAGTTGTTTATTATTATTATTGACTCTAATGTTAATTTTTTTTTTTTTTTTGTGTAAAAGAGAAATGGGAAGGTAAAATTAGTACTTATTTATTTATTTTATTATATTTTCTACATATTTAGAAGAAAAGAGAAGAAAATAATAATAATAATAATAATAATAATAATAATAATAAGAAGAAGAAGAAGAAGAAGAAGAAAGATAAAAATGTGTATATGAATGACGATCATTCTTTTTTTTTTTTTAATTTAATATATATATGTATATATCATCCTCTTTTGAATTATTATTATTTGTATAGAATATATAGATACATATTTTCCAGAAAACGGAAGAAAAAGAAGAAAAAGATAAATAAATAAATAAATAAAACCTCAAACTTCTCCAAGATTTAAAAAAAAGAAAAAAAACTTTTTTTTTTTTTAAGATTTAGATGAAGATCTCAACAATTTAAATGTTTTGGATGAAGATCTCAACAATTTAAATGTTTTGGATGAAGATCTCAACAATTTAAATGTTTTGGATGAAGATCTCAAAATTTAAATGTTTTGGATGAAGATCTCAACAATTTAAATGTTTTAGATGAATATCTCAACCATTTAAATGTTAAATCTCACCAATTTAAATATTAAATCTCAACAATCCTAGATATGATTTATTTTTAGTCCCTATAAATACGTGAGGCTATGGTGCAAAGAGGCACATTCACATTATTTATTGTCAAAGAGGGAGGAGGAAGGGAAAGGTTTTTCTTTGTTTTTTTTTTTTATTGCTGATTTCTTTTTTTTTGGTTTTTTTTTAATATCTATTTATAATTTTTTTTCTTTTTTTTATGTATTTTTTTTTAATTTCTAAAATGAAGATTTTTCTCTTTTTTTTTTCAACCTTTTTTTTTAATCTCTTTTTTTTTTATTTATATATGATCTCTATAATTTTTTTTTTTACTTTTTTTTTATTTTTTCATAAATGTTTATTGCTATTATTATCATTATTGTTTTAAAATTAGTTTCTTCCCTTTTTTTTTTTTTGTTAACTTTCCACTTTGTTCGCCATTTTTTTAGCCTATTATTTATTTATTTATAATTCTTTTTCTTTTCTTTTTTTTTTATTTAATTTATCCCTAGCTTACCTAAATTTTTTTTTTCAGATTCGCACCAACCAGAAGCTCTATCAAAGGTTGGTTCCATTTTTTGGTTACTAATGACGAATTTTTTTTCTTCTTCTTTTTTTTTAGAAAGAAAAAAAATTGGAAATCCCGTGTGAGTATGTATGAAGTTACGATCTGATGCCCTGCTTCTATGACTGTCAACTTTTGGGGTTTGTTCATGATAGACGATGCAACACTATCATGACGCCCTGCTGCTTCCTCGACGCCTAGGGTTTGTTCGTGATAGACGATGCAACTCTATCATGACGCCCTACTGCTTCTTCGACGCCTAGGGTTTGTTCGTGATAGACGATGCAACTCTATCATGACGCCCTACTGATTCCTCGACGCTTGGGGTTTGTTCGTGATAGACGATGCAACTCTATCATGACGCCCTGCTGCTTCCTCGATGCCTGGGGTTTGTTCGTGATAGACGATGCAACTCTATCATGACGCCCTACTGATTCCTCGACGTCTGGGGTTTGTTCGTGATAGACGATGCAACTCTATCATAACGCCCTACTGATTCATCAACTCCTGGGGTTTGTTCGTGATAGACGATGCAACTCTATCATGACGCACTGGTGCTTCCTTGACGCCTGGGGTTTGTTCGTGATAGACGATGCAACTCTATCATGACGCACTGGTGCTTCCTTGACGCCTGGGGTTTGTTCGTGATAGACGATGCAACTCTATCATGACGCCCTACTGATTCGTCAACTTCTGAGGTTTGTTCATGATAGACGATGCAACTCTATCATGACGCCCTGCTGCTTCCTTGACGCCTAGGGTTTGTTCGTGATAGACGATGCAACTCTATCATGACGCCCTATTGATTCCTCGACGTCTGGGGTTTGTTCGTGATAGACGATGCAACTCTATCATGACGCCCTGCTGATTCGTCAACTTTGTTTTCATATACTCTTTGTTCCAAGACAATGTCATCGACACTAACTTGCTTGTGATGATTTTCTTTTACAGACGATGGTTTACTTCACGGAACGATTCTTGTCTGGAGTTCGACATCTCGTAATACTTTCTGACAGAAATCAACCCAGAGAAGATGGGCTTAGTCTCATTGTGGAGAAGCCATGGGCTGGCGCTTTTGCAGATCATTGGCCACGCTTAGACAACAACTCAGTTCTTCCCAGATTATCCGTGGAGATACCTTTGTCTGAAGGAAAAAGCGCATGGATCTTGCAATCTTCTATCCACCATGAGGCTCCTAATTCTGGCAGAGCTCTCACTCTTGGACAACGTTTAATTGAAGGTCAAACACGTTGGGGTACTGTGACGAAGGTCCCTAGAGAGTTTTGCTTTACTGACTGTTATTGGGAGTGGTTGGAGCTTGTAGTTGGTCGAAATACACGACTTCTTTACAGTACTCGTTTATATGGCGCCGTAACAGCTTCTTTGTACACTTATGATCGCAACAGTGATGTTGTTCGAGCATTTTGTGAAGCATGGTGTCCTTCGACTAATACTCTTCATACTATGGCGGGCGAGTTATCCATTTCTTTGTGGGACTTATGGTCCTTTGGGGGTCTTCCCATTAAGGGAGATTTCTACGAGGAAAGGATCCCTTCTTTTAAAGAATTAACCTCCACATCACGGGACAAGACGAAGTGTCTTCCGACGACCTGTCAATATCTTTTCCAGGCGTATTACTCAATAGTTTGTACGCAGAGGAATGATCGCTCGACATCTTCTAAGAATGACTCCCAAGTAACTATTGGCTCTTGGATTTCGTTCTGGTATCTTGGAACTAGGAGCTATGATAAGCCAACAACACGAAAGCAAAAGAACGCGTCGCGCTCCAAATCTACTCAAAACCCTGATGGTTCGAAGATCCAAGCTCGTGAGTGGTCTTCTAGGGAGAGCATGTTATTTGCAGAACTTGGAATCAAGGATGATTTGAAGGATGAAACGTATTTAGCTGCCTTCTTATCTTGCTGGTTGTGTCTTTTCGTATTTCCTCAGAAAGGATCGTTTCTTCGTCCTGGAGTATTTAGGGCTGCAAGCCTAATGACCGCTGGCACTATTTATAGTCTTGCAGTTCCAGTTTTGGCGAACATATACCATGGACTAGGTTTGATAACCAAAGCCTCCAATCCGACAGGACGCATGGATTTTCACTTTCCCATGCATTACGTCCATGGCTGGTTAGCCCATTATTTTGGTACACATTATCCACTTCCCACGGAAGTTCGAGGTCCCAAGATGACTAACTTTTAAGGCGAAGGCGGGTCTATTTATTTTGGCGAATATGAGGCACGCAAATTGATCCATAATGGTGCGAGAATTCAGTGGCACGCTAACCTCCAGAATAGAAGTAAACATGAACGCATGGTTGATACCCATGATTCATCGTTTCTGCAAATGTCATATTTTGTAAGCATGCGTTCTTGCTACTTGTCCTCTCGTTGCGAAAATACCTGGATCATAACATCATACAGTCCATATCGATTTGGACGACAGTTTGGCTTTTACCAGGACCTTCCTAATGATATAGGGGGTATGCCACCTGCGATCACGCTGGATAATATATTATATCACTAGAGAATATGTACGAGGCGTAACACTTTATCCGAGCTATACTTGCCCGCCCGTTCATTAGAGCCTTGCAAGCATGTGACTCAGCGATTTACAGACTGGTGGACCACGAAGCACGTGACCTATTTTGAGGATAACAGACACCATTTGGTGAGTAGTGCCATTCCTCCCCCTTCACAGCCTAGACTACCGAAGAACCGAGGGAGCAACCTAGGTGGTAAAGAAATTCGATTGGTTGAGGCGATGGCTCCTAATTTTGAGGAGGAGGTAAAGGAGCATAAAGATGAGAGCGATAGCAGCAAAAGTGATCGTCATTGAAAGAGACCTTTGAAGAAAGCGAAGGTATCAGGTGATCATCCCAACGGAAGGGGTTTAAGTGCTTTGGAAGTTCCTGATGTTCCACCACTGGTTTGCACTTTTCCCTTCTAAATTTTTTTTTGTTTTGTCCATCTTCTTCGTAAGTGACTTATTAATTGTTTACTTCTGCAGTCCCCATTGAACGATCATCTTGAAGGACTTATAGAGCCAGACAGTGATGAATCTTTGACGGGACCTCACGCAGTTGATTCAGCCTTTGAGGAAGTTGGTACCTCAAAAACTCCCGTCAATAAACCGGCTGAACAATCCTTACGTCCATCTGCTCTTCTCGAGGAGATTCGTCAAAGCAAGATGACAGTGGGGGGAAAAGACCTTGAGAGCCCTTCATCCAAAGAAGGTGTCTGTCTTAAAGCATCTTTACAAAAAGTTAGCTCAGCACATGCTTCCCTTTCTGAATTACCATTAGGCGCTTTTAATAAACAGACTGCGAGAAGCCCTGAACCTTCTCAGTGGGTTGGTGAAAACGTGGTTTCAAATTTCTTCCAGAAAACGGCCTTATGTATGTGGGAGGATATTCAAGATAAGATCATGCGAACTCCTTTTGAATATATCCCAAGACTTAGGCCAGAAATAGCGACGGTTCTCTCAGGGATTGAGAAGATCCATGCGGATGGCCTGACTTCTCTTGAAGAGTATCTAAATAGTTACCTTAAGAGGGTAGACAATTTTAACGATGTGCAATCTTCATATTTCGCACAGTTGTTGTCGACGGACAAAGCTCGTCAATTAAATGAGAAGACATCTGCCATCAAGGAAGCTTTGACTTTGGTGAAACAACTACGAGGAGATGCCAAAGTTATTCAGGAAAGAACCGCAGAGTTATCTTTAGAAAGGAAGGAACTGGAGAAGAGACTTCGGAGCATAAATGCTGAGTCTGAACAACTGTCGATTTTATCTTGTGAAAAAGCGGAGGCCATAGACCAACAAGAACTAGAAGTTGCCAAGCTCCAGGATGAAGTCAATACCCTTGAAAGCACCCCTGCTATTACTGAGGAAGCGATCGAGGCACTAGCTACGGTTCGCCAGAGCATGGAAGCTGCACGAGAAGAATTTAAGAACTTCAAGTGGAGACTTTGATTTATGCCCCCTTTGCCCTTTTTTTTTTTTTTTTTTTTTTTTTGCTGTGAACCTTGTAGATGTGAAGATTTTTGTTGAATTATGATGCAGAAGGATTTTATATATATATATATATATATATATATATATATATATATATATATATATATATATATATATATATATATATATATATATATAATATATATACACATTTACATTTATTTTACCATGTTTTCATATGAGCAGACAATGAAACATGACTTTTTTTTTTTTATACATGTGACTGGACTTAAAGTGAACTTTAAGCTGCCTACGTACCCTTTTTATAATATAGGGATTAAGTCATGACGTAGTTCAAAATTTATTTATTTATTTACTTTTTTTTTTGTTTACATAACTGGATTAGGCATAAAACTTCTTGAGAAATTTGCCGTTGATTGGGCCAATTCGTAATCCATCTTGATCGACGATTTTGTATGCTCCATTCGTGAAAACTTCTTTAACAATGTAGGGTCCGTCCCATTTAGGTGTGAACTTATTTACCGTATGCCTTGTCGTGATAATAAGTCTTCTTACTGCGAGCACTAAGTCACCAACTTGAAATGATCGGGGCCTTACCTGTTTTTCAAAGGCTTTTGACATTCGTGCTTGATAACATTCGAGTGCTTGTTGAGCTTCCAGTCTTTTTTCGTCAAGTGCTTCCAACTCTTGAAGGCGTAATCTAGCATTGTCTTCAGTAGTTAACCCTTCTTGAATAGCCATTCTTAAGGAAGGAATTTCTCTTTCTAGTGGGAGTACTGCTTCAACGCCATAAACTAAGGAATAAGATGTAACACCCGTAGGAGTACGATGGGTAGTTCTGTAGGCCCACAATGCTTCCCCAATCTTTTCTTGCCAATCTCTTTTTGTCTTGGAGACCACCTTTTTAAGCAGACTGCACAAAGTTTTGTTGAATGCTTCTGCCAATCCATTTGCTGCAGCATTGTACATAGAAGACTTGTACTGTTTGAAGTTAAACTTTTCGCATAGCTTGTCCATCAAAGTGTTAGCGAATTGTCTTCCATTATCAGTTATGATGCAATGAGGAATACCATATCTGTAAATGATGTGTGTCTTAACGAAATTTACAATGTTTTCCTTCTTTGCTTCTCTTAATGGCACGGCTTCAGCCCATTTGGAAAAATAATCAGTTCCTGCAAGGATGTAAGAATGACCAGCCGATGATTTAGGCGTGATAGGTCCAACCAGGTCGAGTCCCCAAGCTTCAAAAGGCCATGAAGCTATTCTCGGATGGAGCGGCTCTGGTGGTTGATGTATAAAATTTGCATGGAATTGACAAGCCTCACAATACTTTGCAAAGTGCATCGAATCGTGGGTCATGGTAGGCCAGTAGTAACTCATTCTCTTCAACTGATATTGGAGCTTTGGACCAGACTGGTGGGCACCACAAATACCTGAATGAGCTTCCTCTAAGGCCTTTGTCGATTCCTCTTTTCCTAGGCATCGCAGCAGAAGTCCCTCATATGAGCGTCTGTAAAGTGTGTCTTTGTAATAAATAAATCGCGCAGCTCTTCTACGTATTTCAGCTCTATGTCGAGGATCGGTGGGAAGTTTTCCATGCTCCAAATAGTCTATAATGGGTTGGCATCAATCTTCTTCATCAATTGCATATACAGATATCACACCAGCTTCTTCATATTGACTTTCAATTGACGGCACAATCCATTTTTGACAAAGGGAAATGTTTATTGGTATATCTTCCGAGACTGTTAAAGCAGTGGCCAAATTTGCAAGTGCATCAGCTTTCTTATTTTCTGATCTTGGTATATGCTCCAATATTATGTTGTCGAATCTGTCCATCAATCTTCTAGCATAACTAAAGTAAGGCTTCAAGTCTTGATGCTTTACCTCGTACTGATAAGAGAGCTGATTTATGATTAACTTCGAATCACCGAATATTTCTATGCACTTTATCCCAAATTCTGAAGCCATTTGGAGGTCGATAATAAAGGCTTGGTACTCGGCAACGTTATTTGAACACAATTCACCGAGTGTGAAGCTATATGGCAACATATGTTTC
This sequence comes from Cucumis melo, assembly GCF_025177605.1. Classification (NCBI taxonomy): domain Eukaryota; kingdom Viridiplantae; phylum Streptophyta; class Magnoliopsida; order Cucurbitales; family Cucurbitaceae; genus Cucumis; species Cucumis melo. The sequence continues at coordinate 28,702,066 of NC_066866.1, read as the reverse complement.
TCAGGAGAAATGAAGACAATGCCAACACCAGCTCCACTTCTTCGTGCCGCACCATCAAAGAACATGATCCAAGGCTCCATGCTTTCAACAAAAAATACTTCCTCATCAGGTAAGTCGTCACATAACTTTCAATTTGATGGAACTGGATGATCAGCCAGGAAATCTGCCAATGCTTGGCCCTTCACTGCTTTTTGGGGGATATATACAATATCATATTGTTGGAGTATAATAGCCCACTTCGCGAGGCGTTCCGAGATGACTGGCCTTGATAAGATATATTTGACAGGATCAGCTTTTGCCACCAAATGTATAGTGAAGGCTTGCATATAATGTCTTAGTTTATCTATTGCAAAGAAGAGGGCGAGACACATTTTCTCAATTGGAGAATAATTTAATTCAGCTCCTGTCAGAGTTCTACTTAGATAGTAGAGTGCACATTCCTTGCCCTTATCATTTTCTTGTGCAAGTAATGCCCCAAGCGAAGTCTCTTGAGCCACAATATACAATATTAATGGTTTTCCAGCTGCAGGCGCACTTAAGACCGGAGGGTTGAGCAGATACTTCTTTATGCTATCAAACGCATTTTTGCATGACTGGTCCCAATCAAAGACTGCATCCTTCCTCATTAGTCTCTGGAATGGTTGACATCGACCTGCAAGATTAGATATAAACCTTCTAATGTAAGTCAAACGACCTTGCAATCGTCTCAATTCGTGCAGGTTCTTCGGACTAGGCATCTTCTGGATAGCATCAATTTTTGAGTGATTAACTTCGATGCCGCGATGTCTCACTATAAATCCCAAAAACTTCCCTGAAGTTACACCAAATGCACACTTGAGAGGGTTCATTCTTAGTTGATATTTTCTGAGGCGATCAAGTACCAGCTTCAGGTCTTTCAAGTGATCGCATTTCTTCTTGGACTTGACTACGAGATCGTCAACATAACATTCAATGTGTTTATGCAGCATATCATCAAAGATCCTTTGCATAGCGCGCTGGTATGTAGCACCTGCATTTTTCAATTCGAAAGGCATTACCTTATAACAGTATATACCTTTTGGAGTTCGAAATGCTGTTTTCTCCTCGTCATCTAGAGCCATTCTAATCTGATTATATCCTGACGACCCATCCATGAAAGATAAAGCTTCATGCCCTGCAGTTGCATCTATCATGATTTCCATGATAGGCAAAGGAAAGTCATCTTTTGGGCATGCGTTATTTAGGTCGCGAAAATCGACACAAACACGTAGTTGGCCATTCTTTTTCCTTACGGGAACAATATTAGCTATCCATGTTGGGTACTTGACTTCACAAATAAATCTAGCCTTAATGAGCTTATTTACCTCTTCCTCGATTTGAGAAATGAGTTCTGGTCGAAATCGTCGTTGGGCTTGCTTGACTGGCCGATGCTCTGGTTTGATCGCTAAGCGATGAACGGCCACCTTTGGATCGAGTCCAGGCATTTCCTTATATGACCATGCAAAGACATCTTTATATGCTTTGAGTAGGTTCACATACTCATTTTCATCATTGTCAGAAAGTTGGGTGCTTATGAAGGTTGGACGAGGTTCTTCTTTCGTACCAAGATTGACTTCTTTTAACTCGTCAATTGTTGATTGACCACCATCCTCAAGCGATAACGGAGCCGCTTCGGCATCCTCTTCAAATATATCATGCTCAGATGTCTCTTCTATTGTAACATGGCAGCAACCTGCCACATCTACTTCCTCTTCTGGTTCATTATCTTCAGGTCGAGTAAAAACAACATCATGTCGCTTTACTTTCAATGAACCCTCTGTATTTACTGAGACGAACATCTTTCTTTTCATTCTCGATGGAAATGCACTGCGAATTTCCTCGTCTCCTGTCACTAGGCTAGATTTGTTTGAGACGGATATGGAGGCTTTCTTTTGGCCTTTTGTTACTGACACGCTTAACCTTTTGAAGGCAGATTTTCTTGTGGTCGAAGTTGGGCTTATAGATTGTACTTTCTTTGCATTTGTGTTTAGCCTTTGAAAGGCAGAAAGTCGAGTGGAGCTGCAGGTTGAAACTTGATTACTGTCTTTCGCTATCGATGTGCTCACCCTCTGGAAGACTGAAGGACGTATAGCAGAAAAAGCAATGCGATCAAAAACTGAACTTCTTTGACTTCTATCTTTTTTGCCCTCTTTAGAATCTTTGCTTTCTTCAATTGTAATATGGCATGTATTAGCAACTTTTGCTTTTCCTTTACCGGTTATTTGGACTGGTTCAGAAGACTGATATCCAATTCCAGCTCTGAAATTAGGTATAGAATATCCTTGTTTCTGAAGCTTCTTTTGAGTAGGGGAAAGCTCAGGCCTTTCGTCAAATATTTTCACGCTTTTAAGCTCAGTACAAGTTGTAAAGTCATAACCCGCCTTTGCCATCAACTTATATGCCTTTGGATCGAATCCCTCCACTGTTCGTCTTTCTGGAAGGTATGCTTCTAAGTCCTTTTTCTCAATTTTTTTCGCTTCTCCTTTCTCTATCTTGGTAAGCGACGCGGTGAAATTTTCCTTTAATATCTCGGTATTTTTGACCGTCAGGTTTTTTGAACATTCTGCAAATGGTGATTCTCCCTTCTTACGTCGGGACAAAGGGATATAACGTAAAACAGGGGGATTTGAGACTTCCTTTTGTAAGGTTGCTATCTTTTCAGCCACTGGCGCCCTTAACTTAGTTTCGGTCGTTGATTCACCATTTTGTTGACTATTAAGTGCATTCCCTTTATTTGATTTCTTGCTTGTGATCATTTCTTGCTCGTTCTTAAAAGTGCCCTTAGTCACTGGAACTTCAGTTGATATGATTTCACTCACGTCTTCACTTTTTGTGTAAAATTTTGCATCAGCGAAGTGAGACTCAGCCTTTGTAAATGGCCTAGAGTCAGCATCGACCTTCTTAATTCTCTGTTTATAAAATTTAAAGCATTGATGAAGCGTGGAGGTTACTATTCCATTTTCATGTATCCATGGACGTCCCAATAACATTTTATAAGTAGTCTTGGAATCGATCACATGGAATATTGTGCTTGCCTGCAAATCCCCTATGACGATTTCCAAACGAACAGTGCCTATTGCCCGTTGTGCTCCTTGATTAAAGCCTTGAATCACCAGTTTACTATTTGATAACTCTTCCACTGAGATACCTAATTGATTCATTGTTGACTTGGGTAGAATGTAGACGGCGGAACCGTTATCTATGAGAATTTGATTAAGCTTTTGCTCCTGAATGTATCCTGACACATATAAAGGTCTATTATGAAGCTTTGACTCAAGTAGCAAATCTTCATCACTGAATGATATCGACATACAAGAGGAATCATACGCCATCGTTGGTGATGTAACAATAGTCGAGACATCATCATTTTTTAATATCTCGATGATTGTATCCTTAACTTCTCGCGATAGTGTCAACAAATCATTTATGCCTAAAGGAAGTAAATCCTCTGGCTTGGGTGTCTCCTCCATCGAATTTGATGGGAAAGCGTCCTCTTCCGTCGTACTGGTAGTATGACACGAGACTATTTCCATTGGAAAGTTTTTAGGGAAGAAGTCCTTTAGAATTATCGGTCGTCGTGGTCGAGAAAGCCCCTCACTTTATTCAATAATCGGTAGAAACTTTCTCAGGTTCTTTTTTGTGTTTCTTCTCTGGGACTTACCCTTGCTCCTGTACGTTCGGTACGAGCCAGATTCTTTTTGGGAAAAACTTTGCTTGCGCTTCTTTCGATGCGTTACCAGTGTCCATCCTTCCTCAACATTATCTACTTGTTTTTCTTCTTCCTTGGGGCTATCAGTCCGGAAGTCATTATTTTGTAAATCCTCCAGTGAAGAATATATAACAACGGGTTCCAACGATCCAAATTGGATTAGACTCCCTATAACAGACAATCTACTATCTGACTGTATGATTACTGCGGCATGATTTGCTTGTGCCACATCATCAATTTCTAGCTCGATCTTTTTGTCTAGAGCTAACTTTAGAATCAACTCCTTCAACACAAAACATTTTTCAACGGGATGGCTGATGACCCGATGGTATTTGCAGTAATTGGGATCGTTTACTCTCCCCATTTCTGCAGGTCGTTTACATTCGGGGAGTTGAATGAGTTGTTTTTCCAATAGTTGGTCTAACATGTCAGGTAAGTCAGAGTCTGGAAAAGGATAAACTTTTTCTTGCCTCTCTTTTAATGTTGGACGTCTTTTTTCGCCTTCGTCTTGGTGTTTTTCCATTTTCTTTTCCTTTGAGACAAGCTTCAAAGGGGTCGTACTGACGACCATAGCCTCCTTGGTAGCACCCTTCAATACCTTCTGGGTGCTCTTCACTTCTTTCTTTTCTTTTCTAACTTCTGGGACTAAAAGATCATTGTTTCCTCTATTAGCAATACTTAGCTCCATATCATGAGCTCTGGTTGCTAACTCTTCAAAGGTACGGGGTTTTATTCCCTGCAAGATGTACAGGAGTCCCCAATGCATTCCTTGAGTGCACATTTCAACAGCTGATAGTTCGGTTAATCTATCTTTGCAGTCGAGGCTTAATGCTCTCCAGCGATTAATATAGTCAATGACTGGCTCACCTTTTCGCTGCTTGGTTGCAGTTAACTCTATCATGCTAACAATACGTCGGGTACTATAGAAACGGTTGAGAAAGTCTCTTTCAAGCTGCTCCCAACTATCAATGGATTCAGGCTCCAAGTCGGTGTACCAGTCGAAGGCGTTTCCTTTGAGGGTTTGAACAAACTGCTTGACTAACAAATCTCCTCGTGTACCAGCAGTTTCACAAGTTTCGATGAAATGAGCAACATGTTGTTTTGGATTGCCCTTTCCATCGAACTGTTGAAACTTGGGTGTCTGGTATCCATGTGGCATTCTCATATTGTCAATCCTTTTTGTATATGGCTTAGAATATAAAGAGAACGTTTGAGCAGGTCCACCGTATTGAGTTTTGATGGAGTTTGCAATCATCTCTTGCAGTTGTTGGACAGACAATGATGCGATCGAGGTGGAATTTTGTGGTTGACTTTCTTGCATAATCGCTTTCTCTTTGTTAGCATTTTTTATAGTGTGTGTGTGACTTGATTCAGCAGCGTCACGACTTTCTTCAACAATGCAATCTCAAAATCCCTTTCTTCAACTGTCTTCATGAGCATATTAACCTTTTTTTCGAGCTCTGCCATTCTGTCTTCGCTTGTATCCACATCAGTCACCATAACTGACATTATATTTGGCTGTGGAACCTCCTCGTTTGAGCGCTCAGACAACGAGTTGTGTTCGTCAATCGCAGGATTCTCTTTGATTACAATTCCACCTTTTGGTGGCTTAGAGATTTGCTCCCAAATATTCTTTGCAACTTCAAAAGGAGGCATATCTTCAGATGACTGAATCTCCCTTGAACGGCTACGAGTGTTTGGCCATTTGCCAATGTCACTGAGAGCTTTGGAAGTGTTGCCTTGAGATGTCATGATTTTCTTTGGATGTTCTTCAAAAAGAGAAAGAGATGAAAGGTAGAGATGGTCCCACTGGGCGTGCCAAATTGTTCACACGAGATTTCGTGCGAAATTTAATTCGTGGAATCGAACTTTGGATTGATTTATGTATTGTGGATACAATCTCTAATATTTACTCCTTTGATTCTTTCTCTCGGATACAAAAAGTAAAATTTAAAACTTCATGGTCTTCGATCTTCAAGAAGTTGTAACTACAAGTCAGTTCGAGCTTCAATCTTCTGGAATTCAAGGAAAATTTGATCTTCCAAGTCTTCGATCTTTCAGAAGGTTGATTTCGAGGTTGATGATAACTTGCACGTCTTGAGAGGCTTCAGAAGTTTTTGTCTTCAATTCTTCAGAGCTTCGATTCTTCTCTTCAATCAAAGGTCCCCCAAATGAATGGTAGATGTCTCTATTTATAGAGAAATTTTATGGGCTTTAAGTGGGCTTGGGCCTGTTTGTTTGTTAGGCTTGGGCCTATCTGTCTGTTGGACTTAGGCTTGGCCCATTTGCTTATTGGGCTTGGGCTTGAGCCCACCTGACACTCTGGGCTTGGGCCCATTTGCTTGTTGGGTTCGTGTCCGGGCCCAATTGTTTGACGGGCTTGGTCCATTATTTCTTGCCCTAATTTATATTTAGGGCTTAATTAGATCAGGTACAAGAAAGCTTAATCATCCAAACCCAATCAAATTATGATTATCACAATATTTATTGTGATGACGTGGCGAAATTTAATTGGCCAAAATTTATTGCTCAACAGTAGGAATTAAGTATTGGTTTAAAATTTTTGTACATTGAAATAAATATACATACACATGATTCTTATGATTCATATAGAGTTGTAGTAGTAACAAATTTAAATATAGTTTAATTGGTTATGTTATCTAAGTATAGCTAAATTGGTTATATATATACATACACGTCTATATCGAAAAACGTTTATAAATATAGTAAAATGAGCTATCTTATTTATAATTTAAGTAAAATTTTACATTAATATCTATCTGGGTATATCGTGATCTATCACATAAAGAAAATAAAACTTTGTTATATTCATAAATATTCTCAATAGAATTTTACCATTGAAAACGATTTCTCTACTTTTGACTAAAACTTAAATCATCAAATCTCTCTAGTCACTAGTTATCCGTGGATGTATACAAAATATGAATACCTGTGTTTATGTCAAATCTATAGCAACTTTGTCTCATATTTAGAAACATATTACATATAATTTTGAAAAGTGTCTTAAATTTAAACATGACGAGATGTTTTTAAATAAGTGTTTCATAAAAATTAAGAAAATTTATGTAAATGGAACAAAACACTAAACTATTTATAGCCCTTGTAACAAAAACTATAAAGTTAGTCATTTTTTAAATATTTCAGGTTTGCCCTTATATCTTTCTTTTCTTCATCGCAATTGTCTTCTGCTATTTCTTTCATCGTCTTCCTTCTGCAATTTTGTCTTTCTTCTTTCCTTTTTTTTTTTCTGCAATTTCTTTCTATCATCTTTCTTATTTTTCAATTCTTTATTTAAGTCATTTAATCTTTCCATCATTTTTCTTCTTTTCCTCTTCCCTTTTTTTCGCTTTTCCATCATCTTTCTACTTTTTCTATTCTTTTTTTCGCTGCGATTTCTTTTCATCGTCTTTCTTCTTTTTTTTTTCTTACGTAGTGTGCAAAAAATAGCAAAATCTAAAAGATCGTGTATAAAAAACCTTGAAAAAAAATCATTTAGATTGGAGTAGCCAAATGTAAACTATCGTGTAAAAAAGTAAACATGTAAAAAAATAAAAGAAATAAAAGATCGTGTATAAAAAATCTTGAAAAAAAAATCATTTAGATTACAGTAGCTAAATGTAAACAATCGTATAAAAAAGGTAAACGATCGTGTAAAAAATGTTTGTGTATAAAGAACCTTGAAAAAAATCATTTAGATTGGAGTAACCAAAGGTAAACGATCGTTTAAAAAAAATAAACATGTAAAAAAAAATAAAAGATCGTATGTAAAGAATCTTTAAAATATCATTTGGATTGAAGTAGTCAAATGTAAATGATCGTGTAAAAAAGAGTAAACGATCGTGTAAAAACCAAAAGAATTAAAAAAATCGTGTACTAAATTTTGAAAAAAAATAATTTAGATTTGGGTTCGCAAATCTAAATGATCAAATTTAAACTAACCAAATTTAAACGTAACCAAATTAAACGATCGTGTAACAAAATTAAACGATGAAATTGAAAAGATAAATTATAGTTATATTTAAACGGTCGCGTATAAATTGTAGTCATATCTAAACGATCGCGTAAAAATTGTAACCATATCTAAACGATCGCGTATCAAACAATAACCAAATCTAAACGATCGCAAATATATTACACGCGCGTTGCTGACGGCGTGGTTGACGGGACATTTTTGGTATTTTACACGGTGGATCTCTAGGCTTTTTCCGTTTTTAAAATTGTTCTATAGAGTGTAAATATTTTACTCTTTTTTTATATTTTTTAAAAGACCTCTAAAAACTATCCATACTTTGTGTTAAAAAAAATTCAATGTAATATTTTCTTTATTTACTTTTCATGTTTCAAGACAGTTTAAAAAGAACTGCGGTCTTTTAAAAATATATATTTATAAATAAAACAAACAATTTATCGATTTTACTATTTTTGATAATTTCTCTTAAAACCAAGTTACTTTTATATTTTATATTTTTATTTGTCCAATTTTCAAATTTACCTCTAGATATAATTTCTAAACGATTAAAATGGGATTGTAACGTAATGTAATACCAAATCATGTTTAAATTAAGCATCTAGTTGGATTTGTAATATAAAACTCATTCATCTGTTTCTACCATTTTCAACTTAATCTTATCTTTTATTATTTTTATGTTTCATGATCTTAATTTTCGTTGCATCATCATATTACAATATCTTTCAAATTTTTAATAATTAATCTTTAATTTCAGTCGAAAAGCAGTTCCTATTTGTGAGAATAATAAATAGTTTATCTACAAATTTATGCTTATACTTCGATTTAGGCAACCATTTAAAGTACTTCATTTTACTAATTTTTTTCCTTTTTTTTTTTTTTTTTTTTTTTGTCAAAGAAATAATGTCCATTGGCAAAAAATTTGGGCAATTTCTTCATGACTTTTTCTTCGTAAACCAAAAGTTCTCTAAGATTTAGTTTCATAATATCAAAAGTTATAGATTTTGTATGATCTCCCACCTTTCGTCAAAATACAATAAATATGAATAACTCAAAAACTAAAAAGTATAGATGACTGAAATGTCATTATGTGGAACATTTATTTCCAACCAATAATCTAAGCATAACTCAGATAAAGTAAGTGAATGTTTGTGATTATTTTTTAATTAGTTAAAATCATTTTATTTTATTTTATTTAAAACCTTTCTAAAACATACATTTTATTAATTCCAAATGGACTCAATATTCAATTTTGCACTTTTAAACACAAATTTTTGATGAATTAATTCACCAAAATTTATTTTTGAATGATCAATTATATTTTTCTAGTGATGTGAAGAAACAAAAACAATTCTTATATCTTTGAAATCATTTCCAAACTTGTCATAAATGTCCATGCATCTTTTAGATTAAAAACAAATAAATAATGAAACCGAATTTATGATCAGGTCAATAATTTTTAATAAAAATTTAATGTGTAATCGGTTTTCTAAATGTTTATAGAAATGTATTTTTATAAAATAAATATGAAGGGATATTTACTATAATAGAACATTATTATTTGCTACTGTTTGTTTTCTGAAAAGATGTATATATCTTTAACAACTTAATTTGTTTTTTCTACTTTATTTTATATGATAGTCATTAATTTACATAAATCAACGATTATTGTTGATTAACTTTGAAGATTTTTCTGTTATACTCTAATTGATGCAAACATATCTATGTTCCTAGGAATTATTATGGATAGAAAAAGAAAAAAGAAACTATTTACAAAATTTATATAAAAAAAATTAAATGTAATGTAGAGATTGATTACTTTTACTATATATTTTATAAATAGTTTTTAATATTTTGCCATTTTTGAAATTCTCTTTTAAAGTACATTTTATTAGAAACAATTCAGTTAAAATTTAGTAAAATAATTTATATAATCATTTTATTAAATAATTGAAATTAAAAAATGGCATAAATATAGTAAACTTTTGTTGTTTAGTGGTCTTTGTAAATTGTAAATAGTTTATAATTATTATTATTCTTATTAATGTATATTTTGTCCTTAAGAAAATTGAAGATATTATCTTATTTTATTTTGTATTATCTTGTATTATTTGTTACCTTTTTCATTCCATACAACCTTGTATTTATACCCCTTTTTCTTGATGTAAAGACATACAATAATATTCATCTAAATAAATTGACATGGTATCAGAGCCTCTTTAACTAGTTACTGTTCAAACCGCCGCCGCCGCCGCCGCCGCAACCCATCTGACGCCCGCCTCCGTGAAACCCAGTCGCCTTTCAGATCTCCGCGAACCCGAAGCTGCGCCTGTTTTCCCTTTGCGCGTGCGAGCCGGCCTCCGTGAAACCCAGTCGATCCCGAGCCTACCACCACATCCGTCGAAGCTTCACACTCCAGTCTCCGACCTCCGGCGTCGCTTGAATCTCCGTGAAGCCTGTCTCCAGCCGTCGCTGATCCGTCCGATCAGAACGTGTCTCCAGCCGTCTGTACCACCGACTGCCGAACAAAATATACTCAGTTAGTACGACTACGTATACTGGGTTTGGTGCATTGATTTCGGAAGAGCTTTCTTACAAAGTGAAAGAATTGCCAGGTGTTCTATGGGTTTTACCAGATTCATATCTTGACGTTTCGAACAATACCCGAGACCCGCCCCGCGCCCGCGCCTTTCCATCAGATCCGAGACCCGAAGCCGAAACCATCTACCGAGACCCGCCCCGCGCTTTTCCATCAGTTTTGACCCGAAACCCGACCTGAAATCCGCTCCATCTCCGTGAAACCCGACCCGAAAATTGCCCTTATCTTTATTTAATTATTTTTTTTCTGACTTGGTTTTCTTTTCTCTTGTGAGTAGATGGAGAAAAGTGAAATTGCTCGTCCAATTAGCACAATTCTTGATGGCTCTAATTATATTACATGGGTCAATCAAATGAAAAGCTTCTTAATTGGACGAAAATTATGGCGCATTGTCACGGGAGATATTACCAAACCAACCAAACAAGACAAGGAAGATGATAGCAAATTTATAGAACGCCTTGAAGAATGGGACAGCAAAAATCATCAAATTATTACCTGGCTTAGTAACACGTCAATCCCTGCTATCCACACACAATTTGATGCTTTTGAAAACGCTAAGGAGTTATGGAATTTTTTGTCCACGCGATTCAAGTCCGTCGGATTAGCACATTACTATCAGTTGCACAATAGCCTTGTTAATCTTAATCAAGAAGCTGGTCAATCGGTTAATGAGTATCTAGCCGTGCTTCAACCTATATGGACTCAACTTGATCAAGCTACAATCAGTAAAGATCATCTTCGTCTTATTAAAGTCCTTATGGGACTACGTCCAGAATATGAATCTGTTAGAGCTGCCTTATTACACCGCAGCCCCCTGCCCTCATTAGATGCCGCTATCCAAGAAATATTATTTGAAGAAAGACGTCTTGGCATCAATCTCTCTAAACATTCTGATGCTGTTCTTGCTAGCACCTATTCACCACCTGGAGCATCAAGCACATTTTGTAAAAATTGTAAGCTCACTGGTCATAAATTTATTAATTGTCCTAAAATAGAATGCAGGTACTGCCATAAGCCAGGCCACATTCTGGATAATTGTCCCATAAAACCACCTCGACCTCGCAACTATTCTACAAGAGCAAAGAACTTTACTAAACCCAGTAACTCCTCTGCTGCTACTGTTGCTCCGGATAAATCCACCATTCCCCAGTTCCAGATAAGTGATCTTCAAAGTTTACTAAATCAGTTGATTTCATCACCTTCCTCTGCACTTGCCGTCTCACCAGGTAATCGATGGCTTCTTGACTCTGGCTGTTGCAATCATATGACATCTGATTACTCTCTTATGAACACTCCTAGTCCTACTAAATCATTACCTCCCATTTATGCTGCTGACGGCAATTGTATGAATATCACTCACATGGGCACCATCAATACCCCTAGTTTGAATCTTCCTCATACTTACTGTGTCCCAAACTTAACTTTTAATCTAGTATCTGTTGGTCAATTATGCGACCTTGGCTTCACTGTCTCTTTTTCTTCCAATGGTTGTCAGGTTCAGGATCCACAGACGGGACAGACGATTGGGACGGGTCGCAAAGTGGGCAGATTGTTTGAGCTTCTATCACTTCAGGTTCCTTCTCCATCCATCTCTGCCCCTGTCACTGACTCTGATACATATCAGTGGCATCTTCGTCTTGGTCATGCTTCTCCAGAAAAATTGCGTCATTTAATCTCCATTAACAATTTAAATAGTATTACCAAATTTGTCCCTTTTAATTGTTTAAATTGCAAACTTGCTAAGCAACCTGCTTTGTCATTTTCTACATCCACTTCTATTTGTGATAAACCTTTTGATTTAATCCATTCTGACATCTGGGGGCCTGCCCCTACCTCCACCGTCCATGGTTATCGTTATTATGTGTTATTCATCGATGATTTCTCTCGATTTACATGGATTTACTTTCTCAAACACCGCTCTGAATTATCTCGCACTTATATTGAATTTGCTAATATGATTCGTACCCAATTCTCTTGTCCCATCAAAACCCTTCGCACTGACAATGCCTTGGAGTATAAAGACTCCACTCTTCTATCTTTTCTCTCCCAACAAGGCACTCTTGTTCAACGCTCCTGCCCTCACACTTCCCAACAAAATGGACGTGCTGAGCGCAAACATCGCCACATTCTTGACTCAGTTCGTGCCCTTCTTCTTTCTGCCTCATGTCCTGAGAAATTTTGGGGTGAAGCAGCTCTTACATTCGTCTATACTATTAATCGTCTTCCTTCCTCCGTCCTTCAAAACATCTCTCCATTCGAAAGACTATATGGTACTCCTCCTAACTATTCCAACCTTAAAGTCTTTGGTTGTGCTTGTTTTGTTCTCCTGCAGCCTCATGAACACACTAAACTTGAACCTCGTGCCTGCCTCTGCTGTTTTCTTGGCTATGGCACAGAACATAAAGGTTTTCGTTGTTGGGATCCCCTTTCCAACAGACTTCGTATATCCCGCCATGTCACATTTTGGGAGCACACTATGTTCTCTCGTTTATCCTCCTTCCACACCTCCTTCTCTAGTCCCCAATCTTTCTTCACTGACACATCCATTGATCTTTTCCCTCTCTCTGAGTCCACTCCTGGTAATGAGCTTGCTCAATCTGCACCTACTTCTGCAACCTCAGACCAGTCGTCCATCTCTGATGGGAATCCTGACCCTCCTCCAGACATCCCTCCTCGTCGTTCTACTCGGGTAAGGGAACCTCCTATTCATCTCCAAGATTATCACTGTTTCTCTACTATTGTTTCTCTTATTGAACCTATCTCTTATCAAGAGGCTAGTACTGACCCTTTATGGCAGAAAGCGATGAATGATGAATTACAGGCTCTTGAAAAGATGCACACTTGGGACTATGTTGACTTACCTCCTGGTAAAAGACCCATTGGCTGCAAGTGGATCTACAAAATCAAGACTCACTCTGATGGTACTATTGAGCGTTATAAGGCTCGGCTTGTAGCAAAAGGGTATTCCCAAGAGTATGGTATTGACTATGAAGAAACATTTGCTCCTGTGGCTCGGATGACATCTGTACGTAGTTTACTAGCTGTTGCTGCTGCCAAGCAGTGGCCCCTTCTTCAAATGGATGTCAAAAATGCTTTCCTTAACGGGACTCTTTCTGAAGAAGTATATATGAAGCCACCTCCTGGTACTTCTCCTCCTCCTCACATGGTGTGCCTCTTGCGTCGCGCACTATATGGTCTCAAACAGGCTCCACGAGCTTGGTTTGCCACGTTTAGCTCTACCATCACTCAACTTGGCTTTACTTCCAGTCCTCATGATACTGCACTCTTTACTCGTCACACACCCCAGGGTATTGTTCTTCTTCTTCTCTATGTTGATGACATGATTATCACTGGTAATGATCCACATGCCATATCCGATCTCCAACACTACCTTGGTCAACATTTTGAAATGAAAGACCTTGGGTCTCTCAACTACTTTCTTGGTCTTGAAGTCTCTCGGCGCTCGGACGGGTATCTATTGTCCCAAGCTAAATATGCCTCTGATCTTTTAGCCCGCTCAGGAATTACTGACTCTAACACAGCTTCAACGCCGTTAGATCCCAACGTTCATTTAACCCCTTATGATGGTGTTCCTCTTGAAAATGTCAGCCTGTATCGACAACTCGTTGGCAGCCTCATCTATCTAACAGTGACTCGCCCAGACATTGCATATGCTGTTCACATTGTTAGCCAATTTATGGCTGCTCCTCGAACCATCCACTTTACTGCCGTACTTCGTATCCTTCGCTATGTCAAGGGAACCTTGGGACATGGACTTCAGTTTTCTTCTCAATCCTCTCTTGTATTATCTGGCTATTCCGATGCAGATTGGGCTGGGGATCCCACTGATCGGCGTTCTACAACCGGTTACTGCTTCTACTTAGGTGATTCTCTCATTTCTTGGCGTAGTAAGAAACAAAGTGTTGTCTCTCGTTCTAGTACTGAATCAGAATATCGTGCTCTTGCTGATGCTACCGCCGAACTTTTATGGCTTCGTTGGCTTCTTGCTGATATGGGTGTTCCCCAGCAGGGTCCCACTCTCCTTCATTGTGACAATCGTAGTGCCATCCAAATTGCCCACAATGATGTTTTCCATGAGCGTACAAAGCACATCGAAAATGATTGTCACTTCATCCGTCATCATCTCCTGAGCCACACACTTCTTCTGCAATCTATCTCCACCACTGAACAACCAGCCGATATCTTCACCAAAGCCTTACCATCTACTCGCTTCAATCAAATACGTACCAAACTCAAGCTGACAGCTACTCTACCACCTTGAGTTTGAGGGAGGGTATTAATGTATATTTTGTCCTTAAGAAAATTGAAGATATTATCTTATTTTATTTTGTATTATCTTGTATTATTTGTTACCTTTTTCATTCCATACAACCTTGTATTTATACCCCTTTTTCTTGATGTAAAGACATACAATAATATTCATCTAAATAAATTGACAATTCTTTAAGTGAAACCCTTTTAAAAAGATTTGAGAGATTATGGCAACAATAAAACATGGGTTGTGAGTGAGGAAATTTATGGTGTGTAAATATTTTTTCTAAACTAGCTGTTGATTATCTAAACAGCTATTAAAAACAATGTAAAATAAATAAAATAATACTATAGACGCATTAGACATTTTTGTGCGTGTCAAATCAATGGGATGACCACATCAAGCATTCACTCACATGATATATGCTCACGCCTCACTTACCCTTCCAATTTAGCTCAATATATAATATTATATACATATTAAAATTACCTTCTAAATTATTTATTAGAAAAAGGAAATTAAAACAGTTTTATATATAAAATAAGAAGAAACTGTTTGTCATTATTGAAGGATTAAATCAACCCCTACAGGCTACATTTTTCAAATTTATCACACAGGACGTATGCATGGAGGAAGAGTTTTATTGGCTAGCCTCCCCACCTATACTATAGCTCCTCCAACTTCAACTTAGATATATTCAATATATACCTGTACTGTTATTGGAGTAGGAGTTTGCGCTATCGTTCCTTATTAAATACGTTTAAGCGTTGAGATTCATTGTATTTGTTAAAGTCATTATCATATTTGAAAGAATCTCTCAAACTATTGAAGCCAACACATCTCTTTTTTAAATTGAAACTTATATTTTTTATCTTTTGGTAGGAAATGCTACATATGTACGAGTTAGTTCTTGATGTTCGTATAACATCATTCGTGAATTACATTTGAATTGAAATAAACCACTCCTAGGTGGATTATGCTCTCGTGATTTTTTTTTATTATTATTGAAATCCTTTTTTTCTTAATGTTTCTCTTTGTTGTACTAAAAAACTTTACAATATAGTAAGACAAACTCTCAACCACAACACTAACGAAACGTTAAAAAAATTGAGTGATAAATATAAAATAAACTTTCGAAATATATATTTAAAATAACCCTGAAGATAATTTTGTAAACAATGAATTGAACTAAATCGTTCAAGATTAAGAAATTTTAATTCTAAGTTAAAATAAAAAATATGTAAAAAAAAAGGTAAGATATACGAAATTAGAAAAGAAAAAAAAATTGTATTAATAATAAAAATTCGTACAAGGTGAGAAGAGATTATATATTAAAACCCAAGAAACTAAAAACCACAAATATTAAAAAAAAAAAGTGAAAATGGAAATAAGAAAATAATGATAGCTTTAAGAAAAATAGATTTAATAATAAAAAATTAAATTAATCCAAAATGAATAATAGTTAGACGGAAATAAGTATACAAACAACGGGAATTTTATTTTATGGATGCAATTATTTTATTTTATTTTAAAGTTTTGTTGACAGGTTAATTATTAAATAATGGAAGTGGAAATGCAAATAAAATAAGAGAAGCGGTAGGCGATTGAGAAGAGAGAGAAGCACGTGGGAAAAAAAAAGGGTATGGAGCGCGTGTGTATCTTCAAATGTTTACACAATCACATCGGGAAACGGCGGAGTTTGTTGTACGAATGACGGCTTTTCTCTCTTCACCGCATCTTTATCCCTTTTTAATTCTCTAACTTCTTCATGTTTTGACGTGATTTTCTCTTCTTCTTCATCTCTCCAAAACAGATCCCTTCTTCACGCCATCCTCTCAGTCCTCTCCCACAATCTCTCTAGCTCCTGCTTGATGGTTTTGGAGGTATGATCAGATTTTATCTCATTCTTTGAATTTGTTCTCAATTTCTTTCTCACTCTCAATTTTTTATTCAAATTTGTTTCATCGTCTTCTCAACCCAACCCTTCCTCCGCGTTTGCTCGCGATTCTTCCTCAATTTTGCATTCAGCTTCAATTTTTTTTAAAAAAATTGATTTAATTTGTTCTTTATTGTGGGCTTCATTTTGTTTAATTGAAGTGTGTGTTGATGTTATTGGCTAATTGGATGATTTTATAAGCTTCATCTACTTAAGTTTTTCCTTCTAGGCTTCATGAGTTAATATGTGTTTTTAATTAGGTTGAAACATCAATTTTTAGTCTACTGTTTACTTGGGGAATGACAATGAAGAGCCTAATTGAGGAGTAAAAGAAAGGAATTTCAGCAGTGGGAGGAAGTTTTTCTTACCTTCTCTTACATGGAGATGAGGTTCAACTACTTTACTTGACCAAACGAATTACTATGCTGATTTCTTGCTGAAGCAAAAACACTTTTAGCGGATCAGATAGCCATGTTGCTTTGAGAGACAATCATTCAAACCTCAGACACTACTCTGGTTGTAACAAAATGGGCTATGTATATATGAACTTGCAAAAGATCCGTAATACATTATGAAGTTAATAATTAAGCAATCGCTGGTAAACATAGTTGAAGTTATAAAAAGCATTTTGTGCTCTACTTCAGCATTATCTTGGTTTCAGCTTTAGTTTAATTGCGTTTGGAAAGCCCTCTTCATTACACATTAAACATATTATATTGGTTGTTCATGGAGCAAATAGAAATAATATATTTCAGTATGGTAGAAAGCTTGAAGGGTTTGAAATATGAAATTAGAATGTGTTTCCATGCCATCCTCTTCGCTAAAAACAAGTTTATTTTTTTCTTTTTCTTTTTTTTTTTTCATTTTCATCGGTAGTTAATCATTTAATTTGCTTGTGACTTGAGTCACTTTTTGCTAATGGCTTGTATTGGTGATAGATTTTATGGTGAAGTCTACGTCTAATAGTTTCTACCACTAATAGACTTCAACACCAATCTAATTGTTGATAGCTTCTATCACTGATGTACTTTGTACACTAGTTTCCTGTTGATATCTTCTATCGGTGATAGACTTTAGCATCTATTAAAGAATAACAAATGTTAGATCTTGGTAACTTTTTTCTCAATAAAAAGCCCCCAATCCAACATTTTTCTATATAAAAAAAACAAAATCAAGTTCTTATAGAAAGAAAGTAGCATCATTTTGAAATAATGTTACTAAAAGATCTATCATAGCTTCTATTACTCATACACTTCAACACTCATTATAAAATAAGTGTTTAGTCTACTTTTTCTCAACAAAAGGCATAAAGGCACATAATTTGTAATGATCCAATATTTTTCTATACTAAAAATACAATATCAAGTACATACGAAAAGAAAAGTAAAATCTATATGAAGAAAAGTAAAATCTATATGAAGTGAAGTTACTGTATAGTCTATTATGGATAGACTTCAATACCCATTAGAGAATAACAAGTTAACATATAATTTATCATTGATAGATTTCAACACTAATTAAATAATAACAGATGTTTATGTCTTTTACTCAATAAAAACACTAAACGTTAGGATCTTCCAAATTGGGAACATGTTAGGCTTTTTCTGTAAAATCAAAATTCGATTGATGTAAAATTGATAGTGGTTCTAAAGAAACCATCAAAAGGAAGGATCCAGGTGTTAAAGGGCGAGAAGAGACGACAACTCGACCTTCTTTCTTGAGTGTTGATTAGACTTGAAGCTAAAACAAGAAACTAGGGCCACGAGTCTTGAGGGTATTATATCCAATTAAATGGTGGTAGAGAGAATTCTTTTTTTAAAATATTTTTTTAAGTACAATTTGGAGTGGAAGAATTTGAACCGAGACCTCTTGTTTTCAAAACACATAGATGTTAGTTAATCCAAGCTTATGTTGGCCAAGTTGATAGGCTTTTTAGTCTTTTACTATGACTAAGCCAACTTTTGTTATATTTACAATTTGTTTACAATTTTGCTATATTTGCAGTTAATTTGAGCCAAATCTATTCATTTACAAGCAATCCAAAAAATTATATAGGCTCTAAAATAACTAGTTTACATATAGTTATAATTCAAACTATAAACACAAATTATTATAACATAGACTAAAATAATTCACTCAAATACAAACTATTATAAAAAGTGTATACTCAATCACATATTCTAATAACATACAATATATTATAACCTACGAACTATAATAACATAGGTATATTTAATAGTTGACACACCAACTCAAAGGACTATCGAAACTTGTACATTTATCGAGACTCGGTAACTAATTCGTTATCTCAGACTAACTTATTTATAAGCCTTTTAGTTTAATAATTATAGAGTGGGGATCCAACGTTGAGAAAAGAAATTTAAACCAATTATCTGTGAGCTCACTTTCATAAACTATTTGAAGTTTTAACACACAAAACTCACTCTGTCCAATGTCCCAATCTCTCTCATCATAAATTTCTCACAACAAAACCCTGTTCTTGTCTCTCTCTCTCTGTTTTGTTTGCATTTACTCTGCTCTGCCTTCTTCCTCTTCTTCCACTGCCCTTCTGGGTTTCTCTCACAAATGAAGCTCATCCCCTTCCTCCCATGGCCGAATCTCCATATGGCCATCCTCCTTCTCCTCCTCTTCTTCTTCCTTTCTTTTCCTTTACTGCTACATTCATCCCCTGTTTCTTCGCTTCCCCACAATGAAGGTCTTCTCCTTTTCTTCATTCCTCTGTTTCTCATTTTAACTTAAACCCTCCTCATTTTTAAGCTTTTCCCACTTTCTTGGTTTCCATTTTACTAAAACACCTCGTTTCTTGGGCGAATGCATGCTTATGATCGTATCGTCCTCTCTCGGGCTTCGGATTTTCTGTTTTCTGTTTTTTTTTTTTTTATTCTTCAACGTTCTTTCTCTTTATTTGACTTTTTGAATATTTTATTTAGCTTTTGGTATCTGTTGCTAATAATGTTTTATTTTGTATTACTTTGCCGTTTTTTATAGGACGAGCGCTTATGTCAATCAAAGCCTCGTTTAGCAATGTAGCTAATGTGTTGCTTGACTGGGATGATGATCATAACCATGATTTCTGTTCATGGCGTGGGGTTTTCTGTGACAATGTTAGCCTTTCAGTTGCTGCATTGTGAGTTTTCGTCTCTCTTCGCTTTTGTTTTGCTCCTTGAGTTTCCTCTTTCCGCCATTGGTCTAGCAACCAACAGCCTTGTCAGCTATTTGCTCAATGTTTTGTTGACGGGTTATTTTTTATTTCCCTTTTTTCTTTTCTGGGTATGAAGGAACTTGTCCAACTTGAATCTGGGGGGAGAGATCTCACCATCCATTGGAGATTTGAGGAACTTACAGTCAATGTATGCTGTCATCAGTTCTGTTTAATACTCTTTTTGCTTGCTTGTTAGCTTAACGTGTTTGGTTCTTGGTTTTCACTGTTGCTTTGTGTTATGGTAGTGATTTTCAAGGGAATAAACTGACGGGCCAAATCCCTGATGAGATTGGTAACTGTGGTCTTCTTGTCCATTTGTAAGATTTCTCTTCCTTAGCTTTTACTTTGTTGAAAGTGCCATACATTTACAGCATTACTCGAGTTTTCTTAATGCAGGGATTTGTCTGATAATTTGCTCTATGGAGACATTCCCTTCACGGTTTCAAAGCTGAAGCAGCTCGAGTTTCTGTACGTTTTCGAGTTGTCTTTTTGTTTGCCAATCATTTTTTTAAACTATAGCTTTCTGGATGTTGAAGTGTTTCCCTCTATTGCAGGAATATGAAGAACAATCAATTGACCGGTCCAATCCCTTCGACCTTTACACAGATTCCCAATCTGAAAACTCTGTAATTTCTTCGCTTCCTTACTTGAGGATCTCGTTCACGTTTTGTTACACTGCATACGGACTCTTAGGCACACAGTATTGGATATTATGATGCATTTCTACGAATAATTATTATTATTTTTTTGTTTTCTGATTTGACGGGTTGCAGAGATCTTGCAAGAAACCAGCTTACTGGGGAGATACCTAGATTAATCTATTGGAATGAAGTACTGCAATATCTGTAAATATCTCTTTACTCACACTTTCGTTGACATCTAAGCTAATGGATGACCATTCCATCGGTAGTTCTAACTTCCATTTTGTTGTATTGCTACCAGTGGATTACGGGGGAACTTTTTGACGGGGTCGTTGTCCTCGGATATGTGTCAATTGACTGGCTTGTGGTATTTGTAAGTGCGGATTATTGTCACCTTTTTTAATTTGGGGGCCTATTGCTCCATGGTTATTTAACTGTTGTGCTTGTGTGCTTGTTTTATCTTCAGTGATGTAAGGGGCAACAATTTGACTGGCACGATACCTGATAGCATAGGCAACTGTACGAGTTTTGAAATTCTGTAAGTTTTAGAGTGGTTTTTTACTGTGATCTATGTTTGTTTTTCTTCAGAGAACCAGTTGTGATATCTTTGTTGGCATTTCTTGTTTATCTCAAGGGATATATCTTACAATCAGATCTCAGGAGAGATTCCATACAACATTGGATTTCTGCAAGTGGCCACTTTGTAAGGTTCCTTTGAACTCTTGTAATTTTAGTTACATTGGAACTCCATGAATTGATTTCTCAGTTTGTCCTACAGTTTTGATCAGTTGTATATTCTCCTTGTTAGATCGTTACAGGGAAATAGGTTGACTGGTAAGATTCCTGACGTCATTGGATTGATGCAGGCCCTTGCCGTTCTGTAAGTGAAGTCTCAAATGCATTTTCTAGTCTGGTAGTTTTGTTGAAAAACACAAGAAAAATTATTGGTATGTTCAATCATTTCAATTTTTTTTTTCCTTTTTTATTTTATTCCATGGATCAGGGATTTGAGTGAGAATGAGCTTGAAGGGCCAATACCACCAATACTTGGCAATTTGTCCTACACAGGAAAATTGTGAGTTTGCTTTTTGAATGTTGCAAAAGGAAAAAAACCCAACTCAAGGTTTTCGTAATTTGTAAGGTGCCTCACGGTTCATTTCTCTTGGTTTAGGTATCTACATGGAAACAAGTTGACTGGGCCAATTCCTCCCGAGCTGGGCAATATGTCGAAGCTTAGCTACTTGTATGTTTGTGTTGCTTCTAACTCAACTTTTTTTGTGTACTTGTTAGGCAACTTTAGCATTTTAGTTTGATTCTTTACAGGCAACTAAATGATAACCAGTTGGTTGGTACAATCCCTTCTGAACTAGGGAAATTGGATCAGTTGTTTGAACTGTGAGTTACATTTTTTTAGTTTGTGATCCTTCATTGTTTCGATTCTCTCACAACTGTGAATAATTTACCTGCCTTCTATCTACAATATATTTTTCAAACTTTTGATGCAAATATTTCTTTGCTATGATCCAGAAATCTTGCTAATAATTATCTTGAAGGACCTATCCCTCACAACATCAGTTCTTGCACTGCATTGAATCAATTGTAAGATGTCCTACTGCTTTTCGTTGAAATTTCATGAAGTTGCATTTATTGTGTATGCTTATATGTTGATTCCGTTTTTCTTCTTGAAAGCAATGTGCATGGAAACAATCTTAACGGATCAATTCCTTTGGGTTTCCAAAATCTGGAGAGCTTGACTTATTTGTAAGTCTTTTGGAGCTTGAGTTCATGTAAGATTTAAATTGGGAGATGATTCATTGAAAAAATTTCTTTTAACAGGAACCTTTCAGCTAACAACTTCAAAGGCAGGATACCTGTTGAGCTGGGACGCATAGTAAACCTTGATACATTGTAAGTTTACATAAAAGCTTTGATCCTTCACTGTTTTCTTCATGGTAGGTGTTTTGTTTTTGTTGTTTGCAAAGTTGTCTTTTCAGTTGGTTTCTTTTTGTGTTTCATTCAGGGATCTATCTTGCAATTACTTCTTGGGTCCTGTTCCTCCTTCTATCGGTGATTTAGAGCACCTTCTTAGCCTGTAAGAGACCTCAATTATTGATAGAGTTCAAGCTTTGAGTAATGTTTCTGATGTATAATCACTTGCAGCAACTTGAGCAATAACCGACTTGTTGGGCCATTGCCAGCAGAATTTGGGAATCTCCGAAGTGTTCAGATGATGTAAGGATTGTTAATTGTGAGTTTAATTCAAGTATTATGATAGTCGTGATTTTGTCTTAAAACTTTTTGTACTTGTCTGTTTTGACAGTGATATGTCATTCAACAACCTTTCGGGTAGCATACCCATGGAGTTGGGTCAACTGCAAAATATTATCTCCCTGTATGTTTGCCGACACTCATATAATGTTATTTCCTTTCCCTTTAAATCCCTTCTATTAGAATATTTATATATATTTATATATATATATATATGTGTGTGTATATATATATATGTATATATATATATATATATATGTATATATATATTTGTCTTCTTTGCAGCATTTTGAACAACAACCATTTTCAAGGGAAAATACCTGATCGGCTGACTAATTGCTTTAGTCTTGCCAATTTGTAAGTTCTGTTTTTATCCTTTATCAATAATTTCCTAGTGCTTGGTTCGAATGTATTTCCTTTCTTTATACTTCTGCAGGAACTTGTCATACAACAACTTATCTGGTACCTTACCTCCCATGAAAAATTTCTCCCGCTTCGAACCAAATAGGTATAAAAAATGAGTTTTATTTGATTGAAGTGCTATTATGTTTGTTGAGCTACTCTTCTTCATTTGATGATTGATAATTTTTTACATCAGCTTTATTGGTAATCCACTGCTGTGTGGGAACTGGCTGGGTTCGATCTGTGGGCCTTACATGGAGAAATCTAGAGGTACTCTGAAAAACTCTTATGCCATATTCTAGATCATGAACTGATCATCCTGACGATGTTCATGTAACTTGCAGCAATGTTGTCTCGAACATTGGTTGTTTGTATGTCATTTGGATTCATAATACTGTTGTCAATGGTTATAATTGCCGTGTACAAGTCGAGTCCATCGAAGCAATTAGTGAAGGGTTCTGGCAAGACTGGGCAAGGCAAGTGTTATTTCTACAACTTTTCATTTTTGAGTTATTTCTATTTAATGAATGATGCACCATTTCTTATTTTTGCAATTCAGGTCCTCCAAATCTTGTGGTACTTCATATGGATATGGCTGTTCACACCTTCGAGGACATTATGAGAAGTACTGAGAATCTAAGCGAGAAATACATTATTGGTTATGGAGCTTCGAGCACTGTGTACAAATGTTCACTGAAAAATTCCCGACCTATTGCAATTAAGCGACTTTACAATCACTATGCACACAATTTACGGGAGTTTGAGACTGAACTCGGAACTATTGGTAGTATCCGACATAGAAATCTTGTTAGTCTTCATGGTTATTCACTATCTCCCTGTGGGAAACTCCTCTTCTATGACTACATGGAAAATGGATCACTCTGGGATCTTCTTCATGGTAAGCATTACTCTTTCAACTTGAATTGCTCCCTTTTAGTCGGATTATTTTATTTTTTTCAACAGAAAGTTGGATAATATTGACGATGATGTTTTGCTTCACTAATCAATAGGGACAGGTAAGAAGGTTAAACTAGATTGGGAAGCGCGTCTAAAGATTGCGGTTGGAGCTGCTCAAGGGCTTGCGTACCTTCACCATGATTGTAACCCTCGAATCATTCACCGAGATGTCAAGTCTTCAAATATTCTACTGGATGAAAATTTTGAGGCCCATCTTTCTGATTTTGGGATTGCCAAATGTATCCCAACTGCCAAAACGCACGCATCGACTTTTGTGCTTGGAACAATTGGTTACATTGATCCAGAGTATGCTCGGACCTCCCGACTTAATGAAAAGTCTGATGTTTATAGCTTTGGCATTGTTCTTCTGGAACTACTGACTGGGAAGAAAGCTGTAGATGACGAGTCCAACTTGCATCAGCTGGTTTGTTCATATCAAATCACTTCTAACATAAATTACTTCCATTTTTTTGCTTGAATCTGAATTAATTCTTTTCATCTCTACGAACTGCCAGATATTGTCCAAGATCGATAATAATACCGTGATGGAAGCTGTTGATCCCGAGGTTTCGGTCACCTGCATTGATTTAGCCCATGTTAGAAAAACGTTCCAGCTTGCTCTCCTCTGCACAAAACACAATTCCTCTGAAAGGCCAACCATGCACGAAGTTTCACGAGTCTTGATCTCCCTCCAGCCAGCACAACCTACTGTTAAACGAAGTTCATTCCCCACGAAAACGTTGGATTACGCACAATACGTGATTGAAAAGGGTCAGCATCGAAAGTTGAAAGGAGGGCAGGAGGAGCAGCAGAAGTCAGATGTGAATACTTCGGATGCTCGGTGGTTTGTTCAGTTTGGGGAAGTTACGTCCGAACAACACAGTTTGAATCAATAACAGATTAACCATGCTCTTAAGAATGCATACAGAAGGAAAAGGGGGTTTGGTGGATGGAGTGATAGCAAAGAAAAGAATTGTGTAGTTTTGTTTTGTTTTCCGAAGCTTCATATTGTGGTAGGGAGAATGGAAAGGATTAGCTGCAGTTTAGTTATATATAGATACTAAGTTTTTTCTTTATGCAGCTATGGAATGGATTGTGTATTCAGTATAATATAAAAATTATGAAATATTTGTATGAACAAACTAAAAAACTTGATAAACTTCATTACACTATTTCCCATTCCTCCGTATCTCACTGCTTTTGGTTTAGTATTTAACTTTTTATGAATACTGTAGAAATATGCTTAAAGTAGCCAAATAATAATAAATTTTAGTTTGTGAGCTGTGAAAATTTTATTGGGAAATTGCCAAAAATAGGTTAAAAAAGAAGGTTTAAATGACTTTTGGGACAAGTTTTCAAAAGGAAGAGTTTTAGGACAATTTAGGTGTGAATGGTCAAAAATGTCCTTTATTAAATTTCTATCCCTCTTCATTGAATTTCCACTATCCACGTTCGCTTTCCCTTCTCTTTTGTGTAGAACATCTGAAGTAAAAAAAAAAAATATCTCCTTTCGTTGGCTTTTGAAATTTCTCGCTCTGCTCTTCGAAGATACTCCGACTGTTCGTCGGTCCTCTAGTGCATTTCGTCGCTTCTTCTTTTCGAACCATTCAATCAACTTTGAGCGTTTTCTCTTATTTTAGTGAGTTTTATTTGTAACCCATTTTCAATATATTTGCTGTAAATGTTTGGTTTTGGAATCGACTTATTTACTGGAATTTGTTCCTTTTTCTTCAGGCTTCAATCATGACATCGACATCGACCGACGGACCCTTGTACAAGATTAATCCTTCCCATCATTTTTATGCCCTAGTAAGTTGTTTGTCTCGTTTAGAAAAGACAACACATAATATTAAGGCCAAACTCAAACCCGATCAATTAGCCTTATTTAGGAAAACAAAGTTTGGGCACTTTTTGGACCTAAATATTGTCTTTAATGGGCCACTCATCCACTACTTATTTTTTAGGGAGGTGGAAGATGAAGGAAAAGATTGTATAAGTTTCTTACTAGGGGGTGTTGTTTGTACTTTCGGTAGGAGAGAGTTTAACATCATAATTGGTCTATGGGGTCCTAAAGAGTATATTCAGTTGGTTGGGAATAGTCGATTATTGGAGAAGTTTTTCAAAGACAAGGAGTGTATTTATGTAAGCAACTTAGAGGATATATTTTTGGAATACGAGGGTGATGACGATGATATTGTGAAATTAGCTTTAGTCTACTTTATAGAGCTATCTTTGTTGGAAAAAAATAGGCGAACCAAAGTCGATATTGGTTTTTTCAAGATTGCTGATGATTGGAATACATTTAATAATTATGATTGGGGTGAGATTGTTTTTGGACGCACGCTAAATGACTCGAAAAGAGCCTTGGACAAGCAATATACACAGCCAAAAAAATACTATCAATGGATTTCCGCATGCATTACAGGTATCTGACTTCTTACATCTTACTTCAATACTTATGCATACATTTAAAATTAAACGATCGTTTAGTTGTTTTAAACGATCGTTTAGTTGTTTTAAATGATCGTTTAGTTGTTTTAAACGATCGTTTAGTTGTTTTTTAACGATCGTTCAGTTATGTTAAACGATCGTTTAGTTGTTTTTAAACGATTGTGAAACCACTTTTTTATATATCTATATATATATCTTGTGGCACTTCCTAAACTTGTTTGTCAAATGTCGAATAGGTTTGGGCATATGAGTCTATACCAACCATCATTGGATGTGGTGTAGATAAAGTAAACGATGATGCCATACCACGAATGCTGAGGTGGGTGTGCCAACAATCACCAAAGTCCCAAACTATAAGCCAGGTGTTCGACTCGCCAATGGTAAGTAGCAAGCAATAGTAACTAACTTAAGGCGCATGATTTTGTGCTTATTTCTTTGTCCTAAATACATTTGCCTTTTTCTATTTGCAGTTGATAATTAAGGCGGTCATTGAAATGACACCTGAAGAGAAGCAGTTGAAAATTGTTTCAGGTGAACTTTTTGAAAACCTCCGTTCATCTACCATTGTTCAGTCAAAGAATGGTGGTTCAAAAAGAGGAAGAGAAGTTGTTAATGATGAAGATGACTTCAAAAAGAGTAAGAAAC
The DNA here is from genome assembly GCF_025177605.1 of Cucumis melo. Taxonomy (NCBI): domain Eukaryota; kingdom Viridiplantae; phylum Streptophyta; class Magnoliopsida; order Cucurbitales; family Cucurbitaceae; genus Cucumis; species Cucumis melo. The sequence goes on along the minus strand of NC_066866.1, from coordinate 28,674,956 downwards.
AGAAGTCCAAGACTAAGACGAAAAAGGCTATTCAGAATCTCCAAGATCGAGTAGCGGTTGTTGAAGGGCAACTTACTAGTATAAAATCAGATATTGACAAATTGAAGGGCATGATGTCAACCATATTGAAGCACATTGGACTTCAAAGAAAGGCTAGGAATGAAACTGTTAAGTGTATTGACGCTAGTTGTTTCATATTTGGTAATTACTGATACGTTAAGTTGCATGTTCTCGCTAATTCATTTTGAGGTTCCATAGGGTGACGAAGGAGACCGCAAGGGGTTTGAAGGCTTAGTAGATCATACAGTAGAAAGTGAAGAAGTGGATAATGCTAAGACCGAAGATGTTGACACAGGCGGTACCTCTAATTTGTTGAGGATGCCAAAGGAGGATGAGATAAGTAATGGGGCGAAACACATTGAACTTATAAAGAAGGTTTGGTTTCATGTTCTTGCTAATATTGATGTTTAATTTCTATCATTATCCACACTAATGCATTATGAGCTTCCATAGGGCGACGAAGATGTTCTCACCGTCGGTACACCTTCTTGGTTGAGGTTTAATATTGAGTTAGAGAAGCCAATCGATGTGTTGGAGAAGAAGGTTGATATTGGTTTAGAGGAGCCAATAGATGTCGTTGACGATGAGGTTGAAATTAAGGACAGTGGGAAAAAACTTTGTACTCATTTTGATTCAGACGTCATAGAGATAGAACCATTTCCCACTCAACGACCATACGTTCGGCCCGCCCGTAGGAAGCGTGCAAGTGTTTACCTATCAACCCCATTCACAACTCTACCTAAACGGTCTATGACATCAACCACCACCACCTCTCAGTGTGAATCAATTGTTTATCATCCTATACACAAAATACTTGACGTCGATTTAGATAGACTTCGAGCTTGGATTACAGACAAGCATACAGACAATGAGGTGCGTGAAACCTTTCATGGGAAAAAATCGAAGATAATTTTCAGAGACCTGTTTATGTGCCGCCGGTGGTTGGTGGATGAGGTAAGAGATTATCTTATCATTTATGCCATTATAATTTTTTTTTATTGTTATGGTTCTATACATTTACTGCTTACTTTTGTTTCTATTAGCATTTGGATGCACTTTTTCTTTTCATTCACTTGAAGATTAAGGCAGCCGGGATACCTTCTGCTTAGAACTTCACAACTGCAGACACAATCTTTATGGTTTGGAATCGTCACGTTACTTTATGTATGTATTTACGTTTGATATTTGTTTTTCGGTCTGATATTTGCGTATGTATGTTTTTCTTTGCAGTGCATTTTAGTTGCGAAGTGGCCCCTATACAAAGAATGTATTAAAGAGAATCGCCTGTTTGACTGGGAGGAAGAGTATAGGTTGGTTGACTATGTTGTCGGGTCAAAAGAGGACTTCCAAGATCCTTGGGCAAGTATTGATTACGTTTACGCTCCATTCAATGTCCATGCCAACCATTGGGTTCTATTATGCTTGGATTTGGTAAGTTGTCAAGTCAAGGTATGAGATTCACTTCCGTCACTTACAACTGCCGAAGAGATGACAAACATATTACTGCCCATTCGAGAGTTGGTGTCAAAGTTGTTAGATAGTACTGACTACTTTGATAGGAGAGGTAGATCATTGACAACAAGGAACCTTGGCCAGTTGTCATTGTCGACTTAATTCCACTACAACGAAATAATAGTGATTGTGGCGTATTCATGATTAAGTATTTTGAGTACATAGCTGCTGGTGTTGATTTAGATACATTATGTCAAGAAAACATGTCGTACTTCAGAAAACAATTGGCATTTCAATTATGGACCAACATTTCTATGTATTGAAATATGTACATAAATCACAAGTATCAATTGGCTTTTCAATTAGTAGTTGTAAAACTACTTGTTGTATCGATTATTCTCTATGTTGCATTTCAATTAGTATCAATAGGCATTTCAATTAGTAGTATCAATTATTCTCTATGTTCCAAAACTACTTGTAGGTAAACGATCGCTTAATAGTTTTTATGATTTTAAGAAAATCGTTTAGACTTTACTAAACGATCGCTTAAAGATATGTGCACGATCTTTTACATTAGTGTCATACATATAAACGATCGGTTAATATTCTTCACCTGAACGCTTAGGAAATCGCTTAATATTCTTTTAGATATCAATGTGGTTTCTATAAACGATCGCTTAATATTTTGATGTTTATTAAGAAGATCGTTTAGACTTTACTACACAATCGCTTAAACATATATGCGAGATGAGTATTTCTCTACACGAATGTTTTGTGATATGTATCTAAACGAATAAAAATATTAACTCAAAAGTACAAGAACCAAATATATATATATTTATTTACCAAAAGTATTTATTCGCCCAAAGTTCCAGTACATACTGTTGTTTAAACAGTTTCATGTTTGGCACAGTTAGACAACCAAGGTCAGTACCAGTTACAAGGCATTCAATAAATTTAGAACAGAAAATTCCACAATCCAATGAACGCCCTTTCTGTAATTTGACCTTCGATCTGCGTACTGGCCAAGGGCTATATGTGAATTGATCTGAATGAAGGTTGACTCCAATTGCAATTGCTAGTGAGGCGATGCATTGTGCAGGCATTTGAAGAGCTTCATCAACAAGTTTCTGCTCAACATAATTTGGCATTGAGTCAAACACGTAGATCTTGCATTTTCTCATATTAGCTGCAATAGCCAACCAGTGTTCTTTTATGTTGATGCAGCCAATCACGTAGTTGACATCACCCCACTCTGGTATCTGTTCGTAATCACCAACAGCTGTGTTGAAATAGTATGCCAAATCTTTTTTTTCCATATATTTAGGTGTGGTGTTGGGTCTGTCCATTCAGCTTTGTTATTATCTGGTGTCACCAGATGAGTATCGAAAATATGGTTCCAAACAATGCAGTCTGGTTTATTGATTCCAGTATTGAAGAACAAGTAAAAAAATTTAGTCAGAATATAATAATGTAGTTTAACTTCTATACAAAAAAAAAATAAATAAAGAATAACAACTTACTATAAACGAGGAATGTAATATTCTAAAAGTACGCTTGCAAAGTTGCTTGAGATGCAACATTTTATTGTGCAAGTGGGATAATAGAAAATCCTTTGTCTACAAAGAAAAATTAAACGATCGTTTAGTGAATGAAAGGAGAGTATAAGCGATCGCTTAAGAAATGTACATGTGATCGTTTACTTACTAAGCCATCGTGTAATATTAACTTAATGATCGTTTAGTTAATAGAAGCGATCGTTTAAGTTAATAGAAGCGATCATTTAGAAAATACGAGTGATCATTTACATATAAAATGAAATTTAGGAAGAGTACTTACGTCTCCAAGTACCCATGTGTTTTCTTCAAGCTGTTTGAAAAAATCTTTCTTTCTTGTTGTGGAGACTACTTTCCTTTCTTCATGGATTGTTTTTCTTGATCTTTTCCATTGTAAGTATGCCTTTCATAATTTTGGATCCACTTGCCACATCGGATTATATCTATCTACTTCTCTGATTTCCAGATCTGGGACAGGTATTGTAGATTCTGATATGATCTTAGTAGATGTTGTGGGTGAATTACCTTGTTCATCTTCATCAGGCACCTTTTTATTTGCTATTTTACATAGCTTTCTTCTCTTTATTGGTTTTTCTTGTTCATCTTTATCAGGCACAATTACTGGTTCTTTTTCAACCAAAGTAACTGCTTCATCATTTTTTTGAATCTCAACCTGTTGTTTTGTTGTTTCTTGCAATGTAATCGTATTAAACAAGTAACAAACTATTAATTCAAACGACTACAAATTTGTTGTGTATACATACCAGTTGAGATTCTTCATTTACAATTTGTATAGTTTGATCCAATGGAGCCATTTCACAAAGTGCAAGAGGTTGGCTCACAAGTGGAAGGGTAGTAATCATTTGTGGTAGGTCTTTTTCTTTCTGACTTTTAGCAATTTGATTATCCGATATATCTCTTATAGTCATTAGCAAGTCTGCATCCCTGCCGTCTATGCTTATATCACTACCAGATTCCTGTTGATGTTCCCTAAACAAAATGAGAAAAAAATGAGAATAAGAAAAAAAAAATACAATTGTTACTTATTTGTAAACTAGTAAACAATGTTCAGTATGTTGTTGTTCAGTATGTTGTTCTTGAACAACATACTCATTGTCATTCTGATGAGTATGATCATTCCCTTGATTTTCATTTTGATTCTAATAAACAAATAAAAACGAATATAAAATTAAAAAATAATGTATTGTTAAATGATCGTGTATATAAAAGTAAATGATCGCGTAACTTTGATAAACAATCTTGTAACTGTGATGAACGATTGTGTAACTTTGATAAACGATCGTCTATCAAAGTTAAACGATTGTGTAACTTTGGTAAACGATCGTGTAACTAATGTATCATGAAAAAAAATTTTACCTGGACCAATCTCTCGAGCATCTACTTCATTTCATACAGCTCCAATGACTGCTTTGTGATTGTGTCATCCATCCTACAAACTATAGAAGTCAGTGTGGATAAATCCTTACGAACTTCTTTTATTTCCTTCTTCAGTTTCTTGTAGGATTTTGAATGACTTTGTTCTTCTTTGTCATTGGACTTCTTTGATCTGCAACGTTTCTTGTTGGTGATTGGAAGCATTTCAGACTGGTCAGCCACTGTTTGATTTTGTTCTCTTTGTGGTGACAGTTGTGGAGATGAGTCTGATTGCTCCAATGATTTGTTGTTCATTGCTCCAATGGATTCAACGTCCTCCATTTGCATGTTATCATCCCTTCAAATTAAACTCTCCATGAAAGCCTTCTCTTGGATTGACATCTTCAGTTTAGATTGAAACAACAGTCTGCAATGTAATTGTATTAAACGATCGTGTAATTGTATTAAACGATCGCTGAAAAGTTTTACTTACATTTTTGTTGTCGAATATGTACTTCTGCAGCATTTTGTAAGATGGAGCTTGTGTACAATTCCATCTCAATATCCTAGGGATTAATCCCTTACTGTTTCTTGTGGCCAGGTGCTCATTTGCAGTTGAGAGTACTTCATAAGCCCACACCCACAACATTTAAACAAATATGTTAAACTTTGATGTTCAATTGGCATTTACTTAAAGTGTATGAACAAATAAAAATCACCTGTAAAGCAAGCACGTAGCCTTTGATGTTGTAGTATGACACTGCTTTGGAACTTGTTGTCTTCTTTAGCTCGTATGCTTCTTTTTTCCCTTGTAGACTTGTTTTTAAACTGTTGAGCAGACGAGTGTAGAAGAAAGTTGACCAATCGAAGCTTTTAAATGCTTCTTCATCATCAACTCTTCCCAAAATATCCATGTCAAACTGTGTTTTCTTATCCTTCTCGACCATCACAGTTTCTATAAAGACAGCCAAGGTGACCTTCACAGCATCGTCATCATTTGTAAACTCAAATTTTTGGAAAATTTCCTCAATTTCCGAGCATGTTATTAGTTTCTTATTTTCTGATCTGAATAGAAGGCTTTGTAGGCGCTTGCTATCGCAATCTTTCTCCAATGTTGTGTTTGTTGGCCACAATCCAGTTATGATGTTGAATTCCTTTTAGGTGAAACATACGTTTTTCCCCAAAATTGAGAAACAGATTCCATCTGCGTTACCGTCTTCAGGTATCTGCCTCAGCAAGAAATGATGGATCAACTGGCCGTTGAAGACCATGTTCACATTCAGCAATGGACCAAAAATTGTTTTGTCAAACATTTGCAGCTGTTGCTTGATCAGTTTATCCTTAATAAGACTGTCGATCTTGTGCACTTGGCATGAGACAGTGGTAGGGAAATACTTGTCGCTAAGTACAACCATCCTGAAAATATAGTTAATCAGAAAGTAATAAATTTAACAATCTGGAGAACTATATTCAAGACAGAAGTCGAATCCGAAACCCTAAACGCTTCACAATAATAATTTAAGAACACAATGATAGTTTTTAAAGACAAAAGCCGAAACGTTTGAAATATAAAGAAAGGAAAAGTGTAACGTTATAGTAGGAAAAGTTCGGGAAAATACCTTTTGACGTTGACGAAAAATATGGACTGAGACAAAAATGGTCTGCGAGAACAATGGACTAAGAGAAAACGAAGGTGAGTGATCAGTGCGGTTGTGTATTGCGAAGTGATGGAAAACGAAGAAGGCGGAACGTATATATCTGTTGTTTTTACCAAAGGGGCAATATTGTAAATTCGCGTACTTTTTTAAAATGCTGAATCGCGGTTGTAAATTTGCGGTTGTGTTTCGTTGTTTTAAAAGATCGTTTAAAACTAAAACGACTGTGTAGTTTTTTTATATCGATCATTTAGTTAATTTCAAACGATTGTTTGGTTGTTTTAAACGATCGTTTAGTTTTGTTCAACCGATCGTTTAGTTGTTTTCAAACGATCGTTTAGTTTAGTTTTGTTTAATCGATCATTTAGTTTTGTTTAACCGATCATTTAGTTGTTTTCAAACGATCGTTTGGTTGTTTTTACACGATGGTTTGGTTGTTTTTAACCGATCGTTTAGTTATTTTTAAACAATCATTTAGATATTTTTAAACGAACGTTTAGTTATTTTTAAACGATCCTAAAACCAGTTTCTTGTGTTCCTAAATGAATTAGCCAATTGTTATTTTCGTCTTCTTCATCCATCTGGAAGCACATAAAGTAAGAATTTTGGGACACATCATTAAGAAAACACATCATTAACAAACATTCATTAATTAGTGTAATAATTAGTACATTGGTAGAGAAATTTCTAATCTTGTATGCTCGACTTGTCGGTATATGAAATTGGATTGGTACACGTTAATCTGTTATGACCTATTTGTTTACACCGACCACACTTATGCAATTTCAGAGCTTCACCAACACTTGGAATCCTCTTTTTCTTTGGTCGACCAACTCTTTTGACTACTTTCGGAGGTAAAATAGTCATATGTACGTAGTCTTCGCTTGTCTTCCAATCTGACTGATTCCTAACTGGGTAGACGGCCTCCGTATATGCAGTCAACAAACATTCATTAGTATAATAATTAGCACATAAACTATAAACATTTATATTGCGATCCCGTGCTGCAGCAATGGCATGTGAGCATGGTAGTTGCTCAGCTTGAAACTCCTTGCAAGTGCATTCTTTAGTCTGAAGATTTACGACATCCTCCTTATCTAAATCTTTGACATGAAATTGGTAACAGTCAATTGGGTTGACCTTCATTGTCAAAGCTCCTTCTTGTTTCTTTTGAATAACTAACTCTGCCCATTTGGTCAATGTAGATGTCACTTTAATGCCTTCTTCTCGATGCTCCCAAAACCAACGTTGTAGCAAAGCTCGAACATCTTCAAGGAATGAAGCAATAGGCAAATCTCTAGGTTGTTTCAGTATAGAATTCATGGACTCTGCTATATTTGTTGTCATCATGTTATATCGTCTTCCTGGGCAGTGAACACAAGACCACCGTGCTATTCCAACATCATTTAAATATTTCCTTGAACCATTAGGAAATGCAAGAAGATGTCTCCACGCTTCTACAAACGTTGATTCACGATATGTTCTCGATGCATTGTAAAACAAAGTAGCAACCGTGTCATTCTTATATTTATCATGCAAATTTTGACTCAAATGTTGGACACAAAAGCCGTGGAATGCAGAGGGAAAAACAGATGAAATACCCTTGGAGAAGCATGTTTTCCGATCTGTCACGAAGCCTAGATTAGGCACCTCTCCTATTGCACCTTTCAATTTTTCTAAGAACCACTGTATTGAGTCATCTGTTTCTCTATCAACTACTCCAAAGGCTAGAGGAAAAATCTGATTGTTACCATCTAAGCAAACAACCACTATCAACTGACCCCGATATTTGTTCTTAAGAAATGTTTTGTCCATGACTATGACGGTCTAATGCAATTTAAGAATCCTCTAACACATGGACCAACAGCCATAAAAAGATATTTAAAGAAACGATCATCTTCGAGTTCCATGTGAAATGTTGTACCTGGATTTGTAAATTTGAGTGCTTCACCATATCTACGCAAAAGATTATATGACTCTTCAGGAGACCCTCGCACTCGTTCATATGCATTTTCTTTGGCACGCCATGCTTTCTCATAACTCATATTTATGCCATAGTCTTGCCTCATGTCTTCTATGATATCACGTGGTTTGTATATGCGACAGGCTCCCTTGAATTTGGACTTTATTAATTCTCCAACAACCCAAGATTTTGCTTGTCTATGGTCACGATTCAAAAACTCAAGAGAACATGAATGAACTTTCACATACTTTTTAATCTTGAATATATTTGAATCCTTCAGTCTAACCGCTCGCAATCTCCAACCACACTTGTTGTTGATGCATCTAACGAAAAGAACCTCTTTTGTAGACTTTTTTACTACAAACTGAATTTCTTTTTCATTGCCAACACACTTAATCTCATTGACAAATCTCTCTTGCAAAAAAAGATTTGTCCTACATCCAACTCTTCACTTGTACAACTTTCTTCGAACCAGCCACTTCCTTTTGTCTTCAACTTCCGACTAGAGGAGTTGTAGTCAACTTTACCTTTTCCTTTGCAATCTTTTGTAGGAGCATCTCTTTGTTCTGGGATGTCAAATAATTCATTGTTCATCTCAACTGACTTCCATGTAAAAGTATCATCTTTTGAATGATATGACTCATATGATTCCCATATAGCCGAATTGGTCCCTATCATGTTATCACACAAGCCAACCTGAACTTCACAAATATCAACTTCATTCTCATCTAATGTATCCATTCCAATTGGAGGATGAGGGTTTAAATTTTGAACTTGGTTGCTCCCAGATACTGAATTGTAATCTTTCTTTAACACTTTCATGCTTCGGTTGCTTGTAGGCTCAAATGATAGGTATAGGGGGACCTTCAATAGATTTTCACTAAGAATATAAGACTTCAAATCATGGTCATTGATTAACTCAAATGGAGGAGCTTCCTTTTCCCCTTTTATCTCATATATACATCTTATCTTTATGTCGAACTTTATAGGGTCAACTTTTGCAAGGTCATATAATTCATACTGTAAATCTTTGTGCGTTATTTCTTTACTGACAACAATGCCTTTTAACAGTCCTCCTTCATATTTTCTTCGTCCCTCATCCCATGCATCACCGTGACGCACTAAAATCCAAACATGTGCCATCCTTAAACTACCTTAAGTAGCTTTGTATCTTCAAAAATTGATTTGAACTTAAGAACCTACAAGATGCGTGCAAGATGTAAAAAAATAACAAAAATAACTACGAGATGTGTGTGGGCCTAAGAGAGTTACTAAACATGCAAAGAATAGCTCTAAATGGATTAGGAGGTGTACCAATTTGATTTTGAAATTAATAGTGAAAGTTTGGAATGTGCGAGATACGAGCGAGATGTGTGCGAGATACGTGCGAGATAAAGCATAAGGGCTTAAGAGAGTTACTAAACATGCAAATAACAGCTCTAAATGGATTATGAGGTGTACCAATTTGATTTTAAAATAAATAGTGAAAGTTTGAAACGTGCGAGATGCGTGCGGATGCGTGCGAGATACGTGCAAGATAAAAAAGTACGTGCGAGATAAAAAAAAACCTCTATTCCTTCTATTCCTATTGCTTACTCCTCCTCTATTTGATCCAACTAAATCCTCATCCTCTAGTTCAATTCATTTTTCACTACCCATTGAACTTTCTAAGAACCTAAAACCAAACTTTGATTAAACTAATTTACAGCAAATAAGTCCATTCCAAAAACCAGACAATTACGGATGAAAATAGCAACAAATACCCCAACCAAACATTTACAGCAAATAAATTGAAAATGGGTTAGACATGAAACTCACCCAAATAAGAGAAAACGCTCGAAGTTGATTGAATAGTTCGAAGAGGGGCGACGAAATGCACTAGACAACGACCGACGAAGGGCAAGCGACGATGGTCGGAGTAGCTTCAGGAGTTCTATGCGAAAGAAAAGAGAAGGGAAAGGGAACTATACGTGAAAGAGAAGGAAAATCGATCGTGGAGAGAAGGGAAAGCAAACGTGGAAGAGGGAAAGGAAAAGAAGGGCATTTTTGTCCATTCACACCTAAATTGTCCTAAAACTCTTTCTTTTGAAAACTTGTCCCAAAAGTCATTTAAACCTCCTTTTTTAATCTATTTTTGGCAATTTCCCAATTTTATTTAGCACTGTGTTATTAGGGTTTTATTTTTACTTCAACATCTGTGGTCTTGTAATGATTTTAATATAGTAAATTAAAAAGTAGAAGCAATTTTAATTTTTTGTTGATTTTAGACAAAAAAGATTGTTTTCTTAAAAGCTAGGTTTATAAATATTTTAATTTATCTCGAAATGATTTATTTTTTACATTAAAAATTTCAAAAGTTAAACCACCACCATATCTTAAGGAGAAAAAATAAAATTGAAGTTATTTATTGAAAATTGAAGATCTAAAGATTTTATTTTTTAAAATGGATAATCGGTTGAATTTAACATGTTTATATACATGACTCGTCTTCGTTTGTTGTTGGTCGAGATTGAGCCAAAGGAAAAGATTTAACATACTTTTCAACCTGAGTGTATTAGTCATTTTACCTTTATTTGCGTTTGCTGAATAAGAAATTTTTGGAACCAATCACAAATTGCCATATCATTTACTAAAATAATTATATTTGGGATTAACTAAAAATTGGCATATGTCCCAAATTAAATTTAAAGACAAATTGGACAATTCTAATGATGTCACGTGTCTTTATTATGGCAATTGGGTCAAATTAATTATTTTGGTTCAATTAAATATTATTTAGTTAGGCTAAAATTCAATTGAGCCCAAAAATAAGCTTAATTTAGCCTAAAATAAAATATGACCCAAATCCATGTGATTGAGCCCATGGGTATGGTCCATGGACCAGAACAGGCTCAAGTCCATAAAAGCCCACCAGGAAACCCTATAAATAGAGGAGTTCTCTTCATTTGTGGGGCAGGAAAATTTTTAACTTCAGAAGGTCTAGAGAGAATTCTCTCAAGAGATAGAAGACTCCTCAACTCTGAAGCTCCTTTGAAGATATAACCCTTCTTCCAAGACCTAAGAACACCTTCGAAGATTGAAGCTCCTTTGAAGATACAAGCTTTCTTCCAAGTCTCTAACTTCAAGAACACCTTCGAAGATTGACGCTCCTTTGGAGATACAAGCTTTCTTCCAAGTCTCCAACTTCAAGAACACCTTCGAAGATTGAAGATCCTTTGAAGGTACAAGCTTTCTTCCAAGTCTCCAACTTCAAGAACACCCTCGAAGATTGAAGCTCCTTTGAAGATACAAGATTTCTTCCAAGACTCCAACTTCAAGAACATCACGTGCTTCGCTTCCTCAAATCAAGCGTAAGCATCCAGCTGAGAGAGAATCAGAGGATCAAATTCTAGAGATCGAACCACATCGCATCAAATCAACGCAAATACAACATCAACACAAGTTTCAACTCCACAAATCAAATTTCTTCGAAAATCTCGTGTGAACAAATTGGCACGTTCTGTGGGACATCTCTACCTCTCATCTCTCTCTTGTCATTCAAATCTACAAGAAAATCAATGGCATCAAAGAAGGCTATTTCTAACTCTTCTGTTGCAAGTGACACTTACACAGGACCCATCACCCAAGAGTAGGATCAAGGTTCTAACGTCGCTCAGAGCATTCTCAAGGAGTTGATGGAGTCTCCTAAAGCGGGAATTGTCATCGAGGAAAATCCTTTGTATGATAATTCTGATTCTACCTCTAGCAAGTCAAAGAAGGAAGCACGTTCTGACGTGATGTCTGTCATGATGGCTGATATAACGGCCGAAGCTGCCATGGCAGAGATGGAGAGGAAAATTAACTTCCTGATGAAAGCTGTGGAGGAACGAGACCATGAAATCACAGCTTTGAGGGAGCAAATGCGAACTCGTGAAACTGCTGAGTCAAGTCAAACTCCTGTTGTCAAAGCTACTGATAAAGGAAAGAATGTGGTACAGAAAAACCAACCACAACAACAATCAGTCTCTGTTGCTTCTCTTTCAGTTCAGCAGCTACAAGATATGATTGCGAATTCCATTAGAGCTCAGTACGGAGGACCGCCACATACTACTTTCATGTATTCTAAGCCGTACACCAAGAGAATCGATAACTTGAGAATGCCACTTGGGTACCAACCTCCAAAATTCCAGCAATTCGATGGAAAAGGCAACCCAAAGCAACATATTGCCCACTTCGTCGAAACATGTGAGAATGCAGGATCAAGAGGAGACCAACTTGTCAGGCAATTCGTTCGAAGCTTGAAAGGAAATGCCTTCGAGTGGTACACGGATCTGGAGCTAGAAGTCATTGACAGTAGGGAACAATTAGAAAAGGAGTTCCTCAACCGTTTCTATAGTACCAAACGTACCGTAAGCATGATGGAGCTTACAAACACCAAACAACGGAAGGGAGAGCCAGTCATCGATTACATAAACCGATGGAGAGCTCTAAGTCTTGACTGCAAAGATCGACTCACCGAACTGTCAGCGGTAGAAATGTGCACCTAAGGCATGCATTGGGGACTCCTCTACATTTTGCAAGGAATAAAGCCACACACATCTGAAGAGTTAGCAACTCACGCTCATGATATGGAATTGAGCATTGCCAGCAGAGGAACCAAGGATTTTCCTGTTCCTGAAGTAAGAAAAGATAAGAAGGAGACAAAGAGTGCTGAAAAGGTAGTGAAGAGCACTGTGAAAGAATCTATGGTCGTAAACACGACCCCACTGAAGTTCTCTAAAAGAAAAGAAGGGAGAGCTGAAAAGAAGGATGATGGAAGCGAGAGACAACGCCTGACTTTAAAAGAAAGACAGGAAAAAGTCTACCCATTTTCTGATTCAGATATTGCTGACATGCTAGAGCAACTATTGGAGAAGCAACTGATCCAACTGTCGGAATGTAAGCGACCTGAGCAAGCAGGAAAGGTGGATGATCCCAACTATTGCAAGTATCATCGGGTCATCAGTCACCCGGTAGAGAAATGTTTTGTGTTGAAAGGCTAATTCTAAGGTTAGCTCGTGAGAAAAAGATCGAGCTAGACCTGGAGGAGGTAGCTCAAACAAACCATGCTGCAACAATGATAATGTCATAGGCTCTTTCATCAAGATTGATTTTTGAGCAAAGGGAAAGCTTGGTCCAGTTCAGAACCTTCGAGCCTGTAGTGGTCCGATTCCATCAGGAAGTTGCACGCGAGGATTCTCAAGAAAAAGAAAGATCGATCGAAGAAGACGATGAAGGGTGGACTGTTGTGACCCGCCAAAAGAAAAGAAAGTCAACTTTGATCCAAAAAGAGCCTCGCTTCTACATAAATTATAGAAGAGGGAATAAGGCTTAAAAGAATAAAAAAAAGAAGAAGACTCGAAAGCTTAAGCTCGTGCACGAGGAAGATAAGGATTTTCCTCGAACTCAGCGCTTAGTAATCTTGACAGACTTCTTTCCAACAAGATTCCTTGGTGATCATCAGGATGAAAACCCAGGAGTTGTTGCATGTCATGCTATTAATGCAACCGAGGAAGAAAGCATTCCGCTAAGATCATTAGAGGAGGAAGGAGTGTCAAAAGACCTATCGAGGTTCAATGTGGATGATTTGTTATCACTTCCTCAAGAAACCAAAACTATCCTCATTAATGCATTGTTGAATTCAGCAGCATCAAGTTCGAGTGCTCCAACTGCGACATACGAGAGTACTCCTTACTGCATGTCTATAGACTTCTCAGATGAGGATTTACTATTGGGATCTAAAATTCATAATAGATCCTTTTATGTTTCTGGATATGTTCGAGAATAGAGAGTCGACTAAATTCTCGTCGATAATGGATCAGCTGTCAACATAATGCCAAAATCGACTTTGAGGCAATTAGGCATCTTAATGGAGGAACTCTCAAATAGTAAACTGGTAATTCAAGGTTTCAACCAGGGCAGCCAAAGAGTAATAGGTATGATACGCTTAGAACTCACAATTGGTGACTTGAAGGCTAATGCATTGTTTCATGTCATAGATTCGAGGACCACTTACTTGGTTGTCCTTGGATTCATGGAAATGGAGTAGTAACATCGACACTGCATCAATGCTTTAAATTTTATCAAGATGGCGTAAAGAAGGTTGAAGCCGACTCCAACCCATTCTCAGAGGTTGAATCTCACTTTGCAAATGCAAAGTTTTATTTAAAGAATGACAGTAGCCCAAAAGCCGTGTTTGTAGAAGTTCCTCTTGTAAACAGAGAAGATAATTTACAACTGAAATCACTTGCAAGCAGGAAACCATATAAAAGTACAGGAACGTTTCATTTTGGAAAGAGTGAGGCGTCAACAAGCACCACAAAAAGTGTGATCTTGATGGATGAAAAGACTTCAAACCCACCGATTTTGCGTGATGTCCCCTTGTCGAGGAGCAAGAAAGACGAATCACCATTTGTAGAGTCCCCACAAGGCTTGAAAGTTGGTGACATTGAAGTCCTAAAAGAAAGCTTCACTACACCGCTTACCAAAATAACTAAGCAAGAAATAAAGATAGACTTGACAGAAGCAAGCTTGCCTCAAAGGTGGACGAAAGACGGGTTCGACCCCAAGGCTTATAAATTGATGGCGAAAACTGGTTATGACTTCACAACTCACACCTAGTTTAAAAGTTTGAAAATTCACGAACAACCTAAGCTTTCCTCAACCCAAAAGAAGCTGTTACGGGAAGGACATGCGATACCCATGTCAAGAAAAGGACTCTGATACAAGTCGCCAGAGCCAATCCGTATAACTAGAAAGGGGAAGGAAAAAGTGGTTGACAGCAATTATATAACTATAAAGGAGGTTGATAGTATGGAAGAAAAAGAAGGTGACAGTCAAAGAACCTCAGCATTTGATCGAATTAGTCCACATGCGCCCCAGTATTTGAAAGACTAAGCATGACAGAGGCAGAAAGAAAAAATCATCAGTCAACATCTAACCTTGATCGACGATCAACCTTTCAAAGGCTAACTATGACCATTAAAAAAGAGAAAGGTATATGTCAGGCCTTGATGACTACAAGACCATTGGCCTTTGAAAGGCTAAGCATAGCTAAAAAGAAAAATGCACAAACACCTCGTGCTCCAATTATTAATCGTCTTGGGGATGGAGGCCCACATGTCCAAACTGATTCTAGCATAGACACAAAGAAGAAGGAATCAACATCTCGCGCGTCGGTCTGTTGTCGAATTAAGCATATTGACGGTGAGAGTTGCCATGGTAAGGAGTTTCCTTGTGAGGTAAAGGGAGAGAGAGAAATTCGTAGCAATGTTCCTTCCTGAATGAAAAGAAAAACTTTTGTTACTCTCAATACAAGTCAAGGTTCCTTGAAGGTGAAAAGACATGATGTTATATTAACTAATCCTGAAAAGGAAGACTCAAAACAAGGAAAAGGTGAAATCTCATGTCATCACATCACCATTCTTGAGGAATTAGAGATTGAAACTCCTGAAGAAGATGCGGAAGATGCCTCACAGAGTCTAGAGGATGGTGGCCAATCTACCGTAGACGAGCTGAAAGAGGTAAACCTTGGTACAATAGAAGAACCACGCCCAACTTTCATTTGTGCATCTCTCTCTAGTGAAGAGGAGGATAAGTACATGAGTTTGCTTACAAAGTATAAGGACATTTTTGCTTGGTCGTACAAGGAGATGCCAGGACTTGATCCAAAGGTAGCAGTCCATCATCTTGTAATTAAACCAGGGTATCGACCGATTAAGCAAGCACAATGACGTTTTCGACCAGAGCTTATTCCCTAGATCGAGGTTGAAGTCAACAAGTTGATTGAAGCAGAATTCATTCGCGAAGTCAAATATCCCACATGGATAGCAAATATTGTCCCTGTCAGAAAAAAGAATGGGCAGCTTCGTGTTTGTGTAGACTTTCGTGATCTGAATAATGCGTGCCCTAAAGATGATTTTTCTTTACCCATCACAGAAATCATGGTTGATGCAACTACTGGACACAAGGCACTATCCTTTATGGATGGATCGTCTGGATATAATCAAATACGAATGGCCCTTTCAGATGAAGAAATGCTAGCTTTCAGGACCCCAAATGGAATATGTTGTTACAAGGTGATGCCCTTTGGATTAAAAAATTCTGGTGCCACTTATCAACGTGCTATGCAAAAAGTATTTGTCGATATGCTACATAAGTATGTCGAGTGCTACGTTGATGAATTTGTGGTCAAATCCAAGAGACGACAAGACCATTTGAAGGATCTAAGAGTTGTGTTCGACCGTTTGCGAAAATATCAGTTGAGGATGAACCCTCTCATATGCGCTCGGTGTAACTTCAAGAAAATTTCTTGGCTTTATTGTAAGGCATCGAGGGATTGAGATAGACCAGTCCAAGATTGATGCCATTCAGAAGATGCCAAGGCCAAAGAGTTTGCATGACCTAAGAAGTCTCCAGGGACGATTAGCTTACATTCGAAGGTTCATCTCCAACTTGGCTGGTCGGTGCCAACCTTTTCAAATGTTGATGAGAAGAGGAGAAAATTTTGTGTGGGATGAGGCTTGTCAGAATGCTTTTGATAGCATAAAGAAATACTTGCTCAATCCCCTAGTATTAAGAGCTCCAATACCTGGCAAGCCATTAATATTGTACATTGCTGCACAAGAAAGGTCTCTAGGCGCATTGTTGGCACAAGAGAAGGAGAAAGGAAAGGAACGTGCTCTCTACTATCTAAGCATAACTTTAGTTGGGGCCGAAGTTAACTATTCTCCCATTGAGAAAATGTGCCTTGCACTTTTCTTTGCCATTGATAAGTTGAGGCATTATATGCAGGCCTTCATGGTTCATCTAGTAGCAAAGGCAGACCCTATAAAGTATGTTCTGTCTAGGCCGATTATCTCTGGACGCTTAGCCAAATGGGCGGTTATACTCCAGCAATATGACATTGTCTATATTTTCTAAAAGGCGATAAAAGGACAAGCGTTGACAGATTTTTTGACCACCCAATTCCTTCAAATTAGAAGTTATGTGAGAATTTGCCAGATGATGAAGTTTTCTTCATGAAAGTGATGGAACCTTGGACTATGTATTTTGATGGCGCAGCGCGAAGGGATGGTGCGGGGGCAGGCATCGTCCTCATTTCTCCTAGAAAACATATGTTGCCTTATAGCTTTGCGCTTCCTGAATTGTGTTCAAACAATGTGGCTGAATATCAGGCCTTGATAATTGGCCTTCAAATGGCATTAGAAATCGAAGTATTATTCATAGAAATTTACGGCGATTCAAAGTTGATAATCAATCAACTCTCGCTTTAGTATGATGTGAAACATGAAGACTTGAAGCCATACTTCGCTTATGCTAGACAATTGATGGAAAGGTTTGACAGTGGGATGCTGGAGCATGTCCCTAGAACAGAAAACAAAATAGCAGACGCATTGGCAAATTTAGCCACTGCCTTGATGATGCCGGATAACGTAGCTCTAAACATATCACTTTGTTAACAATGGATTATGCCTCCACTTTTGTGTGAATGTCCGGAAGCGAACGTAACGACATCTCATTTGATTGATGAAGAAGATTGGTGTCAACCCATCATAGAGTATCTTGAGCACGGAAAACTTCCGAAGGATTCTCGTCATAAAACTGAGGTACGAAGAAGGGTTGCACACTTTATTTATTACAAAGGAACTTTATATCGAAGTTCTCTTGAAGGACTCTTTCTTAGATGTCTTGGAAAGGAAGAGTCGATAAAAACTCTAGAGGAAGCACATGCAGGCACCTGTAGGACACATCAATCGGGACCAAAGCTTCAATTTCAGTTGAGAAGAATGAGTTATTATTGGCCTAAGATGGTTCAAGATTCAATGGACTATGCAAAGAAGTGTGAAGCTTGTTAATACCATGCAAACTTCATACATTAGCCTCCAGAGCCTCTACATCCAATTGTGGCTTCTTGGCCGTTCGAGGCTTGGGGACTCGATCTGGTTGGTCCTATTAAACAAAAATCATCAGCAGGACATTCTTATATCCTTGCAGCAACAGATTATTTCTCAAAATGGACTGAGGCCATTCCCTTGAGAGAGGCCAAGAAGGAGAACGTGGCGAACTTTATTCGTACCCACATCATCTATCGATACGGTATTCCTCACCGGATTGTGACAGATAATGGAAGATAATTCTCCAATAGCATGATAGATAAATTATGTGAAAAATTCAAGTTCAAGCAATACAAGTCATCTATGTACAACGCAACTGTGAATGGCCTAGCAGAAGCATTCAATAAGACGTTATGCAATCTTTTGAAGAAAATTGTCTCCAAGTCGAAGAAGGATTGGCAAGAATGAATAGGTGAAGCATTGTGGGCTTATCGAACCACTCATCACACTCCTACAGGGGTTAACCATATTCGCTTGTTTACGGTGTAGAGGCTATCCTTCCTCTCGAAAGAGAAATCCCATCATTAAGAATGACAGTGCAAGAAGGGTTGACTATTGAAGACAATGTCAAGTAACGTCTTCAAGAGTTAGAAGCACTTGATGAAAAGCGATTAGAAGCTCAACAAGCATTGGAATGTTACCAAGCCCGAATGTCTAAAGCTTTTGACAAACATGTAAAGCCCCGATCATTTCAAGTTGGTGATTTAGTGCTTGCAGTAAGAAGACCTATCATCACGACAAGGCATACGGGGGATAAGTTTACACCTAAATAGGACGGACCCTATATTGTCAAAGAAGTTTACATAAATGGCGCGTACAAGATTGTTGATCGAGATGGATTAAAAATTTGCCAATCAACGACAAGTTTCTTAAGAAATTTTATGCTTAACGTCATTAAGTAAAAAAAAAAAACTATTGAACTACGTTATGACTTGATCCCTATATTATAAAGGGTACGTAGGCAGCTTAAAGGAAACTTTAAGTTCAGTCCAATAAAAAAAAACTATTGAACTACGTTATGACTTGATCCCTATATTATAAAGGGTACGTAAGCAGCTTAAAGGAAACTTTCAGTTCAGTTCAGTAAAAAAAAAAAAAAACTTTTGAACTATGTTAGGACTTGATCCCTATATTATAAAGGGTACGTAGGCAGCTTAAGGGAAACTTTAAGTTCAGTCTAGTAAAAAAAAAACTCCGTTGAGAAGAATGGAAAGCAAGAGTAGTGTCATGTTCACATAAAGCATGGCATTAGCAATTGATGGTTTTCGTTCTCATCAAAGAATATCAACTTAAAGTTGAAGATGCCTTACTGGGGGCAATATAACAAAATTAAAAAGGTGTAGCACTAGGAGCAAGATGTTGATACTTATAAGGTGACATCATTCTTTTGAAGTTCAACACTCCATCGCCAAGTTTATAAGTTCCTCAAAATTTAAATTCGGGGGCTTTGTTAATGTTTCTTAAAATTTAAGTTCACAAAAGATTAGAAGTTCCTCAAAATCAAATTTTGAGGCTTTGTTGATGTTTCTTCAAATACGAGTTCAAAAATTTCATAAAGGATCATTCAAATGCAAGGCTGAAGACTTCACCAATGCTCCACCGACTTTGAAGATTGCACTGTTATTTTTCCATGTACAAGATCGAAGGTTTCATCAATGTATCCTTATATTCAAGCTCAAAGGATTCATTGATCCTTTCTCATATTTAAATTTAAAAGTATTGTCTTTTTCGAGCAAAATAAAATAAAATAAAATAAAATAAAATAAAAAGACTTCATCGTTGCCTTTCCAAGCAACTTTGAAGATCTTAGGCTTCATTGATGTAGAGGCGGCTTTGCCTCCTCTAAAAGAAATGTCGGCACAAAAAAAAAAAAAAAAACTCTACTTCATTTCTATTATGTTGTAGCCTTGAGAGAACGACGAAGATGTCTGATTGCCCCAACCAGGGGGGTGGATCTGACGACGAAAGCCCGATCGTCTCCCGATAGAAGTTGGATTGCTGATGGCAGTATCACCTCTCCAAACAATGAAGGCGCTCGATCACTCTTACCAAGGCAGTGGATATGACGGCAAAAGCCCGATCGTCGCCCGATAGAATTGGATCGCTGACAGCAGTATCACCTCTCCAAACGACGAAGGTGCCCGATCGCTCCTACCAGGGCAGTGGATCTGACGGCAAAGCCCGATCGTCCCTCGATAGAAGTTGGATCGCTGACGGCAGTACCTCCTCTTCAAACGACGAAGGTGCTCGATCGCTCCTACCAGGGCGGTAGATCTGACGACAAAAGCCCGATCATCTTCCGATAGAAGTTGGATCGCTGACGACAGTATCACCTCTCCAAATGACAAAGGTGCTCGATCGCTTCTAGTAGGGCGGTGGATCTGACGGCAAAAGCCCGATCGTCCCTCGATAGAAGTTGGATTGCTGATGGCAGTATCACCTCTCCAAACGACGAAGGTGCCCGATCGCTCCTACCAGGGCGGTGGATCTGACGGCAAAAGCTCGATAGTCCCCCGATGGAAGTTAGATCGCTGACGGCAGTACCACCTCTCAAAACGACGAAGTTACCTGATAGCTCCTATCAGGGCGGTGGATCTGACGACAAAATCTCGATCGTCCCCCGATAAAAGTTGGATCGCTGACGGTAGTACCACCTCTCCAAACGACGAAGGTGCCCGATTGCTCCTACCAGGGTGGTGGATCTGACGGCAAAAGCCCGATCGTCCCCTGATAGAAGTTGGATCGCTGACGGCAGTACCACCTCTCTAAACGACGAAGGTGCCCAATCGCTCCTACCAGGGCAGTGGATCTGACGGCAAAAGCCCGATCGTCCCCCGATAGAAGTTGGATCGTTGACGACAGTATCACCTCTCCAAACGACGAAGGTACCCGATCGCTCCCACCAAGGTGGTAGATCTGACCTCAAAAGCCCAATCGACCCTCGGTAGAAGTTAGATCGTTGACGGTAGTACCACCTCTCCAAATAACGAAGGTGCCAAATCGCTCCTACCAAGGCGGTGATCTAACGGCAAAAGTCTAATCGTCCTCCGATAGAAGTTGGATCACTGACGGTAGTATCACTTCTCCAAACGACGAAGGTGTCCGATCGCTTCTACCAGGACGGTAGATCTGACGGCAAAAGCCTGATTGTCCCCTTTAGAAGTTTGATCGCTGACGGGAGTATCACCTCTCTAAACGACGAATGTGCCCGACCGCTCCTACCAGGGCGGTGGATCTGACGGCCAAAGCCCGATCGTCCCCCGATAGAAGTTGGATCGCTGACGGCAGTACCACATTACCAAACGACGAAGGTGTCCGATCGCTCCTACCAGGGCGGTGGATTTGACGGCACAAGCCCGATCGTCCCCCGATAGAAGTTTGATCGCTGACGGCAGTACCACCTCTCCAAACGACGAAGGTGCCCGATTGCTCCTACCAGGGCGGTGGATCTGACGACAAAAGCCCGATCGTCCCCCGATAGAAGTTGGATCGCTAACGGCAGATCACCTCTCTAAACGACGAAGGTGTCCGATCGCTCCTACCAGAGCAGTGGATCTGACGGCAAAACCCCGATGTCACCCGATAGAAGTTGGATGGCTGACGGCAATATCACCCCTCCAAAGGACGAAGATGCCCGATCGCTCCTACCAGGGCTATGGATCTAACGATAACAGCCCAATCGTCCCCTAGTAGTAGTTGGATCGCTGACGGCGGAATTACTTCTACAAATGATTTCGAAAAAAAATACAGAAAAAAGAAATCCTTACCTTTTGAAGACGCGTCTAGAAGTAAAGAGAGGCACGGTAGCTCTAGTTCCTAAAAAAATAGAAAGTTTAACAAAAAATTAATTATTATTAAAAAAAAAAAAGAAAAATAAAAAGATAGAAGAGAAGTTTTTAAAGAATGATTGAGGTATGAGTCTATTTATAAGGCTAACAAATCCAATTTCTAATAGGATTTGGAAAGGTTTTAATTTTTTAAAATCCAGTTATCTTATGATATTTTATTTTGGAATAAAATCTCGAATTCCACTTTAGGAATATTCAAACATATTTTAATATTTTAATTTTTAAAATAAAATTAAAATTCAATTATCTTATGTTATTTTTGAATAAAATCTCAGATTCCACTTCTGAAATATTCAAACATATTTTAATATTTTAATTTTTAAAATAAAATTAAAATTCAATTATCTTATGTTGGTTTTTGGAATAAAATCTCGAGTTCTACTTTTTGAGATAATTAAACATATTTGAATATTTCAAAGTTTAGATTTTACCCCAAATTAAAATTTTAATATAGATTTTATCTCCATTTGTTTTATCTCAAATATAAATTGGAGCCATAAATCTAAATTTATCCCAAGATTGATATTTCATATTTATCTCAAAATTAAATTTGGCCTATTTTATCCCAATATTAAAATTGGTCATTCCAAATTCTTGTCCATACTCAAGACAAATTTCGGTATGATAGAAACTCATTCTTATCTCAAACTAAAATATGGTTCCAAAATTTTATCTAAAAAAAATTATCAAATCATCATCAAATTTAAATTTTTATCCTCAAATTAAAGTAAATTCTAGATAAAACCTTAAACTTTTCTCAAATTAAGGATTGGTCATATCCCAACCCTTATTTCAAATCTAAATCAAACTCATGTACTAAGTTCATAGTTTGATTAATTGGATATGTCAAATTAAGCAAAAAAAAAAAAATGCTCGTATTTGGACTTTAAATTTATCTTTTCGTGATTCACCCACTCACGAGGTACTCATTTGACCAAATGGGTTAAACCCATCTGATGCCAAGCCCAAACGCATGTTTCGTGGATCAGAAGCAAAATCAGGAAATTCAGAATCAAAGTGCTTCCACCCCTCTGCATCAGCTGGATGTCTCAAGACATCATCTGTTTCAACACGTTTGTCCCTATGCCATCTCATGTCAGCAGACCCTTCCTGCGATACAAACAAGCGCTGTAATCTAGGTACCAAAGGAAAGTGGCGCAATACCTTATGCGGAATTTTTTTCCCTCTATTATGATTAACCTTGTACCTAGCCTCGCCACATGTATGACAATGTTGCAAATCAGCAAACTCTTTCCAATACAATACACAGTCATACTTGCACGCGTGAATAGTCTCGTATCCCAAGCCCAAGTCACGAAGTTTTCGTTTTGCTTCATAAAATGAACTAGGAATAGTACTATTACACATTGGAAACGCTGCTCTTAAAAGTTCTAACAACATGTCGAACGACTTGTTACTCCAACCATTTAGAACTTTCACATGCATCAACTTAACCAAAAAATTCAACGACGAAAATTCAGAACAACCGGGGTACAACTCATTACGTGCTTGATTCAATAAGTCCTGAAATATATTATTTGTTGTATCTTCATCTATATTTACCCCAACATTCATCGCCATTTCATCTTCCAAACGAAATTCCTCTATTTTCTCTTCATGTTCAATAGGGGCTTGTAAATCATTTAGCATACCAAAGATATCACCTTCTTCATTAAATTGTGTACTACTAGTTCCTTCATTAAAAAGATTACTACTAGTTCCTTCCTCAAAGTTTTCTGTACCTCTATAGCTTAATGACTCTCCATGATACACCCATTCTGTGTAGTAGGGGGATATTCCAATAGTCAGCAGATGTCGTTCCACACCCTCTAATGAGCTCCAATTTAAATTCAAACATCTCTTGCATGGACACCTCAATCGTCCGTAAGCATCAACGTGAAATTTGGCAAATTCTAAAAATTGGGTCACTCCATGTCTATACTCAAGGGATAACTTATTTATAAGTTTCATCCAACCCTTATCCATAACTGCAGGATAGCCAACACAACCTAATTATTAACAACAAAATACTTCAAAATATCTTCGCATCCTACAAACCCCTCCAAACTACAGAGGCTACCATAACTGCAGGATAGCCAACACAACCTAATTATTAACAACAAAATACTTCAAGCTATCCTAACTACCACCCCTTGATACCAGCAAATTCAAAACAAAAAAGGCTACCATAACTGCAGGATAGCCATCTGAAATCAACAATAAAAATATTCAACACAAACAGGCTACCATAACTGCAGGATAGCCAAAACAAATCTTAACACACATATTACATTCCCAATTCAATTTAACTATTAACTTCCCCCCCCCCCCTCCAATTTCAATTTTCAATTCAACTATAAATTCCCCCCCCCCCCCCCCCAAATTTCAATTTTCAATTTAACTTAAATCCCCTCCCTCCAATTCAATTTTAAATTTAACTATACATCCCCCCCCCCCCTAATTAAATTTAACTATTAACCCCCCCCTCCCCTCCAATTTCAATTTTCAATTTTCAATTCAAATATAAACCCCCCTCCCAATTCAATTTTTAATTTAACAATAAACCCCCTCCCCCAATTCAACCCCCATTCAATTTTATTCAATTTTCTAAAACAAAAATCCTAAACCATTCAAATTTCAAATTTCAAATTTCAATTTCAATTTCAATTCAACCACAAATTACACACACTCTATACAAAAATACATTTAACAAACAAAAATCTATTCCAAAAGAAAATCCTAAACTAATTTTCATCAAAAAAACCCTAAACTAATTTTCATAAAAAAAATACCCTAAAACATAAACTTAAACTAAATAAATTTACATATTTCACTTACCTAAAGTGGCAGACGGTGGCGAGGAACAACGGCGAGGGCGGTCGGCGACGGACGGCGGCAGAACAAAAGGAAATTTGAAGGATGGCGACGACTTCTTCTTCTCCTTTCTTTTTCTCCTCCTCTCGGTTTCGGTTCTGTAATTCACAGAACTGAAACGAATTTAAAGGGGATTTCCCGACGCAGTGACGTGGCGTTGGGAAATACCTTAAAACGCGTCGGGAAAAGGGGAATTCCCGACGCTCATTAAACCCCTTTTCCCTACGTTTCACGCGGCGTCGGGAAAAACCCCTATTCCCGATGCCGCTCTCGACGCACTGTTCACGACGTCGGGAAAAACCCCTTTTCCCGACGTATTCTTGCCGACGCCTTCGCGGTGCGTCGGGAAAGATAGTTTTCCCGACGCATCTCCCGACGCGTTGTTGACGGCGTCGGGAAAGCCCTTATTCCCGACGTTCTTTATGCCGACGTGCTTTTCGGCGTCGGGAATGCTCCATTTTCTTGTAGTGTCATTCACGTGCATAAATCTCGAAAGAGGGCATTTGTTGAATAAGAAATTTTGGAACCAATCATAAATTGCCACATCATTTACTAAAATAATTATATTTGGGATTAACTAAAAATTGGCATGTGTCCCAAATTAAATTTAAAGACAAATTGGACAATTCTAATGATGTCACGTGTCTTTATTATGACAATTGGTTCAAATTAATTATTTTGATTCAATTAAATATTATTTACTTGGGCTAAAATTCAATTGAGCCATAGCCCAAAATTAAATATGACCTAAATCCATGTGATTAAGTCCATGGGTATGGTCCATGGACCAGACCAACTCAAGTCCATAAAAGCCCACCAGGAAACTCTATAAATAGAGGAGTTCTCTTCATTTGCAGGGGTTGGAAATTTTTGACTCCAGAAGGTTTAGTGAGAATTCTCCCAAGAAATAGAAGTCTCCTCAACTCCTGAAGTCGACCACCCTTGAAGATTGGAGCTCCTTTGAAGATACAAGCTTTCTTCCAAGACTACAATTTCAAGAACACCTTCGAAGATTGAAGCTCCTTTGAAGATCCCAGCTTTCTTCCAAGTCTTCAACCCCAAGAACACCCTCGAAGATTGAAGCTTCCTCGAAGATTAAAGCTTCTTAAAAGATACAAGCTTTCTTTCAAGACTCCAACTTCAAGAACATCACGTGCTTCGCTTCCTCAAATCAAGAGTAAGCATTCAACCGAGAGAGAATCAAAGGATCAAATTCTAGACATCAAACTACATCGCATCGAATTAATATAAATACAACATCAACACAAGTTCAACTCCACGAATCAAATTTCTTCGAAAATCTCGTGTCAACATAAATTTATCCTAAAAGTGCTTCCAAAGCTCCAAAATTAGTTTCAAAACCTTCAACAAACTTCAAACCGGGCCCAAACACCTTGAACCAGTCAAAAAACCACTCCAAACCGGCTCCATATGAAAAAACCAGAGTCGAACCGAGCCGTCCGTACAGCCGAGCCAAACCGAGCAATCCGTACAGAATCGAAAAACTCTCCGTTGATGGCCTTTCGGTTGTCCGTGTTGGACAAATTTGGTGTCGAAAAAGTCAGAAAAACACCTCGAATCCAAAAATTGGACTCTAAATTACAAATTTACAAATTAAAATGTCCAAAAAAGCAGGGGCCTTTACATTTTGATCTTATCAAAATAGTAAATCTATGACCAAAATTACAGAAACATTCAATTGCAAAACCAACATTCATAATGCATAGATCCCACCTAACCAATGAAAATTTTTAAAATTCTCAATTAAAATTGAGATGGCTCTGATACCAATTAAAGGGATGAAAACCCTTTACAGCGGAAAATTACAGAAACCCAATTTTAATTCGAACCTTAAAATTACCAATACATTGGCAAAAAATACAAAACTATTTTTATGGTTAAATATGCTTTGAAGAAAAATACAGAGAAGAAAACATACGCTCGTTGACGACTCTGAATCTTCCAATCACCAATTTGGGCACCACCACTTGGAAACCTTCCTATTCTCTGATTGAGATGGTTTATGAGAACAAAAATTGGAAGAAGGAAATTTTTTTTAGAGAGAAAATTTGTTTAAAGAGAAATGGGAGAGCAATTCAAACTTCGCAGAACTCATCTAAGATTTCCTCTTCTTCAGTCGGAAATTAGAGAGAATAAATGGGAATGTGGGAAAACCACCCACGTTCCTTATTAATTTAATAAATAAATATTAAATTAATTAATTAATTATATTAATTAAATAATTAAATAATTAATTAATTAAATCATATTTAATTAATATTTCATTTAAATCATATTTAAATGAATATCTCTAACATAACCTATAGTTTAAATTTAATTAATTTAATTAAATAAAATTTAATTAAACGAAATTAAACTAAACTATTAATTAATTCTCCAATTAATTAATTTCTAAATTAAATATCTTATTTAATTTAATCCAAAATTTGAATCATATTTTATAAATTTCTCCCATAACCTATAGTTTTAATATGTATCACATACACATTAAATTTTAACCTATAGGTTTAATATGAATCTAATTCAAATTGAACTAATTTTGAACTCATTCAAATATTTTATTCTCTCGTAATTTAATTTTGAATCATATCCAAAATTAAATTTATATAATAAAGTCTAATTAAAATATAAACTTTATATTATAATGTATCAATATACATTATATTAATTCCAAAAGTAAATTTGAACATTTCAAATTACAACCAATATAAATAAATCTCATTACTCTTTATGAGCTAGGAAGGGGACCTAATGGACCTACAGATCAGAAGCTACAATGATATGATATTAATTAGCTAAACTCATTAACCACATTAATAGTTATTCGTTAATTGTGTGTACACTCCACTAAAGACTCACAGCTGAACTCTTCTCACTGTAGATATATTTCTGTGTCCACGGATATAGACCAATACTAGTAAGTTAGTCCTTCACAAGTGTTCGTAACACCAACTGGGTCAAATTACCGTTTTACTCCTGGGTTACTTCTATTCCTTAAATACCAGTGCTCCTCTAATGAACAACCTGTTTATGGTCCAACAACTAAACAGAAACCTCTCTCGTGCCATAGAGAGGGTAGGGCCCTTTGTTCAAGTCCCGGAGACACAATTTAAGGGAACACTTATCTACTTACCCTAAAAGTGCGAAGGAGTGAATTCCATCTTTTGTGATTATGTTCCCAGCTCCCCACTCGGTCTTGTCCCCAAAATGATAAGCATATTGAGTCAGAAATTTGGCCACTCTTACCCGTACAAATCAAAGGACAATCCCTCGCAAACAAGAGTTCATAATATACTCAGAATTAAGACTAAGTCACCTAGATCATCCTAATGAAATAGAAATCCAACTAGTTAACAGAGTTACATTTAGTGATTACTATTTCGTGGTCCAGTCTTATGCAAACTCATCGCATAGGATACCCCCACTCGCATGTCGCATACATGAACACATTGGATCAATATGTTTGTATCAAATACAAAGTGAGCCGTATCCATAGTGTTAACAGGATAAGGTACCCAATCTTAACCCTATACCATAGACCCTTTAAGCTGATCTTGAACATTGATCCCCATATGTCTCTGCATACTGTTCAAGACTCATCAAACAACTTAGGATGTAAGTTTATTGGATTTAGGTTATTAAGACAAAACTAATAATATAATCAATAACACTTATTGAAATTATAATAATAAAACACTTTATTAATGGCAGTCAATTGATTATATTTACTATCTATGAGTTTTAGGACATAAACCCAACAAATCCTTATAGACTTTAACATAGCAACAGGAGAAAAAGTTTCCTCATAGTGAACCCCTTCCTTTTGGGTATGCCCTTTTGCTAAAAGTCTCGCTTTGAAGGTCTATACCTTCCCAGCTGAATTTCTCTTTCTCTTATAGATCCATTTACACCCTATAGGTTTTACCCCTTTAGGTAGATCTACAAGCTCCCACACTGAATTGAAGTACATAGACTCCATTTCAAGGTCCATGGCTTTGACCCATTGGTCCTTATCTACATCATTCATTGCCTGTTTATAGGACAATGGATCCTCAACACCATCATCTGGTATGACAACCTGAGTTTCAGTTAAACCCAAATAACGGTTAGGTTCTGATACAATCCTCCCACTGTGTCGAGGCATTCTCAACAATTGAGAAGGATGAGATTGACCTGATGTGGTGGTTTCATCAACTCTTGATGAGGGACCAACTTCATCAACAACCCTTGTTGATTCATTAGTAGCTTCATTTAATACTAATTTGCTTCGTGGTTTATGATCTCTCATGTGGTCTTCTTCCAAGAAAGTAGCATTTGTCGATACAAACACTCTATTTTCTTGTGGATCGAAGAATAGACCACCTCTCGTATCTTTAGGGTAACCAACAAATTGGCATAACCTTGAACGAGGTTCCAACTTCTTGGGATTTGTCACTAACATGTGTACTGGACAACCCCAAATTCTGAAATGACTTAAACTAGGTTTACGTCCTCTCCATAACTCGAAAGGTGGTTCAGAAACACTCTTTGAGGGAACATTGTTCAAGATATGAACTGCAGTCTCTACTGCATACCCCCAAAACGAGCTAGGAAATTGAGCGTAACTCATCATTGAACGAACCATGTCTAACAAGGTTCTATTTCTCCTTTCTGATACACCATTTTGTTGAGGTGTACCAAGTGCTGAGAGTTGGGATTGGATTCCATGTTCTATCATATAGTCCTGGAATCTCAAATCCATGTACTCTCCACCTCGATCAGATCGAAGTATTTTAATCTTTTCACTTAATAGATTTTCAACTTCAGTCTCATACTCCTTCAACTTTTCAAGAGCTTCAGACTTATGCTCCATTAAGTATAAATAACCATACCTAGAATAATCATCTATAAAAGAGATGAAGTATTCAAAACCCCCTCTAGCTTTTACATTCATCGGACCATAGAGGTCTGAATGTATAAGTTCTAAAGGCTCTTTGGCTCTATAACCTTTTCCAGTAAAAGGTCTCTTTGTCATTTTTCCTTCAAGAAAAGATTCACATGGAGGTAATGAATCATCTTCTAACTTGTTTAGAAGTCCATTCTTTACCAATCTCCCGATCTGATCGAGATTTATGTGACCTAATCTTAAATGCCAAAGATAGGTACCGTTATTTGGAGAAATTCTTTGCCTTTTATTTTGAGTATTAGCAGTTCTAAACATCTCATGATTTAAAACTGCTTTTGCTTCATTAGGTCTTAATACATACAAGTTGTTTTCAAGCTTAGCCGAACAAATATGTACACCATTCTTAGAAATGAACGCTTCATTCATAGAAAAAATTAATTGAGTACATATGTCCAATAAGACAAGAAACGGAAACTAAGTTCCTTTTAATTTTAGGAACTATTTACATGTTTTCCAAAAACATGAATTTATTTTCGAAAAACAACTTAGCATCTCCCACTGCACGAGCTGAAATGACATCTCCTGTTCCAACCTTGAGTGTCATGTCACTCTTCTCAAGCTGCTTGAAGGAATTAGTTTCTTGTAAAGAAGAACAAACCTGGTTAGTGGCCCCTGAATCAAGTATCCAGACATTTTAGTCATTTTCCACTAAACATGTTTCCAAGACAAGTAAATCATATTTACCTTCCTTTTTTTTCTTCTTAACAAGGTACTTAGGGCAATTTGTTTTCCAATGCTCATCAACATTGCAGTGGAAACATTTCCCCTTGATGACTACCTTAGCCTTCTCTTTTCCCTCAACAGCAATAGTAGGACCTTTCCCCTTCCCTTCTTTCCTCTTCTGAATTTTCTCATATCTAGAAGATGAAGGTGCAAACCTCCTAGAATGGGCAAAATTTGCCTGTTGTTTGATCTGAGTGGACGGATGCTCAAACATCTCTTTAAGAGAGTCCATGATCTGACGTGTAGTGATCATGATCTCATGTTTCTTGCTCAATATGTCAGACATACTAGCCAAGATGTGGAGGCCAGCGGTCATATACATCCCTAACACTTTGGGATGCATATTTAGTGGAGAAAGGAGGACATCCCTCCATTAAGACGAAGCGTAGATCAGCGATAGCTAGAATCATATTCAGTTTCGATTTCCACGTCGAATAATTTTTACCGGTTAATTGATCTTTTTTAAGTAATGCAATAATTGAGGAAGACATGCTGGAATAATTAACAATTGACCGTATTAGTTATCTTTGTCTTAACCCATTACATAAAACAATCCAATCAATTTAGCAAAAACAAACAATCAAAGAACCCTAATAAAACTAATGATTTAGTTTTTGCAACGATACTTCAGAAGTTTAGAGCAACAATCACCGAAAGGTGATCAATTACTCCTCTTCTGAATTGAGACAATCTCAACTAATTACTAATACTAGAATAACTCTTATTTCTATAGTTCTTAGCTATCGTTGTTCGGTCAAGGATTCATTAACTAACTTAATTCATCCCATAAGTGTGACCCTACCATTTTCAGATCCCAGAGGTACGCTTCAACAAGCTACCGTTAGGAAAGACAACTGTTGAAGATTAACCTAAGAAATCCTATCCATTTCTGGAGTTTGCGATGTTTTGACTTATATGATCAATACCAGTAAGTTAGTCCTTCACAAGTGTTCGTAACACCAGCTGGGTCAAATTACCGTTTTACTCCTTGGTTACTTCTAGTCTTTAAATACCAATGCTCCTCTAATGAACAACCTGTTTATGGTCCAACCACTAAACAGAAACCTCTCTCGTGCCATAGAGAGGGTAGGGCCCTTTGTTCAAGTCCCGGAGACACCATTTAAGGGAACACTTATCTACTTACCCTAAAGGTGGGAAAGAGTGAATTCCATCTTGTGTGATTATGTTCCCAACTCCCCACTCGGTCTTATCCCCAAAATGATAAGCATATTGAGTCGGCAATTTGGCTACTCTCACCCGTACAAATCAAAGGACAATCCTTCGCAAACAGTAGTTCATAATACACTTAGGATTAAGACTAAGTCTGATTGGGTTACAAATAGACTTCATTTCAATTGAGAAAAACGTTTTTGCAATTTTGGTAGTTTTTACTTTAAAGATTATTGTACCAAATTTTCTCTCTCTCTCTCTCTCTCAATTCTCTAATCTTAATCCTAGCTAAGTCCCACCTTCCAATGTTGAAATTGTTGGAATTTATGTCCTAAAACTCGTAGTTTATAGTTTAAAATTACATTCTATTCAATAAAGTGTTTATTGAGACTTGTTAGTGAAAATAGAATACTATAATCTCGAGTCAAATAACTAAGGTCCCGAGGCTATCTAGTGTAAACTTGAACTTTATGTAGAGACATAAATATGGATCAAGTTTGAGTTTATAGCCCAAACGGTCTATAGTATATGAATAAGGTTGGACGCCTTATTTTGGGAACACTTTGGATGTGGCCGCTCTATAGTTAGTACAAACGATGTGATCTTAAATCGTTCATGTAGAGACATGGGAGTGGGGACATCCTATATAAAGAGTTTACATAAGACTGTAACCATGAAATAGTCACTTTTAAGTTATAACATCGTTGACTTTATAAACTGACTATTTCGATTACGATGACCTAGGTAATTTAATCTTAATCCTTAACTAACTATGAACTTCTGTTCAAATGGTATTATTCTTAGATCTACATATGTGAGGGTAACTCAACGGCTTTTACCCAATAAGCCTTCCATTTCAGGAGTAAGACCGAATGGATGACTAGGGACATAGGGTGCAAGACGTAATTCACTCCTACCTGCTTTAGGGTTAATAGATAGGTTCTTCTCCTACCCTCTCATGAATCCAAGGCTTGAACAAGGGATCCTACCCTCTCATTGGCCCGAGAGGGACTCGATTTATAGGTTGGACCTTGAACCAAATGTTCAATAGTGGATCAGTGGGACTTAAGGAACAAGATGTAGTCTTGAGGGTAAAATGGTATTTTAACCTAGCCGAGGTTACGAGAAACCTGTGAAGAATTAACTTACTAATCGTAATTATATCAAATGGACACAAATATATCTATAGTGAGGGGAGTGCAACTAAGGGACTATAGTGGAATGACTCGTTAGTTAACGAATGTTGATTAGCTCGGTCTAAAAGGGTTTAGCCAGCTAATCTCGGATCATTGGAGTCCATGATCTATAGGTCCATTAGGTTCCCTTGCTAGCTCATATGGAATTAACTTAGAACAATATGTTGGAATAATTCGAATGTTCGAATTAGGTAGAGAAAGAGAAATCGACAAATATATATGATATAACCATCGGTTATAGGGCTTTATGTTTAAATGTGATTTAAATGTTAAAAATATGAATATGGATTCATATTTGGAAGCTCGAAATTGATGGAAATGGTCAAAGTTGTGAAAAGTCAAAATGTTGACTTTTGACTTTTGAAAAGTCTAATTTTGATCGGCTTCATATGCAAATGTGATTTAAATTTCAAAAAAATAAATGTGGATTCATGCTCAGGAGGTCAAAATTAGTCAAGATGGACAAAATGGTAAAAAGTCAATATTGGCTTTTGACTTAAAAAGTTAAAGTTTGACTTTTGACTTAAAAAGTCGCAGTTTGACGTTGACTAGAATGGTCAAATAACCATTTTGCCCCTCGACTAAAGTTAGTGGGAAAATCCAACATTTTGTTGGATAATCCCACTAACTCTTGGTGGGCTATGTGGAAGCTTGTGGTGATGACACCAAGCCCACTAAGAGATAATGGAATGGTGATTAATTCCACTAAATGTTAGTGGAATGCTAGGTGTTGAGATTTAATACACTAATTACATGCAATTTTTCATGTAACTAGTCTATTTAAGGGACATTTTTCAACTTAGAAAAAGATTTTTGTAATTTTTGTAATTTTGAATTACAAACAAACCTATTCTCCCAAATCTCACACCAAAAGCTACCTCCAAATTCAATCTCTTTCTTAAATTTCCTACTTTGAACGAGTTCCATAACCCGGTTCCAAGTCCAGAGAATAGCGGGCCAATTCTAGTGGTGGTCTGATTCAAGTTCGGGAGAAGATTTGGAGCTTCGGAAAGCTCCAAAGGTAAGTATTTCTTTTAACCCTAATTCAATGTAATTAGGGTTGTGTTTAGTATGCATGTTAATCACTAAATTAAGTTTATTTGCAATTAGGGTAAAAATCTGATCTTTTTATCGCTGCATTAGTAGGCTATCCATCATAAATTTATGTATTAAAAATCGTAGTTTGTAGTTAAAATTATGTTTTATTCAATAAAGTGGTTATTGAGAACTTATTAATGAAAATATAATACTATAATCTTGAATCCAATAAACTAAGGTCCCAAGGCTATCTAGTGTAGACTTGAACTTTATGTAGAGACATAAACGTGGATCAAGTTCGAGTATATAGCTCAAACGATCTATAGTGCATGAATAAGGTTGGACACCTTATTCCGAGAACACTATAGATGTGGCCCGCTCTGTAGTTAGTATAAACGATGTGATCTTAAATCGTTCATGTAGAGACATAAGAGTGGGGTCATCCTATGTAAAGAGTTTACATAGGACTGGAACCATGAAATAATCACTTTTAAGTTATAACATCGTTGACTATATAAATTGAATATTTCGATTGTGATGACCTAGGTACACTAGAAGAAATCTGGCCTTTAATGTCAGTTTAAAACCGACATTAAAGGGCTTTAATATCACTTGGTGACCGACATCTGTGCGAGCGTTATTAAAGGCCTTTAATGTCGGTTGGGCTTTAATGTTTGTTGATAACCGACATCAAAGGCCTTCAATGTCGGTTATACACCAACATCTTTGATGGTGTTATTGAAGGCCTTTAATGTATATTGGTCTTTAATGTTGGTGGATAATAGACATTAAAGATATCTTTAATGTTATTTATGACATATCTTTATTGTAGTTTTTCCACCGACATTACAGATGTCTTTAATTTTGTTTTAAACCGACTTTAAAGATGTCTTTAATGTCCTTGTTAAACCGACTTAAAGACACCTTTAATGTCGAATTTACACTATTTTTTATGATGGAAAAACCGACATTATTTGGCTTGAATTACGTTTGAAAATGTTCGTCATCATATATTGTAAAAAATAAAAAAAATTGCTTGCACGTTGGGTATAGAATGCCTACTACTCAATAATAAACCTTATAACTATTTCACCTGCAATGCACACAAGAATACTTGAAATTCCAGCATACACTTCCATATAGAACTACAACAAATACACATCATCCTACACCTACATATAATCACATATCAATAAATACAACTATATTCAATACCATAAGACCAACTACTCCAAATCTTCCAATATATCCACCTACATATAATCACATATCAAACAATGCATGTTGTCCTCCATGGCAACCAATAATAAACACATACAATGCACAAGATTAAACAACTAAAATTCTAGCATACACTTTTCCACACTTCCATATAAAACTACAACAAATATGCATCATCCAACACCTACATATAATCACATATCAATAAACACAACTATATTCAACACCATAAGTCCAGCTACTCCAAATCTTCCAATATATCCACCTATATATATATAATCACACATATCAAACAACACATGCTGCCCTCCTTGGCAAACCAATAATAAACACCTACAATGCACAAGATCCAACACCTAAAATACCAGCACACTTTTCCATACTTCCATATAGTACTACAACAAATACGATTATCCAACATCTAAAATACCAGCACATCTTTCCACACTTCTATATAGTACTACAACAAATACAATCATCCAATTCCTATATATAATCAAATATTTGAATAAACACACAAACAATTGTAAGTGAAAACTCAAAATCTAAAGATAATATATAAGATGGTGACTAATAACTAATGTATATGTACAATAGAAAGTTCCTCCACTAACTAAAGTATACGTACAAACTATCTAACAAACAACAATTAGTATGGGACCATCTACCCTTCCAAGAACTATAGGACTGCTCGTCCCTTCGAAAAATTAATTAAAAACTTCAAGCGGAAAAACCCAAAACCTGAAGTATTTACAAAAATCAACTACTAACTTAACTCGACCAAAAAAAAACATTTAAAAGCTTACACATATTTGCTAACAAGAGCTGCCCGTTTGGTTCGAATCTCGTCAATCTCCTCTTGCCCATATGCACTTTTGATATTGAACTACACACAAAGAGAAAGATATGGAAAGTATAAGTTTAGATCATAAATTGTAATATGTAAAACGTGAAAGTAGAAACTTACAAGGCTAGTTATAGAAGTACTAGAATTATGCACTATCTCATGTATGTACTTTCGCACGTAGTACCCACACCCTACAGAATCCAATTGATGAGGACACTGCATGTATATAAATTGAATACAAATTAATCTTATGTTTCATCGAAAATAATTACGTGTAAATGAAAATTAACCTTTACAGGTCTCCAATTTGGAGTTGACCGATAGTGTTGTATATCGTGTTTCGCATGTCATGTCTTCAACCCTCTAAATATTTTGAAACAATAGAGACAATAAAGTGAAATAAGAAGTAATAAAGTGAATAAACTTACACATTTATGACTCCATGAATGTCTTCATTGATTTTACTCCGAAGAGAGTCCAAGACATAAATACAATTTTTACGAAGATCGATGACATGCAACATCCAATGAAAACTACAATAAGCAACATCTTCAATGTGAGTACACATTTAAGCTCAATGGAAAAAAAATTAATGTGTTCCTTTTCTTTATTTACCCGGTATTATATGGAATTAGCACTTTTTGTTCCAAGTTAGCTGCTTTTAGCTGGTTGGCTAAATTTCTGGATCGAAGATCACGATCCTTGATGGGTGACGATATTTTTTATTGGTCAATGACAAAAAAATTCCTTGCACAGTCACATTCATCCCAAAGATATCTAAGTAAAAGCAACCATAGTTAAAATATCAGCAAACTAACTACAACAGTGGTATTGGAGATAAAAGATGAGTAAAAGTTGTCTTATACTTACATAATATACACTAGTATACACGTATAGTCGATTTCAACCATGTTGCAGTAATGCAGCAAATCTTCACGAGCTAAATAAACAAATTTGTCACTTCCAAATATTAGCTCGTTCATTGGGATGCAAATCATGTCTACATCCTTCATGTTGTTCACGACATGTTTGTTTAAAAGCTTGATAGTCCTGTTAACATCTATATAATTTGAAGAGTACACGACATCCTTCCTGGTTGAATGCTCCTACCACAACCAAGGTTCTAGATTCAAAATACATACACAAATAAAATTAAAACTTAAATAGTAAAAAAAGATACACACTTGTTTGTCATTGATCGTAGAAACAAGCCGACGAGGTCATTCTATAATGTTACCCAATGCTTGATTTAAGATTTTTATCTTTCCCTTCACTGGATTGGGTATAGTAAAATTTTCTCCCGTAACCACGTTACTAAAACTTTAACCTTGGGACAGCCAATGTTAACTATCATGGCTACTGCAACAATATTATTAATGGATCATATAGACAACTGGCATGGTGTTCCCTTTACAAATATTAAAAGCATAGTTAAGAACAATTGATCCTATATCGTTAAAAATTAAAAGTTACAACAAAATCAGTTACCTCCACTCCTTTATTGCTAGGTGTGTTGACCAGATCCTCATCAGCATTAAGATCTATGTTAATACTTCCAATGGATTACCTCGAGCGATTACTTCTCTTCTTCTGACTTTTGCATCTCGAGTCATCCTTTTCTTCATGACATATTTCAACTTGAGGAGTTATCATTTTCTCCTTCCCTTTTACTGTGTTGAAATATTGTGATTGAGAGACAAAACCACCTACGACTCTTACACGTCCACCGTGCTCCTTGGAACCCAATGTGTCAGTCAAGATGTCCTCATTTTTATGTGTTGCAACTAATTCATCCTATAAAACAATACAAGTATTTTCATCATCAGTTAGGTTAACAAAAGATTATGTATTGTAATCATAAGTATACTTACAATCCGAGAGGCACAATCTTGAGTAGCATCATCAAAATAATTAGTATTTCTTCCTTTCCGTGCTTCTTTCCAAAGAGTTGAATATAGGAAACATCATGCGTTATTTTCTACAACAAAAGATAGATATCTAATTAACAACAACATATTAAGATAAATTCTTTAATTTAATTACAAATACTCACTAGTTCATCAATAAGATTAGCATATCCCTTATGAGACATGTGGTGATTGTATATACATTTCGACCTTCTTTCCCTTTGAATACGACTATAATCATGTACAATGCATTAGTTTGTAGGTAGATATCAAAACAATATTAAAGTGAACATGTAATCAAAATTATTTACCTCCAATTCTTCACTCAGTCTAGCATCCACAAACGATTCCCAATCTTCTTGATTTTATATGAGAATAGATTTTAGGAGGAAACTGCAAGAGTGATGGTTGATCCTTAGATGGAAGCATATACTTCGAGTTAACGTGGTCTTGAAAGTTCGAAACTTTCTTGATGCAGACATAAGCATAGAATGTTTGGCATTGTGTTGTAAATCGAACGATATCTACACAAAAAAAAAGTGTAGTTGGACTTAGGGTGTAAAGCAAACTACATTATATGAAAAACATAATAATAGAATTCATATCGATATACAATCATAGATTTTATCTTTCAGCTCATTCGAAACTTCTTTCCAAGAGTTGTATGTGATAGGAATCTATTGTCGAACGCACACACCAATGTAACTTTGCATTTTCTTAGATGTGGCTCCAACATGTTACCCATGCTCATTAAATTGAATGGGCAACTTTTGCCTAGAATTTCTCTCTGAGACCAACTCAAACATAGTAGTTGGCCCACGTGGAACAAATGATTCCTTTATTACTTCTGGAAGCATTTCTCTTTCATCCTTACTGCTATCCTCCATCTATGAATTTGCAAAAAACAGACATACATTAGTAAGCAAAGTCAACATACATAAGCATAGGAATTATGTTACGAACTTAAACATAAATACATTATAAAGCAAAGTAATGACATACCATAAATATAGTAGTTATATTATGAACTCTAAACATAAATACATTATAAAGCAAAGTAATGACATACCATAAGCATATCAATTATATTACAAACTCTAAGCATAAATACATTATAAAGCAAAGTAATGACATACCATAAATATAGCAGTTATATTACGAACTCTAAACATAAATACATTATAAAGAAAAGTAATAACATACCATAAGCATATCAATTATATTACGAACTCTAAACATAAATACATTTCAAAACAAAGTAATGACATACCCTTCTCTACCCATCTACCCTCACAATCATGTATAATATAAGTCTCATTAGGTGTATCAACATTGGGCATGCTTTGAATGGTTCCATAACCACACTCTTGAAGCATATCTCCTATTTCATCTTCGAAGAAATCTTCTTCAATAGTTCTTTGTGGAGATGTTAAAACCACTGACCATTCAGGATTTGAAGAATCTTATGGACATAGAATACTTGTTTTGCTTGGGTGGCTAAAATAAATGACTCTGATTTATGCCCAATACGTTTGAGATCCACAATGGTAAACCCAAGCTTATCCACTTTGACTCCACTTCTATTATCAACCCAATCACACTTAAATAAAATAAAAGATAATTGATGGTAATCAATCTCCCATATCTCCTGTATTACACCATAAAACGTCATATCTGACATGATGGGGTTTTTGTCCTTAGAACTAGAGACTTGCATCGTAGTAGCAGTTATACTAACTCCATTATTTTGAACTCTCCTAATATCATCATGCCTTTTTGTGTGATAGTAATAACCATTAATCATGTAACTATAATAAGTGGCCACATCTGAAGAAGGTCCGTGAGCTATCCATCTTAAAGAAGGCGTGATGGAATTTTTAGGAACTTCGAGAGCAAGTGCAACCTACACAATATATTGGATTTAGTTAGATCCAAAACAAACATGAAAGAGTATGATTCTAGTGATTACCCGTGTGGACATCCACTAACTGAATGAGTGATTATGCTCTTCTTGAAACCATTTTTTACTTCGAGCTTTACCAGAGATAAGCTTACGCAAACTCTCCATATGTTGTCTGTCATAAATGAAAAGTTATTAAGTAATTACATAACCAACTTATGTAGACTGAGAATAGATAGGGTTTAGCTCGTACTCGGGATATAGTAGAACATCATTTACATTTTGAATGATGTAAATATGAGCTTGATCTAAATGCTCCTTACTCGGTCTGATAAAAGAAGAAGATGATAATGCTCTATCCATGTTTGAATCCCTTTTTATTACAGATGAGTTAAGTCCAATAGAACTACCTCCAGCAATAAATTAAGAACATAACTCTATAGCCTCTTCAACAATATAATTTTCTACCATACATCCTTCTGGTCAATTTCTATTTCGCATATAAGTTTTCAGGACTTTCATATATCGTTCAAAAGGATACATCTACCTTAAATGAACAGGTCCACAAAACTCAATTTCTCTTATGAGATGCACTACAAGGTGTACCAGTATAGTGAAAAATGATGGTGGAAAATACTTCTCCAATAGACATAAAGTGACAACTACATCTTTTTGCATTCCTTTCAAGTGTGATGTATCAATTGTCTTCTTACATATAGCATTAAAGAAGAAGCATAGCCGAATAATTGCAAGTCTTACATGTTTCGGTAGAATACCACGAATTGCCACAGGTAGCAATTGTTGCATAAGAACATGATGGTCATGCGACTTAAATCCATACAGTTTCAAATCTGTGAGTGACACTAAACTTTGAGTGTTCGATGAATAGCCTTTTGGTACTTAAGTTCAGATAGTGTCTTACAAAAACTCAACTTCTCTACTCGAGATAATGTATAACATGCTAGGGGTAAAAAGATCTTTTTCTCCCCTACTTGAGGGGCTAACTCTGATCTAATGTTCAGTTCAACCAAATCTAATCGACTTTTTATCCATCTTTCGTTTTATCGAGAATATCAAGCAATGTGCTAATGAGATTTGCACACACATTCTTTTCAATGTGCATCACATCTAAACAATGTTGCACATCAAGGTACTTCCAATATTCTAACTAAAAAAAATAGTTTTTTTCTTCCAATAAGTTCCTGAAGAACTCATTTCACTGTTCTTTTCGTTGATAGTTCTCTTACCAAATGAGAGTGTTCGTATTTACTTGTTTGTACAAGAGTTTCTTCCCCACTCAATGGTTCTGGAGCCAATTCTAATTCTTGTGCATCATTGAAAACTTCCTTCTGTTTCCTATATGGATGATGATGTGGTAGAAACTTGCAATGCACAATATATGCCATCTTCCTTCCTTTTGGCAAATAAATGGATGAAGTTTTCTCCCCACAAATTGGACATGCATGATATCTTTTGACCATACAACCACACAAGTTGACATACGCAGAAAAATCATCAATAGTCCATAATAAAATAGCTTTTACCCTGAAACATTGATTTTGATATGCATCGTAACATTCCACCCCATCATGCCATAGTTTTTTCAAATCATCAACTAACGGAGCTAAATAAACATCTATTTCATTTTTCGATTGTTTGGGACCAGATATTAGTGCGGTCAACATCAAAAATTTTTGCTTCATACACAACCATGGAGGTTGGTTGTATGTCACTAACATCATTGGCCAACAACTATATCTACTGCTAAGATCCCTATGCAATTTACCCCATCTGTGGAAAGAGCAAGACGTAGATTTCTAGGTTCCGACCCAAACTCTGGCCACAAATTGTCTATTTTTTCATGATAATGCATCTTTTGGATGTTGTAATAGATCATTCACTTCTCTTTTTCTGGCATGCCACGTCAATAATCTTGATGTTTCTTTGCTTCGAAACATTCTTTCAAATCTTGGGATTGGGGAGAAATACCACATGACTTTCACCGGAACATTCTTAATCTCCTTCTTTGAATTTTTAGGAATCTTCCATCTTGACATACCACAAGAGGGGCATATATTTGCATCAGACAGTTCTTTCCTAAACAAGCAACAATCATTCCTACAGGCATGAATCTTCTCGTACTTCATTCCAAGAGTACACAAAATCTTTTTTGCTTCATAAGTAGAAGTAAAGCATTCATTGGAAGTAAGTCAGATGTCATAAATTAATTGCAACAACTCTGTGAAACTCTTATCACTCCATCCAAATTTAGATTTCAAATTATATAACTTTACCAACGTAGATATTTTGGTAAAATTCATACAATTAGGATATAATGGTTTCTTGGCATCATTTACTAGTTCCTCAAATTTTTTTGACTTTCATTAAAATAATTATGTGCAGCCTCAAACATTCCAATTGTGTCTTCAATATCATCCTCGTCAATTTCTTCTCTTACACTACTAAAGACACTTTCATTGTTTCTCTTTATTGGTAGTGATTCACCATGAAAAATCCATTCTTGATAACTCTGATCGATGTCGTTAAAAAACAAGTGATCTCTAATTGTATTCACATCTAAAGTTTTTGCATTCACGCACTTTAAACAAGGACAGGCTATGACATTCGACGTCTTCAAATGTTCCAACCTATTTTTAATAAACATCTCAACCCCAAATGCATACTCAATTGATATTCTATTCTTTTTCATCCACAACTTATCCATATTATATAAAATGCAATTTAATCTACAAAAAAAGTCGAGAAAACAACGAAATTAAGTAAACTTAAACTCTTACCCACATTCCAAAAACTAACAAGTTCTATATAACCCAAACCAAAAGGTTCTAGATTATACACTCAAACAACTACAAAACTCGCAGGTGTATCACTCAATCAACTAGCAAGCAAATCTCAAATTAAAACCATCCAAAAAGACCAAACACAAGCTCAGTTCGAGTCATGAAGAAGAGTTCATGAGTCAGAATCATGAACTTGCTCATTGAAATTGTGGTAAAGTTTTGATCGGAGTCTCGCTTCCTATAAATATCACACCATAACCATAAGCTAGCTTTTACCCTTATTCTTCTTTGTTTTCTTCTTTTTTAAAATTCTATTTGTTTTTTTTAATTAATTTGTATTTGTTAAATGTATAATTCTTGAGACCCCTATTTCTGTTGATTTAGGTTTAGATTGTAATTAATGTTAAATTTACTATACTTTTGTTACATAATTTGATGGATCTTGGCTCTTGATTTAGGCTTAGATTGAAGATTTTGTTCTACTTATTATGTTTCTTCATTCTGTTTCGAACTAAAAAAATTCTGCTTAACTTCTATTAATTAAAGCCTGCATAGGAGAAGAATGATAAATTTGCTTCTTTTATATGCTTAGCTTTTGATTGAACTTCATTCAAAGTGCAATAAGTCATGCTTTTGTATAGAATAGTAAGGGAAGAAAAAAAGTATATGAATGAAAACTCAACTATGGGATCGATACAATATAATGCATAGAGTCTGAGACAATATATATCAGAACTTCGTGGAACCACACCCCACCACTTGCCATGCACACATGATAATAAATCCCTAAAAACACTAGAAAACACTACACAAAACTAATGAATTATATCCAATGAATTAGGAAACAGAACCTAAAAACACTAAAAAAAAACTTTATAGCAAACATGAACATCACAAAACCAAAAGAAAAACTTACATTTAACTTCTTTTGTCTACCAACACAAAAACCACAAAGAAAAATCTTATGATTTTTCTTCCTTGATAGCCAAATAGAAACTTCCCCAAAAACCACTTCACACTCTAACAGAGGAAAAATTTGAAGGAATTAAACCAACAAACAATTCAATGATGTGAAGAAGAAATTAGAACAAAAAAAAACATAAGAAAACAAATTTGAAGGAATAAAACTTATCAAACCAATAAACAATTCAATGAAACAAAACAACCTTGCATCCCAAACACAGACATGTGACTTTCACAAACATATGACGAACTCCACATACATATGAACTTCTAACTCCACATACATATAAATTTTAATCTAAAAAAGAAATAAGATGCAATTTAATCTACAATTTAATCTCCTATACAATACTAAACTACAAGATCTTAAAATCAGCAGCGTTCGATAACCTGAGTAAGCAGATTAGAATGACAACATCGAAGGTTCAAATTTGTAAAAGTCAAACTGAAGGGAAGATCCAACGGATTATAAAACCCAAAACTTACCACTCGTAAACTAGTACATTGTTCAAAGTGTATGCATGTTCATGAACATGTGTTCGGTTCAACAATAAACTCGGAGATAATAGAGCAAGCATAAGGCTCCATTCGGTTTAAATTAATTATACAGTGATGGAAGGACATACCTATAGTTTTGGGTACAACCTGCCCATATAATCCAATCACGATTCTACCTACAAAGGGAGAAGAAAGAAAGGATTTAGAAATGTCAAACAAGAATTGAAGGAGGGCAGAAGATCAAACAGTTGAGGAATTTAAAAATCAAAGCAATAAAGCTTGAATG
Organism: Cucumis melo; assembly: GCF_025177605.1. Taxonomy (NCBI): domain Eukaryota; kingdom Viridiplantae; phylum Streptophyta; class Magnoliopsida; order Cucurbitales; family Cucurbitaceae; genus Cucumis; species Cucumis melo. Next base: position 28,630,744 of record NC_066866.1, on the reverse strand, counting down.
TATCCTTTTACAAACAAAAACTTCATAAAATTTGAGCTGCCATGGCTCAAGTTCAAATCCAGTTATACTAACAAGAGAAGACAGTAGTACCCGACCTTATCGATTGTCAATAATTCTACACGTAGGAACAAAGTAAAGTGTAGGCAAAAGGAGTTTACCTAATCTCTGTTCTTCAATATCAACATCCAAGAAAACCCTGTGAGTAATTTCTGGCTCTTCTTCTTGTTTCTCTTCCCTCTAGAATTTACATGACATAATACATGTAGATAAATAAATTAACTCCAGGGTAAGGCTAAATATATTATTTGTTTGAAGTAAAGGGATGATCATATTCCAAAAGATCAAACTAACAAGGAAGCCTCGCGAATTCAAATTTTATGCATCCCAATTTCCAAAAAAGCTATTTCCCTAAAACTAGCATGTCCAACCAAACCATCATAGGGAAACAACTATCAAATGTTTTTAACAATCATGCATACCATAACCAAAATAGGGTATTCCAAGGGAATTGGATTACCAGAAACAAATTACTAAATGGACCTCTTTATCCCAATAACTCTTCTACAGAAAGCCACAAGTCCAACAAATGCATAATGGAAACCGAACCAAGATGAACGAACTTTGTGTTATTTTATTACTTATCAAAAAAGGAACTAAAAACTTAAAGAAAGCCCTCGAAAAAAAGATCCCTTCCCAACACTAATAAAACCCAAACTCAGTCCCCATCAGAATGAAATAACTGAACCACTAAACGCAAGATAACAACATAGCTAAAAATCAATGAAAATCATGTCCATGGGTACTCAAATACTGAAACAACGAGTGTTGAAATTTTGGGATTGATGAGGGTGCTTTGCAGTCTAAATCGAAGTAAAAAAACATTGCAGCTTAAACCCCAAATTAAAAAGTCGTGACCACTTGAAAGAAGATGGAAATTATCATTGCTGTGAAGCTTCTGCTGCCACCGCCGGAGTTAGATGTTAGCATCGAGTAGGATGCCGTCGCCGAATGCATTTATAGCTTGAATAGCACGATAAAGGCCCCAACAACTGTGAGTTGACCAACAGCAACTGTGATTTCACGAGGAGGTGAGAATGTGAGAGGGAGACGCAGACGATTTTGTTTAGAAGGTGGATGCAGAAACTGTAAGTGTTAAAGGTAGGAGTGGCATTAATCGTTACAGGTGAGAATGTGAGAGGGAGATACGGACGAGTTTGTTTAGAAGGAGGGAAATGCGGGCAAATTTGTTTAAAAGGGTGGGTGAGCACAACAACAATGGTGGCGGAAAGCAAATTGGTGGCGGCGAGCACAATAGTGGCGACAAGCACAATGGTGGCAGCGATGGTTATTCGGAGAAGAGACGGGCGATGGTTATTCAGAGAAGAAATGGGCGAATCCCATTTGGAGAAGAAAGAGTTTGCGCGAGCCGCGAAGTAATTGACTTAGAAGAAGAGTGAAAGAGTAAAGTATGAGAGATAAATTATTATTTTTTTACAAAATAAAATTATTAAAATTAAAGTTAAAATGAAGCATTAATGTCAGTTTTCAAAAGGGAGGACTTTTCATGTCAGTTTAAAATCGACACTAAAGCTTACTCTTTAATGTCGGTGGAAAATCGACCTTAAAAATCAACATATTCAAAATCGACATTAATGTTCATTTTTCATTTTTTCCAACCGACATTAAAGCCTATATTTCTTCTAGTGGTAACTTAATCTTAATCTTGAGCTAACTATGAACTTCCATTCAAACATTATTATTTTTAGATCTGCATAGGTGAAGGCAACTCAACGGTGCTGGCTCAATAAGCCTCTCGTTTCAAGGGTAAGATTGGGTGGATGGCTAGGGACATAAGGTGCAAGATGAAATCCACTCCTACCCGTTTTAGGGTTAGTACATAGGTTATTTCCTTAAGGACTGAATCCATGTCATGAACAAGGGATCCCACCCTCTCATTGGCTCGAGAGGGATTTGGTTTATAGGTTGGACCTTAAACCAATTGTTCAATGGTGGATCAGTGGGTCTTAAGGAACAAGATGTAATCTCAAAGGTAAAATGGTATTTTGACCCAACTGAGGTTACAAACAACCTGTGAAGGATTAACTTACTAATCATGGTTATATCAGATGGACAGAAATATATCTATAATGAGGAGAGTACAGCTACGAGACATTAGTGGAATGACCCATTAGTTGACGAATGTTGATTAGCTCGGTCTAAAAGGGTTTAGCCAATTATTTTAGATCATTGGAGTCCATGATCTATAGGCCCATTAGGTTCCCCTGCCAGCTCATATGGAATTAACTTAAAACAATATGTTGGAATAATTCGAATTACTCGAATTAAGAAAGAGAGAGAAACCAACAAATATATGTAATATAGTCATTGGTTATAGAGCTTTATGTTTAAATGTGATTTAAATATTAAAAATATGAATACAGATTCATATTAAGAAGCTCGGAATAGATGGAAAAAGTCAAAATTGTAAAAAGTCAAAATGTTGACTTTTAACTTTGAAAAGTCAAACTTTGATCGGCTTTATATTCAAATGTAATTTGAATTTTGGAAAAATAAATGCAGATTCATGCTCAGCAGGCCAGAATTTGTCAAGACAGACAAAATGGATAAAAAGTCAAAATGTTGACTTTCAACTTGACAAGTCAAAGTTTGACTTTGACTTGAATGGTCAAATGACCATATTGCCCTTGGATCAAAATTAATGGGAAAATCTAATATTTTGTTGGATAATCTCACTAACACTTAGTGGGATAGGTGACTACATGAGATGTAAACACCTAGTCCACTAATAGTTAGTGTATTATTTGGTGTTCAGATTTAATAAACTAATTACATGCAAATTTGCATGTAATTAGTCTATAAAAAGGGTATTTTTCATTTAAATTTTTTTTTGCCATTTTTGTAATTTTGAATTATAAAATAAACCTAATTTTTTTTCTCTCTCAAATCTTAACCTAATCTCCTCCTCCATTTTCCATTTCTCTCTCATATTTTCCTTCACTTAATGGGTCCCATAACTCAGTTTTATGTCCGAAGAATAGCGAGTCAACACTAGTGGTAGTCCTGATTCGTGATCTTGAGGAGATTTCGAGAAGTTGGGAAAAACTTCAAAGGTAAGTATTTTCCTTAACCCTAATTTGTTTTAATTTGGGCTTTTTATGCATATTTCTCTCTAAATTAGTTTAGATGCATTTAGAGTAAATTTCAATCTATTCTTCTGTTGTGCATGTCTCGTTTTTCCTTCACACAATCCGATTCTAAGTCCAGAGAATAGGGGTAAACTCTACCGGTGGTCCCCGATTTGTGTTCGTGGAGAGATTACGATTCATAGGTTTTTCTTTTAACCCTAATTTTATTCATTTAGGGTAATTTTTGCATGTTAATGACTAAATAGTTTAGTTGCAATTAGGGTAAAATAAATCTTGTTTTTCCACTACGCATGTCTCAAGTTCCATCATATCTATATCTATATAATTCCATTCTAACAAATAATCTCAATTGAATACAACTATAGAAATAGACATTATATTGTATTATGTAAAATGAAAACAAGATTATGTAAGAAAGTAAATTAACTATTTAATAGTGATAGAAAGAGATAGTTGAATATCTCTATATATAATTCATTATAAAAGAAAAATAAAAAGAGATAGACAGAGATATACATCTAGAGTTCTATTTCTGTCTATCTTTATATTAACGATTTATTATAAAAGACAAATAACAAGATAACGATAGAGATAGATTCTTATCCATGTTTAACTATCACATCACATAATAGATGCTTATCAACGATTCATTATCTCTATTTATCTGTATCCATGTTTCATTATAAAAACAAGAAAAAAAAAAAAAGATGATGGTCCTAATGATACAGTTAGAATGTTTAACTATCACATATAGATAGAAATAGATGCTTATCTTTGTCTATCTCTGTTCACGATTCACTAATGGTAAATAATATAACTTTCTAGATAATATAAGTAAGAGAAAAGTAAGAAATATAAATAAATATATTTGAGATAGACATAGACTGTTATCTGTTTCTATTCGAGATAGAAAATATAGATAGAAATTCTGGAATGGAAAATTTGAAATTTGTGAAAAAATTAACTCAATTATACGAGTTCCATAGACTTTTTTTCTTGTTATACGGGTCATAAATATTTTCAATTTTGTTCTATATATGTAAATTACTCTTTAAAAAAAATTGGTTATCTACAGGAAAAAAAAACATTTTTTTTTTAGTTTAGTTTCTTTTTTTTCTAGAATATTTTAAAGATATATCATCTATAAGTCTATAAAAAGCTATATATCTACCTATATACCAATTTATTAGAAATATTTAGAGAAATCACTTACTTTAGAGATGATTTTACACAAATGTCTCAAATTTTCATTTATTTTCTTAACTGAGATTTTGTATTTTTTAGGACCATTTTAACCTTCAAATCAATTATAAATAAAATTTATTTTCAAAAATATATATATAATATAATACCATAATTATTTTATACCACATTTATTATTTATTTTATAAATTTCATAATTAATGTAATAAATAATCTATATTTATATTTATATTTAATATTAAGATATCATTTATTGGAGAAATAATTTTAATATGGTATAAAAGTTGAATCTAATATGGTAATATTTGTATTAAATAATTTCTACAAATTGACTTTATTCAATTTCATCCGTAACACAATTAGAGAATTCACCTTACACCTTTCCAGCGTCTCCACGTCTTCATCGATCGGTTTTTCCTTTTATTCAATTTCATCCGCAACACAATTAGAGAAATCTCCTTCAACTAATTTTTTCACATTTCTGTTCCCATGTTTTATATTTTTCATATACCTACATAATATACTATATATGTTTCATCTACCCTAATTTGTTGACTGGAAACTATAACATACTATATATTTTTCATATACCCTAAAACATAAACTACATAAATATACTATATATTTTTCATATAACAAATTTTGTATATAACCATAAAACCCTAGCTCACTAAAAAAATTGAAGAAGATGAATGGAATAAGAAAGAATGGACAAAGAGAGAGATTGAAAAGTGAGAGAGAGATCGAATGGAGGGAAGAATTTTTTAATAAGATGATCAAAAGAAAATTAGTTAGGCGGTAATTTTGATTATAATATGGGGTCTTTTCAAAAATATACACTACAAGAAATATGAGTTTCTATGATAGTTGGATGTAGCCAAATTGAGGTTGGAGGGAGAAAAAAAATGTCATAAATGTTAAGAATGCGCATTTTTGGCAGAAAAATATGGAATTTTTCGGATTTGAAGAATTTACGACAGTTTTTAAGTGTCATAAACCTATGACTATTTTTAAATGTCATTGAATGTAAATAATAAAATACTTAAATAATAAAATTAAAGTGACATTTATTTTATGTCATAAAATATAAATAGTGACATTTATTTTATGTCATAACATATAAATAATGACATTTATTATCTGTCAACAATAAGGGATATGTGACATTCATTTTCTATCATGAAAAACACTTATTGGGATAGTTTTTTCAAACTGTTGTAATAGACTTTCCATGGCCGCCGGAACAATGACCGAAAATAACTGTCAAGAATTTTACATATGATAGAGTTTAACTATCGTCATAGGCCATTTATCTAGTAGTGATAACAAAGTGGCAAAATATTTACACTGTATAGAATAATTCCAAAAACGAAAAAAGCCCACAAATCCACAATGAAATATATCAAAAATATCCCATCAACCACACCGTCAATAATGCATCTAATATATTTAGTACACGATTGTTTAGATTTGGACAACAAAATCTAAAAGATTTTTTTTTCAAGATTCAATGTATATGACTTGTTTAATTTGGTTACACGATTGTCTGGATTTGATACATGATCGTTTAGATTTGGATAGGAAATCTAAACAAATTTTTCAAGATTCTTTGGTGCATGATCGTTTAGATTTAGATAGGCAAATCTAAATAATTTTTTTAATATTATTTGGTACACGATCGTTTAGATTTGACTAAATGATTTTTTTCAAGATTTTTTAGTACACAATTGTTTACTTTTTGTACATGATTGTTTAGACTTGGCTACCCAAATCTAAACGACGTTTTTTCCAAGATCTTTTATATTTAGTACACGATCTTGAACAACGAAATAACAGTTTGAATAAAATAAAAAAAATAGATATTTTATATTTGATACACGATCTTGAACTAAATAAGAGTTTGGAAAAAAAAGGAAGAGGAAAAGAAGAAAGTCGACGATGGAAATAAAGAAAATCACAAAGGAAAAGGAGAAGAATGACAATAAAAGGGAAGGGTAAACCTGAAATATTTAAAAAAATGGCCAACCTCATGAACTTTTTCATTTTGTTACACTAGCCGTAAATATTTTACTTGTTTGTTATATTTATGAGAATTTTCCTAATAATATTACCATAAGAGAATTAATCACATACCATATTTACATAGGATATCTAATAAATGCAAATCTTAATCGCATGCTATGATCCACTTTCCTTATTTAATTTTTCTATTTTTTAAAAATATATTATTAATAATAAAGATGGGTAGTTTGGTCTTTTGGGCTACATTCGTGTAAAATTGAAGCCCAATAAGACATTTATGAAAAATTTGGGAATATTAGGTTCAACTTGTAATGAGACACCCCTATTTAGGCTATAGTAGTTAAAACCCCTTAATATAATTTACTTCTTTAGGGTTTAAGGTTTTGTAAAGGGGTCTTTTAAGAAATATAACAAAGCGACAAAATATTTACACTATATCGAACAATTTCGAAAGTGAAAAAAGCCTACAGGCTCACAATGAAAAATACCAAAAATGTCCCGTCAACCACGTCGTCAACAACGCACGTAATATATTTGGTACACGCATTTAGATTTGTCTATTGTTTGATACATGATCCAAATCTAAACGATTTATTTTTCAATTTTATTGGTTACACGATCCTTTAATTTGGTTATAGGATCATTTAGATTTGGTTGTTTAGATTTGACTAGATTTTTTTTTCAAAAATTTGGTAGACAATCGTTTAAATTTGCTAAACGAATTTTTCAAGATTCTTTTGGTACTAGATCTTTAGATTTGTTTACACATTTATTTTTCAAGATTCTCTGGTACACTATCGTTTTGATTTGACTAAATGATTTTTCTAATTCTTTTGGTACACAATTATTTAGATTTGTCTACACGATTGTTTATTATTTACATGATCCTTTAGATTTGGCTACTCCAATCTAAATGATTTTTTCAATATTCATTATACACGATCCTTTAGATTTTGTTACCCTAATCTAAACAAGGTAAAAAAAGATGAGAAAAAGAAGAAAGACGATTGAAAAGAATTACAACGAAAAAAAAAAGAAGAGAAAAAGAAGAAAGACAATAGAAAGAAATCATATTTTGTTACCCAAATCTAAACGACGTAAAAAAAAAAAGAAGAAAGACGATGGAAAGAAATCGCAGAAAATAGGAGAAGAAAGATGAAAGAGCAAACCTGAAATATTTAAGAAATAGGGTTTAGGGTTTGATTGCTTGCTCCAGCTCTTCTGCATTCTGTTCTTGTTCAATTTCTTCTTCATTAATCTGTAATATCAGTATATCAGTATCAACAAATGATGTATATCAGTATGATTTATATAAGTTGTATGTTATATCGGTACGTTGATATACCTTAAACAACAATAAATTTACCTCAATTCAAAAGAAAAATAATATATTTACCTTTGCATCATCCAAGTTATGAATATTCATTCTTTCCTCAAGACGTTGCAAACTTAAAGTTGGAGCATGATTTTCATGGTACGATCCTTGTGATTGTTTTTCTGTTGGCATTCTTTCATTGATTATGGTGATTATATTATTTAACAATTCCAATACTTCATTTTTTCCATTTTTTACGGTATTCTTCAAGCTTTCCAAGTCCTTCTTCACTTCTTGAATTTCTTTTCTCAACGATTTTTTTGTCTCATCATTTACAGTTTCTTCCTCATCACCTTTGTCATTCTCATCTTCTGTTTCTTCCTCATCACCTTTGTCATTCTCCTCTTCTGTTTCTTCACTTCGTTCTTTCTCAACTTCATTAGGTGAGTCATTTAGGAAGAATTGAAAGTTTGGAGAGATTAGTTCATCGTTAGTTGGAGTGAAAGGGATAACTGTAAACTGTATTTTTAAAATAAAAGTTACATCAGTTGATACACTTCATATGAAGTTAACTAGGTACATAAACAAAGTGATATACCTACAATGTAGTATATAACTGATTAGGTTGTAGAAGAAAAAGAACTTACATCACTTGACTTGAAGTAATTCCGTTGCACATATGTCCAAACAGGTTGCTGTTCTAATTTCCAATTTATGATTATTGGGCTTCGATGTCCAATTCTTGTGGCTATCCCATTTGGACTTTCAGAAAGCTTTGGGATGATTTCTAGTGCCCAACAAACTAAAATGTGTGGAAATCCTTGTAGTGAGAAATTGACGATCAAGTCTTCAGCAACTTTTCTCATATATTCAACAGTTAAGTTAAAAGACAACCTACCCCATGGAAAGTTTAGGAAAGTTTCCTCATCATCTATTATTTTAAGGTGTTTCCAATCTACTACATTATGGAGTTGTTTGCAGTTGATGAAACAGTCTAAAATAAGAAGATTTGCTAATTTAACCATGAGTTTGGTCACTAAGTTGTGTTATACTAAAGGCTGCAATAATTTTGTTTCTGTCTAATATATCAATATTACTAAAGCAGGTGGTTCTCAATTCACTATTGAATTCCTCCTTGATATTTGAAGTTGTGGATTGTGGGAATGGTTGACAATTCAGTCTGCTTATTAAATGAAATTCTCTCAATCCAAATTTTACTATATTACCCTCTAGATTGAAAATCAAAGTGTTGTTAGTTGATTGCTTAGACAGTCTTCTAATCAAATGAACTAACAATTGTCCAGGACACTTTTTGATTTGAATATCAAGAAGGTGCCCAAATGCCCAAATGGACCCTTCCTAAACATTTGCATTTGCTCTTTGGACAACTTTTTGACTCTATTATTGTCAACTTTGAATAGTAATGAACTTTGTTTGCAAGGTTCTCTTCAGCATTAACCTATTTAATATACAAATCAATGTATTATCAACAATATATCAAGTGTATCAACATATCATAACAAGTGTATCAACATATCATAACAAGTGTATCAACATATCATAACAAGTGTATCAGCAATCATAACAAGTGTATCAACACATCATAACAAGTGTATCAGCACGTCATAACAAGTGTATCAGCACACAATAACAAGTGTATCAACAGTATATAAAGTGTATCATGCTTAGTGGAGCAAGTGTACCAACAACATAGCAAGTGTTTCAAACTAATAATATGTATCAAGAAAGTTTAGTAAGTGATTAAGTGTATTAAATCTATCAAGTGTATCAGCGAACCATAACAAGTATATCAACAGTACATAAAGTGTATCATGCTTAGTGCATCAAATGCATTTAATTGGTTGAGTGTATCAATAGTTGAGCAAGTGTATCAACAACATATATTGGTGTATCAACAATATATATTGATATCAGTAATTACCTCTTTCTTCAATGATCCTTTATTCTTTCTTTGTCCTTTTCTACTCTTTGAACTTTCTTCACCCTTCTCAAAATTTATTTTTCTTTTTTTCGTTTTAACTTTTTCAATCTTTTCCCTGTTTTGTTTGTATACCATAAAAATATATAAAATATTAGTTCCAAATTGTTTGTATTCAACAAAAATATAAAATACTAGAAAAAGAAATTAAAAATACCTTGCCATTTTTCGACTGAAGTTCTCAAGTGTATCAACAGGATGTTTCAAGTGTATAAGTTAGAAAAAAAATCAAACAATGGTTTCTATAAAGTGTAGAATATGAAATACCTTGCCATTTTTCGACTGAAGTTCTCAAGTGTATCAACAAGATGTTGTCCGAAGTTTGTTAAACGTGAAGGGGAGAAAGAAAATAACAAGTTCGTCCGAAGTCTGTCCATTTTCTTCTTTGTCCGATTGAAGTTTTTTTCGTCCGATTTGAAGCAAAACCCTAAGTTTTGGGGATGAAGGGAAATTCCACGGGAGGGAGCACGGGAAGGGAAATTGCACGGGAAGGGAATTATATTGGGTAATTTTGTAATTTTACAAATTTTAAACGTGGGCTGGGCTTTAATTTGCTATGTTTGCAAACTTAAAATATTGTGTGCTATAAACCTTATTTATTAAATTAAATGTGCTATACCTGCAAGAGCCCCAAAATAAAATAAGAAATATAAAAAAAAATTAAAAAATTGTTATATCTGCAAAATTGAAAAGATTGGTGCTGATTTTGCTAAATTATATTTTTATTTTGCCACCCAGTACAATTTCCCTAACTAAATTATATAGAGGAAAGAGTTATATAATTAAAAAAAAAAAAAACAAAACAAAAGAACTTGAACCATCAAAGTAGATTGTTGCTGTGTTAAGGAACACAATGTTAGGAAACAAACATTATTAAGACTTCAGGAGCCTCGTGTACTAGGAACTCAATTGTATTTGTTTTGTCAGGAACCTATCATTAATGAAAGTACTAAAATAGCACAGACATAGAACCAAACGAGTTAATTGCAATACTTACTGTCATTTTCATAACACAACAACAATGGATGCTAATGTTCAATATGATAATGAGACTTGGAGACAGAAGAATAGAAAACCAATCACTACACCTAAGACACAAAATTAGGCAACTTAACTTTTTTCGTCTAATTCATGAAAGTGATCTAGCTTGTCGAGAGAGTACACAGATGGATTGAAGATGTTTTAATATCTTGTGTACTATGTTAAGAACAAGAGGAGGATTGGAAGCCACTCAATATGTGAACATTGAAAGAGATGCTTGCGATTTTCTTGAATATTATAGCACACGATGTTAAGAATAGGGTAGCTCGACGACATTTTGCAAGGTCTGGCAAAACAGTGTCAAGACACTTCAACTCAGTTCTTAGACTCCATGAAATCCTTCTTAAGCAACTTGATCCAATGACCCATTCATTTTCACACGAAAAGTGGCGATGGCTTCAAGTATATAATCGATCTGCCACTACTTTACAGTGGATATATGCTTCTATGAATTGATGAATAAAAATGCCTTTTGCCCCTTGACAGAATTGTCTAGGTGCATTAGATGGTACACACATCAAAGTGAGTGTAAGTAGAGTGATAGCCCAAGGTATAGGTCTAGAAAGGGTGATATTACGACAAATGTACTTGGTGTGTGTTCACAAAATGGTGAGTTCATATTTGTCATGCCTAGATGGGAAGGGTTTGCATCTGATTCGAGGGTACTTAGAGATGCAGTGTCACAACCTACTAGTCTAAAAGTCCCAAAGGGTAAGATGATGCATTCTCTTCTCCCCACATGGTGGTGTTAAACCATATGCTCATTTAATATGGTGTACCTTAATAATTCATTATGGGCGAAACATGGGCAGGTTACTACTACTTGTGTGATGCTGGTTATCCAAATGCTGAAGGATTTCTCACTCCATACCGAGGTCAATGTTACCATCTAACTGAATGGCATGGAGGAAACCCAAAAGGCCCGAAAAAGCTATTTAACATGAGACATTCCTCTGCTAGAAACGTTATTGAAAGAGCATTTGGATCATTGAAGGGTTGGTGGGCCATTCCATGGGGAGATCCTATTACCCCGTTGACATACAATGTAAAAAAATAACGGCGTGTTGCCTCTTACATAATTTGATACATAGAGAAATGGGCTCAGAGGCAACATTTGAGGAGCCATATCTTGGTGAAGGTGATTCAAGCGAGATGAACATTGAGAATATGAACTTCATGGAAACGACTAATGTCTAGACTGAATTGAGGGATAATCTTGCAAACCAAATGTTTGAGGATTGGAATAATGTATGGCTTATATATGTAGTTTAGTTTCTTATATAATTTTGTTGTTTTATCACATGATTTGTACTTGAACTATATTTTGTGTGTAATTGGAGTTAGAAATACATTGAGGTTTCCTCTAAATTATAAGAACTAAGTTATTTATATGTCAATCTATAGATTTTGTATCCATTGACTTTTATAAAATTCATGTGCTCATTTAGATGACGTCGACAAATTTCAAAGCCACAAAGCATCGGTGGACAACCATTGAGGATGAGGCGTTAGTTAAGTGCTTACTACAACTAGTGGAGGAAGGTTGCTGAAGGGCTGATAATGGAACATTCAAAGCAGGATATTTGGTACAAGTATAAAAACTAATGAAAGAAAAAATTCCTTGAAGCAACATACAAGTGACTCCAAATCTAGAGTCGAGAGTGAAAATTTTAAAGAAGTTGTACACTGCCATAGCAGAGATTATGGGGCCAGCGTGTAGTGGGTTTGGCTAGAATGAGGAATGAAAGTTCATTGAGACAGAGAAATCCGTGTTCAATGACTGAGTTAAGGTAAGAAGATGAATATAATTCATACTTTCTATAAAAGTAAAATATAATATACTTACATCTGTTAATCTATATAGTGATACTCCAATGCTCGAGGCCTACTAAACAAACCATTTCCTTACTTCTATGACATGGAAATTGTGTTTGGTAGAGATAGGGTTACTAGTGGTAGATGTAAGACACCTATCGAAATGGACTCACAGACTATAAAAGATACTGAGGAAGATGACATGGACATTAATCCTGAAGACTTTGATATTCCAAATCCACATGGACTCGAGCCACCTTCGGGGGAGGACATGCTGTCACACCCCCTCCTGCACCACCTGCTAGCTTAGTTTGAAAGACAGCGGGATGTCGACTGACATCGTTCATCGCAAAATAATACCTACCAACTCTGCTAAACTCTTGATCTTAATAAACAAGCTAATCTCATACATAATTACTTTATATGCAACATATGACAACGAAACCTAGATAACACATAACATACATTAAGTGTAGCCCTGAAATAACTAACCCACAGTCACACTGGAGTTACACCATACCAAATAAGATAGACACCATAGTTTACGCAACAACGGCCAAAACTTACACAACTTGTACTTAACTAAACCCTATAGAACATATACAACAGAACATGTCAAACTATAAGTACAACTCCAACCACGTGCTGACAATTGTTCTATGAGCTTCCAGCAAACTAAGGCAGTTTATCAGGTACCGAGAGCTCGACCTTTACCTGGAAAGTGGGGGAAACAATTTGGAAGGGTGAACTATAAAGCTCAGTGAGTGACAATACTTTAAAACTGTAAATCAAAACTCATGATAATCTTTGAAAACTTATAAATCTGACAAGCAAAGCGTTAACTGTAAATATTTTTAGGAAACAACTCCTTCAAACATTCAATAAGTATATCTATGAAATCTAGCAAGACATTTCCTGTTTATAAATTATTTAACTAATATGACTTCGTTACGTTGTATAGGCACGCCCAGTACAATCAACGTTTATTAGTTCTACGATGTAGCGGGGACCACCCAGTGCTCCCATCATCTTTGTTCTAGTGGGGCTCGCCTAGCACTCACGACATGATCGCTGTTACGGAGTACACTCAACTTCGACAACGAAACGTAACCTGTGTGCACACGATATCCTCTAGCCTCAGGCTCAAGATCTCAGTTATGTAGTCAATCGAAATATCGTAAAGCATATGAAAACATTAAAACATGTATGCTTATGTTAACCTTGCATAAACTCAAGCTTACTCAGCTTATTTGTAGAGAAACCAAAAATCTTAAATAGTTCTTGCTTAAATTATGCTTTGCTTAAACGAATGTCATTTCAACTGCTTTTCAGAACTCATTAAACATGTGCTAGCATGTGGATTCCATTAAGAAATCTAAGCTCGAAACTCATACTCGAAAGCTAAACATAGAAATCATATCATTTATAAACTCGTAGTCAAGCACGTTAAACATTTAGTTATAAGAAACAGTTTAAAAAAAAGAATCATTTTCAAAACTTGTTTTTGTCACTCACAGTCTTAGACTAGTTCCCCGGTGTGTAAACCAGACCTATTTCCTCTTGGCCTGTCAAACAACCAAAGCTGAGTATTAGAAACCTAAATATTATGATCTTCAAATGTTATGCTTGACATGACTCACTAAAGATGATGCTTAAGAAGTCTAACTTTAAGAAATAAAACTATATTCCACACATTTCTCAAAATTTTCCAGATTCACAGCACGAAATTCAAATGATCACAACTCTTCCAATACTTAATCAAAATAAGTGTTCTTTATGTTAAAATCTTCATTTCGAGGTTCTCTATAACTGACCTCAAGATATGTAAATATGATTCCCTGTGTATAATCTCAGACATCCCACAAAACAGAACCATTCCCAAAATCACCTACACCACGACCCCTTTAACTTGTCCCTACGATTTAACTTATTTTTAGTCGTTTTTTGTTCACAATTTCTTCATGAAAGTTGTATTAAATTGAATAAGATTTCCAACCATACCAAATTGAGATCCTAACACCACCAGTACCCCTAAAATACTAAAAAAAACAGAGATATCATGATTTCGCGTGAAAACAACCTACCCTGCCTTCTCTATCAAAATTCACCCAATGAACATTAGAGTTTGCTCAAGCTTTCTTCATAAAATTTGTTTGAATATGAATTAGCTTTCAGTAAATTTAAACCTCACCTCTTAATTCTTTTTATGTAGCTCAAACCAATCAGAACACCAGAGGTGGTCTGTGCCATAGCTGTCACTTTTCCAAGGTTCTCTTCTTCCTCTTCCGCCTTAATTTCACAAACCTTCCTTCTTCTTCCTTGCTCAGCTACTTGCATGTGTTTTACTTTCCCTTGAGAGGAGATGGTGGAAATAGGAAAAGAAATGATGAAGATGGAGAAATGAATAAATAAATAAATAAATCTTCTCTTTTATTTCCTTCTATCTCTCCGACTTTCTCTTCCTTTAACTCTTTTCTTTATTTCTTTTTTTTAAAAAAAAGTTCCCTTTTTCTTAACTTAATAATTCTTTCTTCTTTCTTTTATTCTTTTTTTTTTCTTCAATAGCTAAAATCCCAAAATGAAATAGGAAAGACTTGAGTTTACACATGTCATCCACTCTAACAAGTATGGCACATGATGCGGGATCATGTAGGCCAAGTAAGAAAAGACAATCATATTCAGGGGACCTCATGGACACATTTTACACAAGTATGCGAGAAATTTTCAAGGAAACTGGAAAGATTGTTGCATGGCAGAGAAAAAAATGGAAATAGAATCATCCCTACACAAACGATTATATGTTGAATTACAGACTATTCCTCGAATGGACGTGGACGATTGTTTAATTGTAGTCAAGTCTCTATTACCTGATCCTACAATATTGCACGCATTCCTTAATTACCCAGCAGAATAGAAGTACAGAAAATGCATGTGTATCTTAGAAAGACAACCATAACCATAGCTAAATGTAATTTTACTTGACTTTCACTTTTGTTTGACCTTTTTGGTTATAAACTACTTTTGAAACAAACTAGACCCCTTACTTAACTATAACTTGTGTAAACCCCATCAAATTAAATGAATTGTTATATTTTATGGATGGATTGTAGTATTCCTAATCAGACTAACCATGTTAATGCAACTTAGATCAAAATTATTGTTATTGAATGTTAAAATTTCTCGTTTTTATATTATTGTCATGAAAATCAATAGAGTAAAGAAATTGAATTAGAGGTACAAAGTTTGAAAAAATATTTCAATTCAATAATTGATACATGATAAAATTTAGGATGTACAACTCGCAAAAAAAAAAACTAAGCAAGTTAAACCTAAGAATGTAAAACCAGCATCCAAACACAAGCATCAGAAACCCAGATTTCCAAATTTGGCACTCCAAACACAGGCATTTTTAATTCCCAGGCATCAAAACCCCATTAGATAAGCCCACAAGCATTTAATTTCCAGGCATTTGATTCCAAACCTACGCACCAAACCGCTTCTTTAATTTTTTCCTGACCACATGTATGTCTTCTGTTTTGGTATTAATTGTTGTGATTGCAATTCTTTTCCATCTGCATTCCATTCGATCTTGTTTGGGGCCTATTGGTTTTTTAATTTTCTTTGTTACTTTTTCTCATTGTCTGATACTTGTTTGCAGATGAAATGTTTTGTACGTATTATGTTTTCAACAAGTTTTATTCTTCATCAATGAGTTCCTTTCTATTTCAACACCCCCAAAATTATCTATGTTGTCCTAATCTAATGTATGGTTTGTGATCGAATCAATGGGTTTCACTATCTTTTTTTTATTGTTTCAATCTGATTTGCTTACTGCTTGTTGGTTCTTCATAACTTTGTCAATTCCACTGCCCATCTCTACTTACGTCAATATTATCATGCCTATTGTGTATTGTATACTTATATTGTTGTAATTTTGCACACCTAACTACCTAATTTCTTTAGTTTAGGTCTTCAAGTTTGATTATCATTTTCCATTGTCACATTCAATTGCCATATCCCCCATTTTTTGGGATACTTGTTGATTCTTTAATGCTTGGTGCCCTATATATTACCACTTTTCCTTGACTATATATATGGCCTCTGGTTCCCATTTCATTGCGTCCCTGTGTTAGATATTTTCACATCTTCTCCCTCTTTGGTATATTTAAATAAAAGCATGCTTTTATTGTTTAGCACACACTGACTTTTCTAGGATCTCCCTTTCTGTTTTGTCCCTTTGTTTGGGGCCCCTTTTTTATTCCTTTGTTAAATGTATTGTGTATGTTTACTATGCTTCATTATAATGTTAGCTTGAATTACTAGTATTATTATTTCAAGTTCTATATTTGTCTGTGTCATCCCTATGGTTCATCCCTCTGTTGTAGTTTTAAAGCATGAAAACTGTCAAAAAAAAAAAACTTTATACACACGCTTCTTGTCATTCTTGCTTTGCATTTACTTATGATGTCATTATTTCCACGACACAAAATTCTACCACAACAAAATTCTTCTTGAATGACTTTGCGTGAATTTCTTAACTCTAAGGCTACTTCCTTTCCCTTACATTATTTACTGATGCTTCTGTATTTTATTGTACCATCGTATAGGTTTGTAAGGGCAAATTTCGGTTAAGGTATGTTCTCACAGCTTTTCTTTATTTTCCCAACATGTAATCTATAACCACCAGCTTAGATATGTTTTGTAATCTTTGGTTTCTTATTTCAAGTTGTAGCAGTTAACAATTCATTTACAAGGTACTAAAGTTATAACCATGTACTTTTTCAAGTTCCGTCTATTCACATTTTGTTAATGGAATACTGTAATAATTCCCTTTATTTTGTTCATAGTTTTTAACGATTTGTTCTGTCAAGTAAGAGATATTTGCTTACTGCCTTCATTTTGTAATATTATGGAAACATTGTTTGATTCATTTATTGCTTTGCATATTGCCATAAAATTTGCGATCAACTACCACTTTGTTACTTTGTTATCATTGGTCGAAAAAAATCTTGTGTACAGGTAGTTGTGTTTAGATTTTTAAAAATATATACATAAATATACTTTTTTTATATACAAACTATGTTATAGTGATTTTAAAAAAAAAGTGATTAAGGAAAAATATTTATATATACCACTGTATTTCTCCAACTTCCAGTGGTGTCGTTATTTTTTTCCAATATATAAATCTGTCGTTATTTTTTTCCAATATATAAATCACACTTTTCATTTACATGTTCATGTATCTTACAAATAACAAGCAACTTAAATATAATAAAACATACACATAGGAATTTCAATGCAGTCGTTTTAGAGAATCATTGTAATTTCCACTCATTTGAAATTATGAAAATAAAATTTCAAACACATTTCCCTAACTTCCAATTTCCTATTGGACAATATAAAAATTATGAACTGATTTTCTTACCATGGTGGCGAACAATAAGGCTGTCATTTGAAAATTAACAAAAAAAACAAATCTAATTTTCTTACTCAATCTCGACTACAATTTTGACTAATCTACGAATATGTGTGGTTTGGTTCTAAACTTTTTAAATATACATTTTAGTTTTCGAGTTTTTATAATAATAAATTTATTTTATCACTTACATTTTTGGTTTCTTGTTTTTCTAAAATAGGTTTAAAATGTTTCAGAAATAGTTTTTGTTTAAAATGTTTCAGAAATAGTTTTTGTTTGATTTTTTAATTAGAAAAAAATTAGTTTGAGAGGATATGCATTTTATAAATAAAGTTATTTGAGAAACCTTCTAAACCTATTTTTGAAAACTTTGGAAATAAATGGGCCATTTGAAGTCTATCAATGTAAAAACTCAAAACCAAATACATGATTTAAAAGTATTGTGGGTTAAACAGTAGAAACGTGATTGCATTGAAAGTGGGTTTGGAGTTCGGAATTAATTTGCTAAAATTTAATTCTGTTTTAAAATTATGGATTTTCTTAAACTTAAATATAATTTTAAGGGAAATTTTCATAAATATAACAAACTATTTAAATATTTACGGTCCGTGTAACAAATCCCATAAAGTTAGCCATTTTTTAAATATTTCAGGTTTACCCTTCCATCTTTCTTCTCCTCCTCGATGCAATTTTTTTCTGTCGTCTTTTTGCCTTTCCTCTTCTTTTTTTCCGCTGTAATTTCTTTCCAGATTTCTTTTTATCGTCTTTCTTCTTTTTCTCTTCTTTTTTATTTCTTTCTATCATCTTTCTTATTTTCCTCTTTTTTTACTTCGTTTAGATTAGGGTAACCAAGTCGACTGTGTATTTTTTTACGTCGTTTAGATTAGAGTAACCAAATTTACTATGTATAAAATATCTTGAAAAAAAAATTACGTCGTTTAGATTAGGGTAACCAAATCTAAAAGATCGTGGATAAAGAATGTTGAAAAAAATCATTTAGATTTTGCTCCTTCATTCTAAACGATCATGTAAAAAAATAATCGTGTACCAAAAGAATTTTAAAAAATTGTTTAGCCAAATCTAAACGATCATGTACCAAAGAATCTTGAAAAAATAAACGATCGTGTACCCAATTTTGAAAAAAAAAAAATCGTTTAGATTTGGGGTAGCCAAATCTAAACGATCATGTAGCCAAATCTAAACGATTGTGTAACCAAATTAAACGATGGAATCATTTAAATAAATCGTCCAAATTTGGCTATCCAAATCTAAATGATCGTGTACTAAATGATAGCCAAATCTAAATGATTGTGTACGAAGTATATTACGCACGTTATTATGGCATGGTTGATAGGGCATTTTTGGTATTTTCTATTGTGGGCCTGTGGGCTTTTTCCGTTTTCGAAATTGTTCTACACAGTGTAAGTATTTTGTCGATTTGTTATATTTTTTAAAAGACCCCTAATTTTAAATTATTTTTCAAGTTTATTCTTTGAAATTTGATTTATTTCATATGTTTATTTCTTTTCCACCCAATCAAATCCATAAATCTTTTTAATTTTTCATAAGTTGAGGGTATTCGTATTTACTTAAAACTATAAATAAAAATAATATAATTTTTTTCTTACTCAATTTTGACTGCAATTATAGGAAAAAAAATGTGAAGAAACACACTACATCTACAACTGTTTTTCCTAAAAGTATGGATTAATTACTAGAAGATGCCATACATTTTTCGGTATAAAATGCATCTCAAAATATATTACACTTTTTTAAAAAAAAAAAAAACTAATTCGGCTTTAGAAAAAATGTGGACATTTGGAAAACATAGTAACTTTTGATTTTTTTTTAATCAAATAGTTGCGAGGAGGCTTTGAATATATTTTCAATTTAAAACTACATTTCAACATATTTCCAAAATCTCTAAACGTGACCCAAATGGTATATGATTAGGTTAACCTTAGTCGCTTTTAACGTGTTGTTAAGGTTCTTTTCCAATAGGGTGTTGATCTTTAATTTATAATGGACGACCACGAGTTTGTGTCTCTACTCAATGCGTTCATAACATCTCAATGTCAGTTACTACTAATGTTGGAGTTGTTACATAACGACACAAAGAGGATCCACATCTCATAGAACACTAGGCATAGGATTAGACAGTTAGCCTATTTTTGCATGATTCATGCGTCAGACCTAGTGTGTCGGCAAAGTACGAGAATGGACCGAAGAGTTTCGCCATTTTGTGCCACCTACTTAGGACCATTGTTGAACTAACATCGATGAAAGTCGTTGATGTTAAGGAGATGGTCGCAATGTTCCTCCACATACTCGCACACGACGTGAAAAACGGTGTCATTCAATAGGAGTTCATGCAGAGGGTGAGACAATTTCCCACCATTTCAACATGGTGTTGTTGGCAGCAATTTGACTGCATGACGATCTATTGAAAAAACCACAACCAGTATCGAGCGATTACACAAATCAAAGATGGTTTGAGGTTTGTCTTTTTCTCAAACTACGTACTTCCAACCATTCGACTTAAGATCTTGTCATTAATCATCAGTTATGCATTGCAGAATTGTCTTGGTGCATTATATGGCACGTATATCAAAGTCAACATTCCAGAACGTGAGCAGCCTAGGTATAGAACACGCAAGGGGGATGTGGCCACAAATGTCCTTAGCATGTGTGTGACAAGAAATGAGATTTCGTTTACGTACTTGCCGATTAGGAAGGATCAGCTACGGACTCACTCATCCTTCAAGATGCCATTTTAACACCTAATGGCCTGAAGGTGCCCAAGGGTAACCACTTACGGCATTGTACGTATAAATACATTTTAGCAATTAACAGCTTCAACATTTTAATTGTGCAATGTGATCACAGGCTATTACTACCTAGTTATGTCGGGTACCCAAATGCATAGGGTTTTCCGAAACCCTACAGAGGCCAATGCTACCACTTCCAAGAATGGCACGGCACTGAAAATGCACTATCAATGTCCAAAGAGTTCTTCAATATGAAGCATTCTTCCGCACGTAATGTAATCGAAAGAGCATTCAGTGTCTTGAAGAGTTGGTGGGAGTCATACTACCATGTAGAAGTCCAATGTCGCATAATACTCCCATGTTGTCTGTTGCACAACCTTAGATGACGAACTTTGATATACCAGACGACATAGATAAGGTTGATTCGACCCACGCGACTATTGTCGGCAATGACATACATTACATAGAGACCTCCAACGAGTGGAATCTGTGGAGGGACGAGCTTGTAGATGAAATGTTTAGTGACTGGGAGTTGCGTAACCAGTAGAACAATTAGTCTGTCATAATTGAATGTTCAGTGTTTCTTTTCATACTTGAGTATTGATTGCATTGGTCTTATTTTGTCATAGTTTTTGGAATATATTTGTTTCGAATGTATTGATTGCGCAAGTAAATGAATGGAAAACTATTTTTCAGTAGGAGTTGAATGTACTATGTATTTGTATTGTAATCGTAGGAAAATTAACAACACTAATATGTTTGCATTTGATTTATAGCATGGCAACTACATTAAGACTACTTAAGCACAGTTGGATGAAAGAGGAAGACGCATACCTCGTCGAGTTAGTAAATGCTGGTGATTGGAGGTCCAACAACGGGACCTTTGGCCCCTGGTACCTAAAATAGCTCGCAAGAATGATGGCCTTCAAGATCCCAGGTTAACATCCTCGCATTAGTGATCGATAGCCGAATAAAATTGTTAAAGAGAACGTACCATGCGCTAGTCGAGATGCATGGCCCGACTTGCAATGGGTTTGGTTGGAACGATGAACGAAAGTGCATCATCGCAGAGAAAGAAGTGTTGATGATTGGGTCAATGTGTGTTATTAGTAATTTTAACCATTACTGTAGTATATTTACAAAAAGTACTAGCCATTTATTATTGCACTTAAATAGAGTCATCCAGCTACGAGGGACCTCCTTAACAGATCGTTTCCCCACTATGACGAACTGTCATACATCTTTGGCAAAGATCGTGCAACGAGAGCCCGGGTCGAGAGTTTTACAAACGTCGAGTCTAATGATCCTGTTAGGTACGAGACATTTGCTGCTGACGCTACGCCGGATATGGAGTTCCAGCCTATGCATAGTCAGGGGTTGGACATGTCGTCTGACGAATTAATGGGAATAAGAACCACTCAGGTAAGTGAGGGTAGGCATGTTTTGAGCGGGTTTAAGCAAAAACGTGGAGTACAACCCGCAGATAGCGGGGATGTAATTCGCACTACGATTGAGTACAAAAATGAACAGCTTAACCACATTGTTGACTGGATTGTCCTACAACGTCAAGATGCAAGCCAAACACGGCAAGAGGTTGTCCAACAGTTGGAAACGATCCCTGAGCTGACATTGATGGATAGGTGTCGCTTAATACGTATACTGATGCGTAACGTGGACAACATGAAAGCTTTTCTTGACGTTCCCGACAAAATGAAGTTCCCGTACTATAACATAATTCTTCAAGAAAACTCATGACCACTTTGTTTGTTCTATTTGTATCAGTGGACTTTGACTATCTGTTCTTCTTATTACGTGTTTTTGTCTTCATATCGTATGAACTTCTCTTTGTATTCAAGCTTTTATGGTCTATATTTTCATTCTGTTTTCCTACGTAATGGTATCATATTGTTCTACTATCGTATAAATGTACTGTTTTCGTTGAATGTTAACCAGAAGTTCTATTGAACGACTATTTTCCAATTGCGTACACATGAAAAAAAAAATATTTCAATGCACTAGCGGATTTACGCGTTAATTTTGCACGACAAAACATAAGAGAAGAAAAAATAAAATTAAATGGGACTCATCTTAACGATTTACAATACAAATATTTTGTTACTCACGGGGTATGTAAGAAAAATATTTGAAAACGTATGTAAAAAATTTTGGTTTATTATAATTATATAAATGAATATTGATAATTTACAAAAAAAATTATATGATATTTTTTTAATTCTAATATTAATATTCCTTATTAAGAAAAATATCCTAAATCCAATTAATGTCATCTTTGCCCCAAACGAGTATTATCATAATACTACACTCAACCCTTCCCCCAAACACATGTTATAATAATACTACAATAATAATACTTCCCCCAAACACATATTATAATAATATAACAATAATAATTCTACCCCTAAACACATACTAGAATTTTTTTTAAATAATGTAAATTGTAAAAATAATGTCAAAAATAGGATGGTTCCAAAACAATTGTCAAAAATAAAGTAACGAAGTCATGTACCGAATACACGACTTCGCTAAATTGTGGACCGGATTTACATCTTTGGGTCGGAGTCGTGGACTTGGTTCACGACTTGTGACTGGAGTCGTGTACTGGGTACACGACTTTGGTACAGATGGTAGACGAGTGTAGCGGATGGCAGTCAACAGTAGCATTGACTGCCAATTTTGTCGCGTAGAGGCGAAATCGTGTACCCGGTACACGACTTCGTTCATGTGCTCTACCCACACATGTACTTCATGCAAGGAAGTCATGTACCGGATACACGACTTCCTCTCTTTAAAAACCCTAAATCCCTTCTCTTCTGCCTCATTCGTTCCTCATCAAATTTTCCTTCCTACATCCGAGTCTTCGTCCTCTCTTACCCGACGCCATCTTTCCTATTATTTTCCTTTCTCCTCTTCTCTTTTATTCTCTACTTCATTTTAATTTTCTCCTAAATCTCTTCCTCATTTTCATTCTTCTTCCACTCCATTTTCATTTTTCTTCCACTCCATTTTGTGGACAATCCATCTCAAGAAAAAAAAATCACTTCCATTGGTGTTTACTTAGGTATATTTATTTAACTTTATTTAATTTTTATTATTTTGTTGTTATTATTTTTTGTTAAATTTCTCCTCATTTTTGTTGCAGTTGATTTTCCCAAATCGTCCATTTTTCTTTTCTCATATAGGCATGCATATTTACTAAATCTATTGGGTTAGGTTTGTTATTTAGTTTTATTATTTTTTTGAAAAAATTATTTAAATTTAGTTATATTGTTTAAATTTAGATATAATAATTTGATTTATGTTGTATTTAGGTTAGTTTGTTTAATTAAAAATATTTGAATAAAAGTAATATTATTTGAATTTAATTAAATCTTTTTAGGTTGTATTTAGGTTGGTTGGTTGATATAATTAAATGTTTATGTTTGGTTGGTTGGTTTATAATAATTGTATTTAGGTAGGTAGTTGGTTTAATTATATTTAGTTTGGTTGGTTTTTTTAATTAAATTTATGATATTAGAATATGAGAATATGAGATTATGAGAATATAAGAATAATAATAATAACAACGGAGATTTTTATGAAAGTAAAAAAACACCAAACTATTTACTGCCCATATAACAAAGCCCATAAAATTAGCCATTTTTTAAATATTCTAGGTTTGCCCTTCCGTCTTTCTTCTCCTCCTCACTGCGATTTCTTTTATCGTCTTTCTTGTTTTCATCTTTTATTTTTCTGCTGCGATTTTATTTACATCGTCTTTCTTCTTTTCTTCTTTTTTTCCATTGAGATTTCTTTCAATCGTTTTTTTTCTCTTTTTTTCCTCTGCGATTTCTTTTCATCGTCTTTCTTCTTTTCTTCTTCTTCTTTTTTACGTCGTTTAAATTTGGGTAACCTGTAATGTCCCGAAAAATAAGATAATTTTGGAGTTAATTATCTTAGTTTTGTTTAATTAGATTTAATTTATTGGGGGTTATTTTGAATTCATTTACTAAGAATAATAATAATAATACAAATAATACAAATAATACAAATAATAACAATAATAACAACAATAACAACAATAACAATAATAACAACAATAACAACAATAACAACAATAACAACAATAACAACAATAACAACAATAACAACAATAACAACAATAACAACAATAACAACAATAACAACAATAACAACAATAACAACAATAACAACAATAACAACAATAACAACAATAACAACAATAACAACAATAACAACAATAACAACAATAACAACAATAACAACAATAACAACAATAACAACAATAACAACAATAACAACAATAACAACAATAACAACAATAACAACAATAACAACAATAACAACAATAACAACAATAACAACAATAACAACAATAACAACAATAACAACAATAACAACAATAACAACAATAACAACAATAACAACAATAACAACAATAACAACAATAATAATAATAATAATAATAATAAAATTTTGATAATAAGGGGTCTTTTAAAAAATATAACAAAGTGGCAAAATATTTACATTGTATAGAACAATTTCGAAAACCGAAAAGCCCACAAGCTCACATGGGAAAATACCAAAAATGTCCCGCCAACTACGCCATCAACAACACGTGTAATATATTTCGTACATGATCCTTTAGATTTAACTATCATTTGGTACACGATCGTTTAGATTTGATAGGCAAATTTAAACGATTTATTTTTTCAATTCTATCGTTTAATAATACCAAAACTAATAATAATAATAATAATAAAATCGTTTAGATTTGGCTACCCCAAATCTAAACGATTTTTTTTTCCAAATTTGGGTACACGATCGTTTATCGTTTATTTTTTCAAGATTCTTTGGTACACGATCGTTTAGATTTGGCTATACAATTTTTTTTAATTCTTTTGAAGATGAAGACGATGATCGTCTTGATTGCGTTGCATTGAAGATGAAGATGATGATCATCTCGACTGTGCCGCATTAAAGATTAAGATGATGATCATCTCGACTACGCTACATTGAAGATGAAGACGATGATCGTCTCAGTTGCGCCGTATTGAAGATGAAGACGATGATCATCTCAACTGCACCACATTGAAGATGAAGACAATGATTGTCTTGGCTGCACCGCATTGAAAATCACATTGAAGATGAAGATGATGATCGTCTTAACTACGTGACATTGAAGATAAAGATGATGATCGTCTTGACTATGTTGTATTGAAGATGAAGACGATGATCGTCTCAGTTGCACCGCATTAAAGATGAAGACGATGATCGTCTTGGCTATGCTATATTAAAGATGAAGACGGCGATCGTCTCGACTATCATGCATTAAAGATGAAGACGATGATTATCCCAACTGTACCGTATTGAAGATCACATTGAAGATGAAGATGATGATCGTCTTGACTGCGTACCATTGAAGATGAAGACGATGATCGTCTTGACTGCGCTGCATTGAAGATGAAGACGATGATCGTCTCAGCTACATCGCATTGAAGATGAAGACGATGATCGTCTCGATTGCGCTACATTAAAGATTAAGACAATGATTGTCTCGACTGCACTGCATTAAAGATGAAAATGATGATCGTCTTGACTGTACTGCATTGAAGATAACATTGAAGATGAAGATTATGATCTTCTTGATTGTGTAACATTGAAGATGAAGATGATGATCGTCTCGACTGCACTGCATTGAAGATGAAAACGATGATTGTCTCAGCTATGTTGCATTAAAGATGAAGACGATGATCGTCTCGGCTACACCGTATTGAAGATGAAGACGATGATCATCTTGGCTGCATCGCATTGAAGATGAAGACGATGATTGTCTCGGCTGCATTGCATTGAAGATGAAGACGATGATCATCTCGACTGCACTGCATTAAAGATGAAAATGATGATCGTCTTGGCTATGTCGCATTGAAGATGAAGATGATGATTGTCTCGACTGCACTGCATTAAAGATGAAGACGATGATCATCTCATCTCGACTGTACTGCATTAAAGATTGCATTAAAGATGAAGATGATGATCGTCTTGACTGCGTAACATTGAAGATGAAGACGATGATTGTCTCGACTGTGCTGCATTGAAGATGAAGATGATGATTATCTTGACTGTGTCGCATTGAAGATGAAGACGATGATCGTCTCGGTTATGTCGCATTAAAGATGAAGACGATGATCGCTTTGCTGCACCGTATTAAAGATGAAGATGATGATCGCCTCTCCTGCGCCACATTAAAGATCGCGTTGAAGATAAAGATGATAATCGCCTCTATTGCGTTGCATTAAAGATGAAGATAATGATCGTCTATGCTGCGCCACATTGAAGATGAAGATTATAATCATCTTTGCTGTGATGCATTGAAGATGAAGATGATAATTGTCTTTGCAGCACCACATTGAAGATGAAGATGATGATCATCTATGTTATGGCCGCATTGAAGATGAAGATGTTTCTATCGGCCGTGCTGCAATGAAGATGAAGATAATGATTCAATCGATTGCGCCCATTGAAGATAAAGATGATGCTCGTCTCGGCTACGCCACATTGAACATGAAGATGATGATCACCTCTGTACACTACATTAAAGATGAAGATGACGATCACATTTAATGAAGATGATAATCATCTATGCTGCATTGCATTGAAGATAAAGATGACGACCACATTTAAGTTGAAGATGATGATCCTCTCGGCTGCAATACATGTGAGAAGATGAGGACGATGATCCTCTCAGCTGCAACACGTGTGAGAAGATGAAGATGATGATCCTCTCAGTTGCAACACATGTGAGAAGGTGAAGATGATGATCCTTTCAACTGCAACACATGGGAGAACATGAAGTTGATGACCCTCTTGGCTGCAACACACATGAGAATGTGAAGATGATGATCCTCTTGGCTGCAACACACGTGAGAAGGTAAAGATGAAGATGAAGATATTCTCGGCTGCAACACATGTGAGAAGGTGAAGATGATGATCCTCTCAGCTGCAACACATGTGAGAAGGTGAAGATGGTGATCCTTTCAGCTGCAACACATGTGAGAAGATGAAGATGATGATCCTCTCGACTGCAACACATGTGAAAAGGTGAAGATGATGGTCCTCTCCACTGCAACACATGTGAGAAAATGAAGATGATGATATTCTCGGTTGCAACACATGTGAGAAGATGAAGATGATGATAATGATCCTCTTGGTTGTAACACATATGAGAAGATGAAAATGATGATGATGAAGATCCTCTCGGTTGTAACACATGTCAAAAGATGGATGAAGATCCTATCGGCTGCAATACATCATAGAGGAGTAGAGTTTGTTGGTTGACATTTTGGAAAGGAGGCGAAGCCGTACCTGCAGCGATGAAGATTAAAGACTTTTAACTTGAACTTGAAGAAACAATGACAGAGTTTCACGAGGAAGACGAAGCTAGCTATCTTAAGAAGGTAGACAATTAAATATCTATGTTGTCAACGAATAAGCCACTAAGGCCTTAGCTACGGTTCATAAGAGTCTAGAGACCGCATGTAAAGAATTTAAGAACTTCAAGGGGAAGCTTTGACTTTGCCCCCTTTGCCTCCATTCTTTTTTTTCTTTCGTTGTATTTTTTTAAATGCAAGAATTTTGTTGAATGGTAATGAAAATGTTCTTATTTTGGCGTGACTGCTTCTAAATTTTATTTTGTGCTGTTTACACATCCTTTACTATCAGCTTTCATCATCACAATGAAGATTTTTTTTTTGCATGCGACTAAACTTAAAGTGAACTTTAAGCTGCCTATATACCCTTTTTATAACATAGGAATTAAGTCATAACGTAGTTCAATTTTTTTTTCTTTTTTGCCATTCACCTTTTAATCTCTTGTGAACTAGGAGCACCATGCAGTTTATGCTTTTGTGATAAGGAGCTTTGCATATTTAACAACTTTTATTTTCATCAAGAATTTTTTCATTCCCTTTATTTGTAGGATTGGTGAATATAATAATTTTTGGCTTCACTGTCAAGGAACATTATGTATTTATTGTTGGGTTTTATGTCCTAAAACTCGTAGATAGTAAATATAATCAATTGGTCGTTATTAATAAAGTGTTTTATTATTATAATTTCAATAAATGTTATTGATTATATTATTAGTTTTGCCTTAATAACCTAAATTCAGTAAACTAACATCCTAAGCTGTTTGATGAGTCTTGAATAGTATGTAGAGACATACGGGGATTAATGTTCAAGATCAGCTTAAAGGGTCTATAGTATAAGGTTAAGGTTGGGTACCTTATCCTGTTAACACTATGGATACGACTCACTTTGTATTTGATATAAACACATTGATCCAATGCGTTCATGTATGCGACATGCGAGAGAGAGTATCCTATGCAATGAGTTTGCATAAGACCTGACCACAAAATAGTAATCACTAGATGTAACTTTGTTAATTAGTTGGGTTTCTATTTCATTAGGATGACTTAGTAACTTAGTCTTAATCCTGAGTGTATTATGAACTCCTGTTTGCGAGGGATTATCATTTGATTTATATAAGTGAGAGTGGCTAGATTGCCGACTTAATATGCTTATCATTTTGGGGATAAGATCGAGTGGGGAGCTGGGAACATAATCACACAAGATGGAATTCACTCCTTCCCACCTTTAGGGTAAGTAGATAAGTGTTTCCTTAAATAGTGTCTCCAGAACTTGAACAAAGGGCCCTACCCTCTCTATGGTACGAGAGAGGTTTCTGTTTAATGGTTGGATCATAAATAGGTTGTTCATTAGAATAGCATTGGTATTTAAGGACTAGAAGTAACCTAGGGGTAAAACGATAATTTGACCCAACTGATTTTACGAACACTTGTGAAGGACTAACTTACTGGTATTGGTCTATATCCGTGGACATAGAAATATATCTACAGTGAGAAGAGTTCAGTTGTGAGTCTTTAGTGGAGTGTACACACAATTAACGAATTTTGATTAATGTGGTTAATGAGTTTAACTACTTAATTTCATATCGTTGTAGCTTCCGATCTGTAGGTTCATTAGGTCCCCTTCCTAGCTCATAAAGAGTAATGAGATTTATTTATATTGGTTGTAATTTGAAATGTTCAAATTTACTTTGGGAATTAATATAATGTATATCGATACATTATAATATAAAGCTCTATCATATTGACGATACGTCGAGTATTGTAGAAGCGGTTGAGAAAGTCCCTCTTAAGCTGCTCTCAATTATTAATGGATTTAGGTTCAAGATCGGTGTATCAAGCGAAGGCATTTCCTTTGAAGGTTTGAACGTGGCACAATTTAATTGGCCAAAATTTCTTATTCAACAGTTTTGTTTTGTGGAATGTAAATAATTTACCAATCTTTAAATGAAAAAACTTCTTTTTTAAATTATGATTTTCATAATTTTTTAGATTTTCTTTTAATTTTTTCGGTTTATATTAAAGTTATATTATTAATTTTTTATATTTAATTGTCTTTTCAAACTTTACATACCACATTGAAAGAGTGTTTTAAAAATGTTGAATTAATCTATAAAAAAACTAATTATAATTCTAATTAACAAAATAAACTAACAATAGTAAAGTAATAGTTAATTTTCGTAAATATAACAAACCGTCGCCTCCGAACAAAATAAAAAAGTATAATTGGGTCATTTTATTTTAATATATCATGTTTGTCCTTAAAGTATTATTTATTGAAATATCTCAGGTTTGTCTTTAAAATATTATTTTTTAAAATATCTCAGGTTTGTTCAGTCGTCTTTTTTCGATTCCTGGATTTTTTTATTTTTTATTTTTTAAACTTTGATTTAAACACAAATTTTTAAAAAATATTGGCCAAATCTAAACAAAAAGGATTTGTATTTTTCATCACCTATCTTTTTCCATATTTGAAATCGTTTGTAAATACTCGATCCAAATATTTTGCTTCCATATATTTTTTAAAAGATCCTAAACTAATACTAAATTTAACGGAAGAAAGATTTTGATCATCATCACTAATTCCTCCATTACAGCCACCGACCACCCTCTCTCTGGTTTTCTTGTCCGGCGAAGACCACGCTGGAGACCACAAGCAAGCGACGCAAAGCCACCCCGACGGAGGCTCTGCAACAGTAGCACTACAGGTTTCATGAACGGTGGACAAGGGTACAGTGACGACGAAACCCCCGATTGAATCTGCAATCTCCTACTTCGAACGGTTTTCAATTGAAGAAGTGTTTTCTATTCGTTTGAGACTCTGGCGCGAACAATCAGATTGTTTAACACTTTTGCCACAACTGTGGAGTCCTTAATCAACGTTTTTTTTTTTCACTTTGGAGTACGCTTTCGGTTGTTAACCACGCTCTCATTGGCCTCAAATCAGATTACCTTGGTCGTTTTTCGAACACCAACTAACAAGGTTCAGAGGCTTTTTGGTAAGTTTTAGTTACGGATCGTTGCTGTAATAATTTATACCAATCGTTTGGAAGTTTTGTTCTGTTCAAAGTATTCAATATTTTATTTAGTTGTAATCTATTTGAAAGTTTCACGTTGAAACGTCTGGTTCTGAGAGCTTGTTTGACTGATTGTTGTTTTGAAAGGTTATTTGATTGAAGGATGTCTTTGAAAGCATTGTTCATAAAAAAATTGTTTACTGAAAGTTTTGTGAGGATTTGAATTTTTGTTTACAAACATTTTTGAAGAAAATGAGGATCAATATTGAAGCTTGATATGCGAATTGTAAGTATTTATGTACCCATTTTTTTATTTTCCAAAATGTTGTCGAATGAAGGATTTTGGTGATAATTCTGGAAGAATGAAGTTTGGCATTCTGGCACCAAGGCAATTGTTTATTAGGATTTGATCATTTATCTTAGATTTTGCTGGTGCTAGGTTACTTCTGCTGAATTGTGCGAGTTGTTGTAGTTTCTAATGGTTATGTTTCTTCTGCCGAATTGTGCGAGTTGTTGTAGTTTCTAATGGTTATATTTCTTCTGCTGAATTGTGCAAGTTGTAGTTTCTACTGTTATGTTTCTTCTGCTTAATTGTGCGAGTCGTTATAGTTTCTTATGGTTCTGTTTCTGCATTGTTGTTTTTAATCTTTGTATTGGGAAATTTACGAAAAAACCACTGTTTCTGGCTCCTAATAGAGGTGTATTGTCTTCATAGTAGAACCTGAGAATGGGGAAGCTGAAAGACAACACTATCTCAGGGTTCTTACCTGCTGCCCAGAATTTTGCAGTTCACTATCCTGGTTATCCTTCGTCCAAGCATCGGGCAATTGAAAGTCTAGGAGGAACACAATCAATTCTCAAGGTATCATTGATAGTTGATATCAAAAAATTGGAAACCATTTTGAAATTTTCAGTCCCTCTTTTCGATTTTGATGTTTTCCTGTCATATAAAACTTGACTGACTTATAAATATATATCTTTTGAGCTAGTTATGCATAGGTTTCATCGCTAATAAACCAATACTTCCTTGTGGAATGAAAGAAGGCAGCATAGTATATCATTTTTTTGGAGTTGGAGTTGATCAAAATAAGGAACTTTTTTTCTTTATGGTCTTGAGTTTTTTGAAAACTGATTGCTCTTTCTTTTAATGTTTACAATGTAATATAATTTGATTTGAGAAATTCCATTCTCACAATTAGAATAAATTCCGTTAGACAATGTGGCAGGCCCTGGAAACATATTCTAGAAAGGGTGGAAAGGAAATTTCCCTCCAGACAGTTGATTAGTGGTGTTGTAGTTAGAAAAAAATATGAAATAACTCCTTACTTCATTCTATACAATAGAGTTCAATCTTTTGTCTTCTTTTGATCCTGCCCAATCAACATGTGAAAAACATTCAATGTTCATATGACCATGATCTTTATATAAGATCCCACGCCCAGGTGTAGCCTTAAGGTATCATAGAATTTGTTGTACTGCATCCCAATGTTCCACTATGGGTTAGGTCATGAACTAATTCACAATGCTTACCGAATAAGCTATGTCTGGACATGTTACTGTAAGGTAATTCAATTTCCAACCAATCTTCTATTTCTCTCAGGATCCTTAAATGGTTCTCCATCTTTTAAAAGTTGTTGGCTTGGCTCCCAATTTTACAGTCTCATGTAGCAAATCAAACATATAGCTTCTCTGTGACATAAAAATACCCTTCTTGCTTCATTAGTTTAATGCTCAAAAAGTACTTTAGCACTTTCAAATCTCTAGTGTAAAATTGACTTTGGATGAAGCTTTGAGAGACTACACCTGATGTATCACCGCCGATTATAACAATATCATCAACATATACAGCAACTAGAATAATTCCACTTGTAGACCTTCGGTAGAAAATTGAGTGATTTGCTTTGCTTTTCTTCATTCAAAACTGCTCAAGTGCTTTACTAAATTTTCCAAACCATGCATGTGGACTCTGCTTCAACCCCTAATAGGATTTGCGAAGGCGACACACTTTATCATTCTCCCTCCAAGCAATAAACCCAAGTTGTTGCTCCATATAGATTTCCTTCTGAAGATCACTGTGGTTTAAAGACATTTCTATTGTTAGCCTGATGTAAAAGCCAATATTGAGCTGCTGCCATAGAAACGAATAACCTGATAGAAGTGAAGCAAGAAGAGAGAATGTAGCAAAATAGTTAACCCAATACGTCTGAGCATAACCTTTAGCCACAAAGCGTGCTTTTAAACGAGCTATTGATTCATTGGGATTAACCTTAGTTGCAAACACCCATTTGCACCCAATAGTCTTCTTTCCTGTAGGAAGAGATACTAAATCCCAAGTACCATTATCACCTAAGGCATTCACCTCTTCAATAATTGCACTACGCCACTTAGAATGAGACAAAAGTTCATGAACGGTCTTAGGTATGGAGACAAAGTCAAGAGATTTAACAAACAAACATGTAGGAAATGATAATTGGTCATAAAATACACAAGAAGCAATAAGACAAGTGTAAGAACGTTTATCTTTACAAAGGCAGCAAGAAGCTCATCACTTGGTCCTGGATCAGATAACAAAGTCTTTTAGTACGGAACATTCACTTGGAGGTTGTTGCTGACAAAAGTAGACTTTAGTTAGGTGGACGATTAGGGCAGACGCTAAAGGAGACAGATCAGGGGAGGGAGTTGGATATGTGAGAAAATAAATAAAAAGATCCTCCTCCTCCTCCTGCTCGTTCTAGGTAAATATCTATTCAAACTTGGACAATAACATTTGTATCCTTTTTGAACATGAGAATAGCCTATGAAAGTGCACTTCAAAGACTTGGGGTCTAACTTTGTCAAACTAGGGATATCGGTCTTCTTCTATGATAAGAAATTTTGAAACTCAAAGAAACAATCCATAAATGCCAAACCCTAAGTTTTCTTCGACATGTCAATCAGTGGTGTACCGGTCAGCTGAATCGTGATGGAGCTATACGCCGATGACACTCCCTACACCACCGAGAATTATCGTGCACTCTCTACTAGTGAGAAGGGAGTTGGCAGAAGCGGCAAACCCATTACAAAGGATCGTCGTTCCACCATGTGATCCTTAATTTCATGTGCCAGGGAGGCAATTTCACCGTAAAAAATGGTACAGGAGGTGAATCAATCTACAGAGCCAAGTTCGCCGATGAGAACTTCATCAAGAAGCCCACCAGACTTGGAATTCTGTCCATGGCGAATGCTGGACTTGAAACCAACTGATCTTAGTTCTTTATTTGCACCGCTAAGACCGATTGGCTCGATAGTAAGCACATTGTGTTCAGTCAAGTTGTTGAGGTTATGGATGTGGTAAAAGCTATTGAGAAAGTGGGTTTGAGCTCTGGAAGGACCTTCGGTTGTCATTGCCAATTGTGACCAGCTCTCCTAAATTTGTAGATGCTAGCTCCATCGCCGTTGTTTGCTCCGGTTAAATCGTATCTATGATCAATTTCCTATTTGTGTGTGTTGTTTTTAACTTCTGCAAATATGGATCTGTGTGAGTCTCCTTTTTTAGGCTATTATGGGTCATGGGTTTATGCTACTTCATGAGTTTATATGCATGTGCCCTGTTAAATGGCGGTTTTGCAATGGATTATTAATAATACATGGCTGTCTTTACCTAAAAAAAACTTTATCAAACTAGGACGAACATCTCGAACAACAAGTTCAACCAAATATTTTAGGTTCAATAGGAAACAGTGGTTTTGTTGGAAAGAGAACATAATAAGGAATCTGAGCTTGAAGAACATAGGAAGGCATTCGGTTTATAAGAAAACAAGTTGAATTTGTATCAACGCATGCATTTGAAAGGATAATGCCTTCGCAACCCCCATTTTGGGATGGAGTATCAGCACCAGAGTATTGGTGAATGATTCCATTTGTACAAAGGTGCGACTTGAGTGCTTCTGAAAAATACTCACCAACATTGTCACTTCTCAAGGTTTTAAGGCACACACCTAATTGAGTTTGAATTTCAGCATGAAAGTTTCAGGAATGAGAAAGTGACTCAGAACGATTTTTCACCAAATATAACTAAGTCATGCGAGAGTTATCATCAACCAAATTAACAAAATATTGAAATCTGGTTTCGGACACAACCAGACACGAACCCCAAATATCAGAATGAACCAACTCAAAAAGGGAATTGGCCCGTTTATCAACTCTGGGACTGGAGCTAAGACGATGAAATTTGGCAAATTGACATGAGTCGAAATGCAATGAAGACAAGTTATGAA
Source organism: Cucumis melo (assembly GCF_025177605.1). Classification (NCBI taxonomy): domain Eukaryota; kingdom Viridiplantae; phylum Streptophyta; class Magnoliopsida; order Cucurbitales; family Cucurbitaceae; genus Cucumis; species Cucumis melo. Next base: position 28,595,280 of record NC_066866.1, on the reverse strand, counting down.
ACTGCTAGGGTCTTCAACCTGAAAATCAGTAAAAATCCCAACAAGATAGAAACTGACAGTACTATGTGATATTTGTATTTCTAATCCAAAATATGAGTTCATAGTGGAGATAAGAACATCAAAGAACAAAATAAGAATATAGAATGTAGAACCAACTCCTTAGAGAAGGCCGGAAACTTCTCCCAAATAAAAGCCACAATAGCCTTTACTACAAAAAATCTGTTTCCCAAATCCTTTAACATTCTCTTTATACTCACTCATCACCGTAGGGCCCAATCAGGTAAATCCTTGCTTTCAGCAACATTTCTATAAGTCCCGACTGGCACTATTCCCTTCTTTCCCCTCCTTTTATAAGTGTGTAATATTGGAGGTTTAACAGAAACTAAAGGACAAAGGTTTCTTAAGACTAAGATAGATGGATGACCGAGACGACAATGGGTGTCAAAAGGAGAAACAACTTCAGAACAAGCAACGATTGTTGATGTCAATAAATGATGATCAAAACTATACGTCCTCCATATTCATGTCCTTTCCCAATGATCATCTTTTGTTACAAGATCTTGAAACAAGCAATAGCCATGAAGAATGAGACATAACAATTAAGGTCACACATGATTTGACTAATAAAGATCAAGTTAAATGACAACTGAGGTAAATATAGGACAAATGACAAAGAAAGGGATGGGGTGAGATTTACCATGCCAGATCCAATAACATGAGACTTTGATCCATGTGCTAAGGTAACACTGTTAATGGATGTAGATGACAAAATTGTGGAAAATAATTTGGGCTTAACGGTCATATCAGCAGTTGCATTGGAGTCTATGACCCATTGTGTAGAGGAGAAAAGGAGACAATGATTCATGTTTCTTTAATTAGCAATGGTTGTAATAGGGAACATGAAAATGGTGAAGGAGATTGTTAGAACACTTGCTAATAAGAACAAGATCTTAATTTATTGTAATGATCTATAAGAAAATACAAGATAGACCCAAGTATAAGGCACTTGGAACCTCCTCACTCTCACCCAAGCCCTAAATCACTCCACAGAATAATCTCCCTCTCTCTCTTACCCTCCCTCTGTTTATAACAAGATGTAACCACCCTAGTAACCACACTTACATAATAACTATTAGTAACTATACTTACACAATAACTACTAGTAACTTCCTAAGTATCTAATTACCCTTATACCCTTAATCCTATACTAATCTAATTATCCATATACAAGATAAACCCATGTATACTAATCTAGGTATCTAACAGAGATTGTTTTGAGTTTTGGTACTTTTAAGATTTAGTAGACAAACCGATGATATATTGATCTCGCAATTGAACCAAATTAGACATTGTTAGAATTATTAGAATTATTTTTGGAAAGAATAATATATAAGATTTTATTTCCTAAATATTTTCTAGATATTTTCCTTTCTTACTCCTATTGTACTCTATTTATTCTCTCCCTTTGTACCTATTGTATTCATATCAGAAAATAATAAAACTAAAAACATCGTGGTTTTTCTCCCGGTTCTTGGGTTTCCACGTAAGTCGGTTTCGTGTTTATTGCTTTCAATATGGTATTAGAGCCATTAAGCCCAAACGGGTATTCGATCCAAGATAAGTGAACCCAAAGAGGCACCATCTTGAGGGGGAATGTTGAGATGTTGTTGAGTCCTACATTGGAAAAAACCAAGGGGACATACCCCTTATAAGGTAGATGGGCCACTCCTCTCATTGCCAATTGGTTTTGAGATGGAACTCTATACTATTAAACAAACATCACTATGGGATCTTGTTCAGCCATAGGATAGTAACAACCACACCAACAAGGCAAACCAGTGTTTTTAAAGGCTCAAGGCGCACTAAGGCGCAATGGTCTTCTGGGGCCTAGGCGCAAGGCGCACAAAAAGGCGCAGGCTTTTTTTCATGAGGCGCACTATATAAAAAGAAAAAATGTATATATATATATATATACATACACACGCACACATACAAAATTGAAAGGAACAACAATGTATAAAATATAAGTAAATAACCAATGTGGAAATGAGAATTAACTCTAATGTTTAAAATATTATAATATTAGTTTTCTACCCAACAAACAAAATACAATAGAAAACTAGTCAGAATTCAACAACAATCGAAATAAAAGTTCATTCCTAAAGATCAAACTCATCATCACTAAATTGATCCTCATCTTCATTCACTCCTTCATTGGACTTATAGCCATCGGTATCTTCTTCGTTGGACTTATAGCCATATGTAAAACACGTAATAGGTATAATAGTTTTTTTTTTAATTACAACCTAGCCCAAATAATAAAGCCCGCGCCTTTGGGGCTTTTGCGCCTACTGTGCTTGGAGGAAGGCGCGCACCTCAACCGCGCCTCTTCATCTGCGCCTTGCCTCTCTACAAATAAGCGCAAGGTGTGCGCCTTGCGCGCCTAGGCGCGCCTTTTAAAACACTGAGGCAAACCAAACCAAATAAGAAAAAACAGCCACAAACCTTAGAAACAATCAAATTTTCATCAAATATCGTCACGCCCGAATGAATTTCAATGAAACCAAAGGCACAAATTGACTAGAAACCAAGATTTGAGACAGACTCAACCAACGACAGTCAAAATCGAAACAAAACAGCAACAAACTCTAAGGAAAAAAGGATATTTTTCCCAAGAAGCGCACACCCTGTTAGATTTGAGAGGACCAAATGCACATACCAATCGAAAAACACAATCGAGACAAACCTAACTGATAGAGAACAAAATGGAGTTTCCTATTTGCTCCCACGAGCTGGTGCGTGTGGGACGAGACAACTTCTTTTGGTGGCATGTAAACCTCACGCGCAACATCTTTTGGTGAGTGATGAAGCCAAACATAGCGGACGACGGTGGTGCTCCTTCTGAGGTGGGTGGTGTTGACAAACATCCGCTCGAACTTTATGACCCAAACTTAAACCCTAATGGAATGTAGCCATCAAATGAATAAGCAAGTAGATGAATGTTTTAAATCCTAGAAGTCTTCGATACCATGTAGAAGTTAGAGTGAAATAAGAAATAACTTCTTATTTCATTCTATACAATAGAATTCAATATATATAGGCATACGTGGAAACCCTACATAAACACTAGTAAATTACAATTAAAGGCAAAAGATTAATAACCCCCTATAATTACATATATACTATAACAAGTGGAACGTGTTATTTATCGTGGAGAGGGCCATTGTATCGGTGGGGAAGGAGAGGAATGTTTGAGATCGTTGTGAACATTAGCAGAGGAGATGGTAATGAGGATAGGTTACCAGCTATCTAAGACTATTAAGTGGTTTTTGAGTTTGCTAGTAGTGGTTCTCACTTGGTTAGTTGGGAGATCGCAGCTATTCTACGGGAGCTTGGGGTTTGGGTATAGAGGGTTTTAGGATTTCAACAACGCCTTGTTGGCTAAGTAGCTGTGGCACTTTCCGTGTGAGTCTGCCAGTTTATGGCAAAAGGTTGTAAATATAGCTCCACCATTTTCATGGCTCTTGAAGGGGTAAGGAGAGGCACTGCCAGAACTTCTTGGAAAGATATTTTCGGATTGGCTCATCCTTCTTTTTTTATCCCCAATTTCTTCCTCGAATTTGTGGTGGAATGAGTACTCATTTCTAGAGAGATACATGGTTGGGGATGCATAGCTGTTGAGTTGGTTAAGATTGGGAGATGAAAACACAAGTTTATGTATGAAAACGCAAAATTCTCACAGATACCTAATGGCAAGGTAAAAGGAGTAACTTGATTACTGAATTGGTAAATGATCAAGTTGTACCAACTAAATCTTTTAGAGAGATTTAGTGCCCGTTTGATAACATTCTTGTTTCTATTTCTCATTTTTTAAGAAACAGATGTTTGATAGCCATTCTCGTTTCTTGTTCCCAAAATTTAAAAAACGTTTCTAAAATGAGGCAAAAATAGAGAAACTCTGGTCTAGTTTATTTGATTCTATTTCCCTTATGTCTTAAAATCTCTAGTTGGCTAACTGGCGGAAAGACGTACCTATATTTACTTTTGGCCTAAAGTTCTTGGGTTCTATTCCCAACTTTGATTTTTTTTTTGTTTCTTTGATTTTTTATATTTCTTAACTTGTTTTATTTGTTTTTATTTTTTTCTTCTCTTAATTTTTCAAAATTATATGTTAATGTAATTTTGAATTTTAAATTTTTAATATTTTAGATTAATGTATTATTTGATTTTCAAATTTTAGATCTAATTTTAAAATTTCTTTTTTATTTAGCTAATATTTATTTTATGTTTTATATTTATATGTTTAATTTAATTTTGAATTTTAAATTGTTCAATTTTTAAATTGATATATTATTTTGATCTTCCAAAATTTAAATTGTGAATTTGTTTGTTTAAATTTTTTCTAAATTTTTTAACTTTCAAATTTCAAATTTTGCAGTATGCATGTTTATATATTATTTTAAATTTGAATATATTATTTTAAGGAAAATTGTCAAAAATGGCAAATCTAATAAAATATTTACAAAATATAACAAAATTTCAGATTCTATTAATGATAGACGTTGATAGACACTGATATGCTTCTATCAGTCATATTGATAGACAGTAATCGAAGTCTACAAGTGTCTATCATTGATAGAATCCAAAATTTTGCTATATGTTGTAAATATTTTAGTTTGTTTTACTATATTTAAAAATGTCCCTTATTTTTAGTATCATCGAAATTAGTTAAAATTGTACATTATATACTTTAGAAATATGCATGATTAGGTTATCTTTAATATTGTACAACCTCATCATCATTTAAGAGATGAATTGAATGAGAAATAATTTTCAAATCAAATTTTACAACATATAATTAATAAAAATTATTATATTATAGTTATTAATTTTGCTATGGGATTTATTTGTCTTTGATAGTGTTAATGTTTTATAATTTTTTTCATATTTTAATGAATTCTATATATTTTTTATGTTTTTCATAATCAAATTATATTTAAACTAAAAATATAAGTGAAAATGTTAGGAAAAGTAAGAAAAAAACGAGAAACAAGGAATGATTATCAAATGAATTTGTGTTTCTGTTTTTCTTTTAAGAAACAGGACAACGGGAATCGTTATCAAATATATCCCCGTTTCTTATTCTCGAAAAAGAAAAAACAAAGAACGAGGAACAAAGAACAAGAATTGGAAAACAAGAGCAAATCACATTAAAACCCTACATCCTTCAAAACTTGATTTAATCTAATAACATCTACCCGATTTGAAAAGTCATAAGCAAACAAGACTCCTCTATCTTTACTGGGTGGATTGACCAAAGAAATATCACTGAAGTTCCAGAAAATGTTACCTCTTTTCACATCATTGATCTTAAGTGTTGCCGGAATGAACCCACAAAGATTCTCTTTAACTTGAATGTTAGCTTCTGAATCATGTATAAAATTCAAAGTTTCCATGGATATATCCAATAGTTTCGCAAGTCTGATTATCTCAGTAGTCTAGAGGTGAGTTCTTGATCGAGATCAATCCACCATATCCTCTTGCGTACAGTGGTCTGTTATGTAATATCGTATCCCATTTTTCAAATTTTAAATGGAAGGCACCAAAATCCTGCAATTTCCCAAGTTGCTCTGTCACTTCATCCAATGATCTTTGATCAATATCAAGTAGAGCATTCTTTGCAAACAACAGGTTGATGATAATCTCCGATTGGCAGGTAATTTGTAAAGTTTCTTTTAATCTTGATTCATCTATTGAACTCAAATAAGCATGTGACAACCCGAAGATCGTTGAAATATGGGCGGAAGACCTTTGGATTCTTGGTAATCCAATGTTGGTGACTGCTCTGTTTTTCCAGGTCCAAAGGAGATCTTATTCTGCTTAATTTTGTCTGCATAACTATCCTTCTTCTCTTCTTGTGGTCGGTCAAAACCTTCAGAGTGACTGCCTTTAGGCTTGAACCTGATGGGGAAGCCAAAATTAACCTTACCTTTCTTCTGTGAAGGAAAGCTTGGAGTGTGAATAAGTGTGCCACTTAGGAAGTTCACCTTAGCATTAGGCGGGGAGAAAGCAGAGTATTTGAACTTCGGGGATGATGATTTTTGAGGGCCTGTTCTAGTATTCTATATGGAAACTTGAACCTGCGTGCATTTCTCTTCTAAAATGTTTGGATTAACAGAATCAGCTTGGCCTTGGATGAATTCTTTTTGGCTATGGCCTTTCTCTATCTTCTAATAAAGTGCTTCAGAAAAACTTTGAAGGGAAGTGAAGCTTTTTGTGATTTGAGAATTCATTTAGCCCCTGATTTTAACTTTATTCTACTCGAAGAAGAGATGGCTGAAGAAGAGAACGACTGAGTAGAATAAGAACTCATGGAACTCTTGGCGGCTGGACCTCTGTTAAGATCAAAACTGTTGACTGATAATGGAGCTAATTGAGTGGAAGAAACTATTTAATTGTCCATTCCTTTCTCTGTCCTCCTTGAAGATGTCTTCTCAACTACTTTTGATTTCTTATTGGGCGATAGTTTTGGCCTGGTCGAATCTTTCTTTGTCTTCATTAAATTTAACTTTTTGACTTCTTCAACTTCACTAATGGCTGTTCTGTGCTTCTCCGGCGACTTTAAGACCTGGGGATGGGGTTTCCGACGAACATGGGATGGAGCCAACTCCCTGCTAACCTTGTTTTCCATCCAGACTTCAAAAGGGTTCTGTTAAGATCAAAACTGTTGTCTTCAATGGTAATTTCGATCGAGCTTTTTCGGTAGGGGATCCTTGCTCATCTTGCTGGAATCTTCCTCTCGCCGCACTAAATTTGGATAAGAAATTCAATTTTGGAGGGAACTTGATTGAAAAGGACGAAGAGTTGCTTTCACATAGGATAGAAAAAATGCAGCCGAAACCTCTGCTTTACTCATTAAGAATCCAAGCATCACACAACCTTTAAACAAACATTTAAAACCCTCTCAGATTAATTCGGCTGATCCCCTTTTAAAGGACAAATGGTATCCCACCGCACGTCAGATGTTCAAATTCCTTCAAAATTTTGGCAATCGCTCATTGTGTCATTAGATAATCTTTTTCCCAATTCAACAGCTGCTCCAGAACCCCTCAAAGTGTCCGGCCAAGCTCCTTTCAACTCTTCATCTTCAGGTTCCTTCTCTTTTTCTCTTTATTCCTTAGCAAAGTCTGGCTCCCGAGAAATCGAAAAGAAAGAAATGTTCTAAGATCTTCCCACATTGCCTCAAGCCCTTTCCGAATTATTTCATCCGAAAGAAAAAGTCAAAGAAGATTTTGGCTAAATGGTCCTTAAAAGCCCAGATAATTGAAGAAAAGTACCTAAACTGTTCGAAGGAAAACGTGCCAATTCTCAATCATAAGTTCATTCCAGCAGATTCTCAATCATAAGTTCATTCTAGCAAATCCAAGCTGTTCTTAGAGGTTAATCCAGATTTATTGGAAGTCAGTTGGACTCAAATTCAAGCTCCAACCCTTTCTTTCAAGTCAGATTCTCATCATTCTCACCCTCCTCCTTAGTTTAAGTACACTCAGTTCTCTATGGAAAACTTGAAGGTAAAATTTTTGAGGAGCTCTCCAAGCAAAACCTCTCTCAATCTCTCTCACAGGAAGGATGAGTCTTCTTTCAAATCTCCTTCCAGCGTTAGTAGTGAGGAAGTGGAGGATTTGAATAGGTCAATTGAGATTGAAAAACAGAAACATTTTGAGCCTTTAGAAACAGATTTTAATGCTCTGTCTCAATACGAGGAAGAACTAAACTCAGAAAATTTTCCCTCTTCAGTAGCTTTGAAAACTTCAACACTCCAGTGATCCTACGGTAAGTTTCTAATAGAGATCCAGCCACCATAACCTTTCAAAACCTCTGGCCTACTGTGCTTTATGCCATTCCACTTTTTAAATAAGATATGGAAGAGACCATATCTCTGCCGCTTCCCCGGGAACTCAACCTTGTCTTTGAGGTTGCATAGAGACTATTTAATTAAAGCTTTATCCGCAGATAAGGATTGGTGGTTATTTTGGAATGGAAATGATCCTCCAGGACTTTTGTAATTTCTTTCCAATCATTCTTATGGACCCAAAAGGATGACTTACCTGCTTTTGAAATGTACTCTGTTTTGCTGAGCTGAGGCAGGGAATTAATGGTTTAATTCTTTACTGCCATTTTTTAAAGCATCTTTCTAAGGTAAAGTCGACAGTTCTAACATATCAACTTCCTTCAACGTCAGGTCTTCCTTCCTTGAAGTCTTTAATCTTGCTGACAACCGATGATTTGGACCCACTGGAACATGTAAGTAGAAACGTCCCCCAGTTTCAGGCCACAGAGTACATCTCAGCACCCATCTATAAGTAGCAGCAAATTTGGAGATTTTGACGACCCCTGCATCGTTCTTATCTCTTCGAGCGAAAAAAGAAGTAACCCTAACCCATATTGAAACCTTAATATTGCCCCAAGCCCAATTACTCTCCTCTGAAGGTAAACATCGGCGAACACAAGTCTTGTTTCGTCTCTCCCAGTTCCCTAGGTTTCTGTATAGGAGGCTCATCCAAAGGGCTTGACTTCCAGATCTTGTAGACATTGCCGTGATTCGAGAAGCTGTTGAGCCTCATCTCAAAGCCAAGGCAAATAGCCTAAAAATGAGAAATCCTGGGATAAAGATGTCTAAGTTGTTGAGATCCCTCCTACGGAGCATTCAGGATTAGTTCACATTCAAAGTCTATTAAAGGAGTCATACTAGGAATTATGGCAAGGTTCACGCCCCACCCTATTCTTGCAGAATCTCCAAAATTCGATCCACAAACCAATCTACACGTGAATTGACTGATGGCAAGGATTTTTTATTTTCAACATCCTCCACAAAATACTTACCATCTTCAAACCAAATGCAGAAGTAAGAGCCATTAACTTTGCAACTCTGAACTTCCGTAATAAACTTTAATTCATAAAGGACAAAAATAGTCTTGGTCTTGATGGCTGGATAGCTAAAGGGTGCTAAATTTTGATGGTCAGAAAGGGAAGAGGACCAGGGAAGGAAGGCAAAGAGATGAAGAAGGTTCATCGGAGAGGAGGAAAGAGGGGAAATGGGAGGAGAGAGGAGAGGGAAGACCTATCCTTCTGGTCTAGCTTTCTTCATATTCTTTTGTCCATGTTCTCAGTTCTTGTTGTGTTTTGTTTTGTATTGTTAATGTTACCTCTTGCTCCTTTCTGAGTTTGTATCTTTGGCATTATTCTCTTTTCAGTTTCTTAATGAAAAGTGTCGTATCTTGTTAAAAAATAACTATATTATTCCTTTGGAGTCGGATGAATTTTTCCTTTTTTTAATGGGGTTGCCTGTGTTATTTCTTAAAACATGTATTTTATATATTACTTTAAACATCATTTGGTGAACATGAATGGTTCACGGACCAAATCTCTTATATATTATTTTTTATATTTGTGTTATTTACTTAATTTTTTGTTATAATATTTTTCATTATTTCTTCATATTTTGATAATTCAGCTTTCTCCTTTAATTGTGGTGTTCTAGGTTCGTGGTCTCCAATCAAATAAATTAGAGCTTCGGTTTAGACCTGCAGATCCATATTCACATCCAACATATGGGGAGCTTCGCCCATGCAGTTGTCTTCTTTTGAAAATATGTGTGTAATTGTAAATTCTTGTTCAATATTTGAAGCAAATTACTAACTTAAGGATTGATATGATGAAAGGCCATTCAAAATGTGATACTAACGAGGGAATCATGAAAGTTGAAAATGTACCTGGAGAAGATGAAGTAAACCTTGATTTTGAGATGGTTGCTCGTGTGCCTGAAGCATATCATTTTGAGGGTTGGATAAATTTTTTTGGACTAAGTTTTCTGATCTATGCTGAATATTTGGATGCCTTTAAGTTCTCTTTTCTAAATTTTGTTTCAACATATTTTAAGGCATGGTTGACTACCAACACGTCGTTGCTGTTCATGCTGATGCTACCTGGAGAAAGAAGGGGAATTGGGCAGAAATGCACGAGCCACGTTTAGGTGTTATTTTTTTTTTCTACCGTATATATTACTATACATATGAGACTTGCATATGGTTACTAAAATTGTCTTAAGTTTATTAAATGAGTAAATTCTACATGTGGTTTATGCAGGGAAGGGTAATAATGCCGTTGATGTGGACAAGGAGGATACTATGATTTTAGTTCCTCCACTATTTTCGATTAAGGACGTGCCAGAAAATTTAGTGTAAGAATTTTTTGCATCTATCATTTCGTTATTTCATAATTGTTTGCTAGGAACACTTTCAACATCTCATATTTTTGTTGTTATAGATTTTTTTCCCTGAAATGTTAACTAAATTGAAAAAGCACCCAAACATAGGACTGGGACTATTTATTAGTGCTCTTAGTTTATTTTTGGACTATAGAAAAGTCACCACTTAACCATTGTTTTTTATAACAAAAGAGGGAAACTTTATTTTTTTAAAACGAAAATGGGTCTCTTTATTAATAGATAAAAAGAGACAGTAGTACTTAGTACAAGAGAGATACACAAGACTAAACGAGAAATAGGGATAAGTAGTCGCACCCGAACATCTCAACTAGGTTAACACCCTCCTTGCGACCTCATATCCAAAAGAAAAAAAGCAAAAATAGGAAAATGAACTCAAAACTAAGCCATGATAACGAGTCTTTACTAGGTCATGACTCATAAGGAGTTTAGTACAAAAAGAACTAACCATAATAGAGATGAAATCAAAAGAAAGAAATAAAAGCAACAGAATTAAGGTAGAATGATAAAAGCTCTCCAATTTAAGTTGAGATCTTGGATTGAGTAGCTTCCGAAAAGTTTTGAGAGGGTGAACCAAGAAGAAGAATTTCTGTGTGCTATATTAAGATGATCAAAACAGCCCATTGATTTATTGTGAAAGACTCTTTGATTCCTTTCAAACCAGATTTCTGCCAAGATAGGTTTCACGGCATTTTCCCAAAGTAGTGTGGCTTCTTTATGTAAGTTGGAATCCTCTTAATAAGGTCTTCACATTGTCTTTAAAATCTGCTCCAGAAACCCAAGATAGATTGAACTCTTTAAACAGATTTCCCCAACACGAAGCCAAATATTTGCAGAAAATGAATAGATGCAGTGGGTCTTCTTTGTCCTGTAGACACTATGGGTAAATGGAGGGGGAGAGGCAGCTATTAAGCAGTTTATGTTGCATAACTGAGGATATGTTCAAATTTCCCACCATCATAATCCAAAACATAATATTTACCCTTCTTGGGTTGCCGGATTTCCAAATGGCTTTAAAAAGAGGTTTGTCCAAAGGAGGGACCAATTAACCTGAGTGATTTATTTTTCTTGCCTTGGGATGCTTCTCAAAATTATCAATTGGAATTTTCCTTTTATAAGTCAATCGTTGACTAAATTATAAGTCATCTTCCCTGTTATCCCCAGATTGATCGAGCTCTGGTACCGATATACCAAACAGGTGAAATATACTTCCTGATATATGTATTTCAACTAGAAAGTTCTAGACTGTTGGCTCTCCTCTGTAAAGGCTTACCTCAAAATATCCACACCATCTACTAATGAGAATAACCACTAAATAAACCCTACATTCACGGCCATGATCTTCACTTCCAGAAAAACAGATGCCACGTTGCCCAACCTCTCTACTCATGTGAATTCTTCTTTTTGCCCCTCCTCTTATATGTGTGATAAATTGAGGCATTTACAATTTACTACTCTTATATGTTTCACACTCCCCTTCATTCCCCAACACTCAAACTGTAAATGCCTTCCTGTGACTAATAAAGAAGTCCTTCAACATCTCTTCTTTGAGTGTTGTTTTTCAAGGTCTTGTTGGTGCATTTGTTCTCCATTTTCCGCATATAGTGTGTGTTCTTTTCTTTTAAAACGAAACAACCTCATTTATTAAAAAAATAATCAATGAGGCAAAAGCTCGTAATACAAGAGGATTATACAATGAGCAAACAAAACAAGGATCGGGAGGTCATCCCCTTAGCACCCTCATCATATTTTTAGCAATTCCTGGTTTTCATCTTAGTGAATATTCAAACAAGGATGGTTGTTGTTCTCTTGGCATTCCCTCTTCACTCATCTCGAAGCTCATTGTGGGCATCATAATTTAGTCTTCGGCATTTCAGTTGCGTTGGTGTAGTCGTTTCATCTTTTCTCATTGGCTGCAAGAATGGCTTCCTCTTGTCAAAGAATTTAATGTTACTTTGCAGTTCGTTGGTTTGAAAAGTGTTAGCAAGTCTTCTCAGACTCGATCTTTTTTGCCTCCCATTGGTGTCCTACCTACCTTCTTTTCGAAGCTATTAGGGTGCAATACTTCCACAAAAATGCCTTCTTATTGAAAGAGCAAGAGCATTATTTTGCTTGGTTATTCTTTCTCCTTTTTGGTTTGAGTTATAGAGGATTTTGGCTTGTTTGTATCGCTATTTCGATTGTCCTTTTGGTCTTTTTACTCTTTATTGCTTATAGTATATTACTCTTGTACTTTGAGCATTAGTCACATTTATTTCATTAATAAAGAGGCTCATTTCCCTTAAAAAAAAAGTAACTGCCTAACATTATTCTTGCATTCTTTATCAAGAACCCAGCTGAGATTAAAGGTGTGAAAGAGTTTACTCCAACACTTGGTAGCATATTCACAATCAAACAATAGGTGTGAGACAGAGTGAACATATATGTGGCGAAATATTATAAGTGGATAGTTTCTTTTGCATAACTAAAGCACAATTTAAACTCCCGAACAACATAATCCATAGGCTTATATTCACCCTCCTGGGACTTTTAGATTTCCAAAGGCATTTTTCCAACTGTATATTCATCGGAGAGGCCGAAGCTGAGTGTTTTGAAAGCAACTTTACTCTAAAGACCCCGTGAGTTTCCAGTGACCAGCTTCTTTTATCCTTTATATTGGATAATCTTATCCTTTCCAAGGAGCCTAGGAGAAGTCGAAAATCAGAGATTTATGATAAAACACTGATATAATATTTTTACTTTATTGATATCAAAACAGAAACTACAATATGAAATAACTAGAACAAAAGCATCTGGCTTTCTACTTCCCCTCTCTCTCAAGGAGTATAGCAGTCCCTTGCCTTCACTAAAATCTTCATGTCCTCTCTTCTCTCCCTAACTTCCTATTTATAACTATCTAACTGCCACATATCTAAGTACCTTTATACCCTTGCCCTATACTAATCTAGGTATTTAACAATTTCATCCTCTTATGCCACCTGTCACTCTACCTTATGGAAAACGCTCTCCTCCTGATCTGGTCATAGTAAAATCTCCTCCCATTCACCAAGCTTATGTACAATAACCAATATTCCATGAAACAAAAGCTCATAGTACAAAAGGATTATACACAAAGCAAACAAAACAAGGATCAGGGGGTGCATTTGGGCATCTCAACTAGGTTGACACCCCCTTAGCACCCACATCATATTCAAATATAATGAAGGACCAAACAACAATTAACTTCCCTTGAAAGGATCAAGAGGTTCACCCTTATTTTGTTGCTTCATTCTGCACTTTTCTATCTTTATTGTTCATCTTTTCTTTTTCCCAAAATTTACTTGTCATCTTTTGTAACAATAGATATATTACTGTACTAACTGAATTTTTTTTTACCATTTGCTCTATTTTTCAGGTTAAAAACACCTGGTATATATATTCCAAGAAAGAAATCCGAAACTGTACAAAATCCTTGCGAAGTAATTTGCGAGGTAATAGCTTGCTTGCAGCTAGTTTAACTGTAGAATTTTATTTACTATCGACATTATGTTCATTTTTACGTGCTATTAATTTTCTCACGTATGTGTCTTCCAAGTATTTGTATTTTGCATCAAATGCAATGAAATAATGATTTGTATATTGGTCATTTTTGAGTGTTGTAGCCATCATAAAGCCTTATGTCTTTGTGAATACCATTTATGTTTTCATTATATTTTTATAATGACATTTTAACTAATATTCTTATTTTCATGTTTTGCAGGTGGATATAGAGCCTGTTCTTGCAATTGATTTTAACATTAAAGATATCCTTGGTTGCTTATGCTGCAATATTTTATTGTTATTTTTTCTTTTCCTGTGAAAACTTAGCACGTTTTGGCTGCTGGATCATTTTCTTGTTACCCTTAGGCCTTAACTACTTCTCATGTATGTTTACTTATGAAATTCACTATATGATAAATGGTATACATAATAAATATCAAGGAATTGAATTAAAAAAAAAATATTTTAAAATCTGATGGTTGGATCATTGATGGTTGTCGAGACAAAGAGTCCCCTGCTGCAAGTATACATTGGCAACAAGTATTAAATTTTAATATTTCAAAGATCAATTCACAAGGGAATTGCAAAATTTTAACTCACAAATAAGTACCTCATCGAAACCAAGGTAACCAATATAAAATCATTGGATTAGTTGTATCTCTGGATAGAAAAATAAGTAGTAAGCGCAGTGAGATGATGGCAAAAAGAAAAGAAATAGAATAGTGAGAGGTTTTTCTCTCGAGTTCTTCTTTTCTCTTCTTCCCTCTAAAATGTACGGAGCGTATGGGGAAGGTTTTATGGATAGGAAGGCCTTTTTCACTTTGACACTTGCTAACCAAAGTGATTAGTTTAGATTTATAATAAGAATTAAGCCAATAGAAGCAAACAGTGTTAAGTATCGAGGAAAATGGCTGTCACAAGTGGGATTTTTCTCCTATCTTAAAACATTGACATATTGTGGATATTAAGATGGAGCTTTGTTCTCATGTTAGAAAAAAGAAAGAAAGAAAAGCAATAGTATGAAAGAGACAAGATTCACATTTTTTAAAATAAACTGAAAAATTATGAAGAACGATTATAAACAAACCCCAACTAATTCTTAAAACTGATGCGTTGAAAATTACTTTTACTCTATGGTCATCTTTAGGTTTGATGCCGCATGTCTTTATGTTCTCAAGTCATTAGGTTTTCTAAGAATTGAATTTATTTTAGTAAACCTGGAACAAAATCTTTTTCTTTTCACCTTCTTTTATTGGACTTAACATTCTTACATATTCCAAAGACTGTGATATGGGAGAAGTACGTACCCCAAGGTTCAGATGAATGGGATTTTCAGGTTGCTGTGTCTAAGTTGTTTGAGGAACGTCCTATATGGCCAAAGGATTCTCTAGTTCAACGAATGCTTGATATGGGCCTAGCTTTTAGCCATGGAGTGCTTAGAAGGTTGACCTCCAAGCTACTCAGTCCATGATATTTTCTTTCTATCGTGCAAAGATAGAACTTATTTTTGTGTGATTTTCTTAATTATTTTTTATTTATTGTGCAGGCTTCTTTCTAGGATTGCATATTACTTTTCCAGTGGACCTTTCCAAAGATTTTGGATAAAAAAAGGTTACGATCCTCGAAAAGATCGCAATTCTCGAATGTGAGCACTCTGTTTAACTGATTGCACTTTTCTATATTTTAAGTGCTCCTTCATTTCCTAGGATCATTCTATGTAAATAGATTCCATGAATAACAGATGAGTTTTTTCTGCTTTATGATTCTTTCTAGGGATGCAGTTAAGTTGTTAACACACATTGTCTCGATTAGACATTAACTTCATCATCTTAGTGTTTGCTCCACGTTTATTTTTATTCACACATTTTCTTGATAAGACGTTTTCTCGGTAAGAATTTTCTCAACTGACCTATGTAGAAAGAGTTTGCTCCACGTTTATGTTTATTCACAAATATAAGCATCATATAAGAAATCAATGAATTTACATTTCCATTGTAACAGATACCAACGAATTGATTTTCGAGTTCCCGTGTCACTACGAAGTTATTGCAATTCCAGTGCTTCTAGCAAGTAAGTTTGTTTAGTATTAAGCTCTGTGCAATTTAAGGCATTAAAAACCAAAATTTCATTGTAATCCATTTGGACATAAGCTGATTGATATTGAAGTGGTTTTCTTTTGTTACCTCATCATTTATATGTTTTAATTTTTACTTCCACATAGGTTGTGTTATGGACATGCAGGTATATGTGCATTTCAAGTCTTTCCTCGCAAGTTCCAAACATCATTGCAACTTTTTGAACTTCAAGATGAGTATATTCAAGAAGAGATAAGAAAACCCTCCGAGGAAGCATCGTGTTCGGTGAGTTTATTAAGTCATTAATTTATTTATTGAATTATATAAATATACCTTCAAAGACCTTTTCTCCTGCTTTTGTATGTCCAAGGAAACTAAGGAAAAAAAAAGAAAAGAAAAAGAAAAAAGGGCAGGAAGATTCTTTTAATTGAGGACTGAATATCAGTCGATACATCTATCTATCCATCAATGTGTCTATAAATGGGAGGATTCGGCATCAATATCAAGGATTAATTAGTATCTTCAATTTCCTTTATAAATGCACATAAAACACACAAATTATCATATCTATTAATCTAATATGAATATGAGTGCTAATAACTTAATTTGGAAATAGAAGACTCACATATTAATTTAAATCATGTTTATGATTTTCTTTATTTATAGAAACATTTTTTGATTTCGATATTTTAGCAAAATATTCATTGAAATATTTTTCAAAATTGAAATCTCGATATTAATTGTCAACTTCAATATTTGAATCCTTGGTTTCAAGATTTTAACAAATAATGGAGGGTTCTTTTTTAACTTCATTAGCTTGAGTTCTCATCCCTCTTTTATAATTTAATATGTCAATGAAATCTATTTGTAGTCGTTTCCATTCAAGATATTTGTCTTAATTAGAATGTTTTTTCCCACTAACTTACGTTTTAGCTATTTTTTGTTTAGTTTCAAATGTGTTTGGCAAGTTTTGTTTGTTTCTAGTATTTTTCTAATTGTGTTCTTGTAATTTTCATTTGCTGCTAAGTTTATATATATACATATATATATATATATATAATATATATATATAAAACACAAAGCAAACAATATTAGGAATGATCATCAATACTAAACAGGAAAGATAAAGCATTCGTATTTAAACACGACGCTTGAATAGAAACAATATTTTGCCAGCATTCTAATTTTCTAGCTTTTCTATAAATCCTTGTGGAGATCTAAATGATGTAATCGAAATATTACTATTGTTTGGGACTTCAACATCTATTCTTCACGTTTTGTTTCTCAAGTTCAGTGGGTGTTTAGTGAATTGTGCAAGGAAAATGTTGTTCAGATTTATAGTCTAATGCAGCTAAATTTATCCTTTTTTAAATTTAATTTGAAAGAATCAATGTATTTTTCAGGTCAAATTTCTCCTTTGGCTTGATTGTTTTGAAAACACTTGATTTGAAGTTTCCTCTTGGTGTTCTCTATTCAAAACTTGTGTTTAAATTGAAATGCCTTGATTTTCCAGCTTAACTCTATTGCGTTGTTCCAATTGTACGTCATTTTATTTTTTTGTTTGTATTTTGAGCATGGGACTCTTTTCATTAATTTAACGAAAATTCCTCTAAAAAAACAATAGAAAATTATGCAAAGAGCTTAGATAGAGAGCATCATGATGATGCTTTAACTCGATTAGAGTCATAACAAGTAGACATCGGAACAGACTTATCCTAGAAGATTCTCTAATTTCTTTCGAATCAAATCTCCAAGAGGATAGCTCTAATCGCATTTCACCATAGTAATTTAGATTTAGATTGACCATAGTTGTTTAGATTTAGATTTCAAAGAGGAGCCAAACCAGAATCTGATGATGTCTTACTTGAATAGATTGCAAAACACTCTGAAAATGAAAATTTGAAACAATGACCGCCAACATAATTAAGAATAGCGGTGTCCATCAATCCGATGGTGTTGGTTTTTGGTTCAAATGGATGCCGACATTTGACTGATCAGTTTCTATTAGTTTTTTAAGGGATAGGGTAGGTTAACTGACAGACTATGTCGGCCGGTAGTCAATTTGTAAATTTGGAAAATAAAAGTGCATCATCAGTAGGTTGAAAATTGGAGATGTGAACTTTGTCTTTTCCCACCACAAAACCTTTAAAAGCTTCAATTTCATAAATACCAGAAGTAAGAGCACTCAATACCCCAATGACTAGAAGGAAAAGAAAAGGAGAGAGAGGTTCCCCTTGCCAAATTCCTTTAGACCATTCTACCGTGAGGCCTCCTATTAATAAAAACTGAAAATTTGGGTCTCGGATACAACCATGAAACCAGTGATTTAGTAGCAATGTCACGATCTTATGATTTAATTTAGTACCTGGATAAGATTTACAATTCTATGAATTTCCTGAGCAACTAAATGTGATAAGATTGTAGATATTCTACAGTTGATTTGGGATCTGATTTCATATTCTTGGCACATACAGTATGAATCTGGATGGTTTTCTATGCGTACCCTAAATTGCATCCGCCAACGAATCATGATGAGGTTTTTATCAGTGTTCCCAACAGCAGGTGCAGAAGCTTTACTCACAGCAGCCTCTGAAAATTTTGAAAAATTGAAGAGGGAGGATAGAAAAGACTGCTCAAAGGTTGACCAGGAAGAGGAACATGAAGCGAATGCAGGTTCAAATTAAAATTCAACAATTTCTATTTATTTGAGTGTTTCCCTATGTTTCCCTTTATTTTTTCCTTCCGTTGAGGATAGGAATCCTCCATTCTTATTAATATAGCATGATTTAAAGTAAAGTTTCTATGCAATTTGGCTTAATATAGAAACACACAGAGAGAGAGAGCATAAATCAAACTTATTAAGATAAAAATGAAAATCCTCCAAATTTCAAGGCTGGGAACATTGAGGTTTCTTGTAATGATAATCGGTTACTGATTTTCCATCCTAAAAAATTTCATTATCCGGCCTTTGCTGTTATTAGAATACTAGTGAACTAATTTTCTCTTGTTGATTCTGTTAAAAAGTTTTTCAAGATTCAATTCTGAGAGCAACCTAAAGATTTTTAAGAATAAGCAGTGAAGTTGGTTGGCGTGCTTTGATATTTCCCAGACTATAGACTTCTTTTTAAATTGTTCATTGAGTATGTTTTTCATGATATTTTACATTAATTGATTACTTCAATGTAAAGTTTAGTTTCTGGTTATTCTATTTCTCTGCTATCTCCAACCTTTCAACTTTTATGTTTTATTTGTCAGTGGATCATCCTAAAGATTCATCGAGGGTTCATTATATATTGAACAAGATGTAGCTTAGTAATAGCCTAATAGGTGAAGGGTGTTTATTAATGCTGGTTAAATTTAGCAGTTGTGATCCATGATGACAAACTGGATGATGCTAGTTACGCCGAAGAAGATGCCGAAGAAGATGAAGAAGACGGCCTAGGTGTTGAGAGTGGCAATGAGGCATTAGATGCATATGACGATTTCAATATGGTAATTTTATAGTTCATCCTACGTATATTAAAAGCTTGTTTGAATTAGTTATTCCAAACATGTCCTAAAGCGTGTTGTTACCGCAATATTTCCTTATTCTGTAGGTTGGTGACGATGACGAGTTTTCTCTGCAGTCACATTCATGTAATTTCCCACCTCTTTACAAGTCCTACCTTTTTTTCTCCTTGTCAAGCTTTGTTGTTTGATTGATAACAGTCAGTTTTGCTTCATTTTTCTAAAATGGTTTGCTTGTTTTCAAGTCGATGAAATTGATTACTTTTTGAAGATATTTACTTCGAGTAGAGAATTTGAAGCCACACTTTGGGGATGAAGTTCAGATACAGTAGATGGGGAAAAATAAATTATAGGACAAAATCCATATATACTCTTAAACTACTTGCCTATTAATTTGCTGAACTTTTGTAGTTGTATCCATTCGTTTCCTCTAAATTTTGTTTGACCAATATCGTATGAAATTTATACTTTTAGTCAATTAAGCTATTAGTTTTCGTTGGCCAATCAATCTAGACCTTTCATTACAATTACTTTTAAAGATCATTCGTGCATTAATTCTCAAATGCGGCTGGACTTCATGTCGGTTTTACAAAACTGACAATTAGTAAATGCATGGATGATTTTTAAAGGAAATTGTGTATGATAGTCTATTTTGATCAACTTATGGAAATTTAAGGGTTTAATTAATTTAATTATAAGTTTCAGGTGAGGGTTTCTGAAACGAATTATGTGGTTAGGGCTTAGATTGATACTTGTAAGTGAATTAATTAAACCCTTAAACTTCCATAAGATGATCAAACAACCCAAGGTGTATAAATTGAAAGTTTTCTTAAATTATATAATATATATTTTTGTTTGGTTTGTTGGATTTTTGAGTTGAGGTGTTACGTGATGGAGTTTCAGATTTAAGCATGGAGGATATTTCAAGAACACATTTGCAAGAATTGTTTGGTAGCTTTCCGTCGTTGGATGAAGATGGGGAGAAGATGATGGACGATGGAGATGGTAGTGATGAAGAGTATCAAATTTATGAGCAAGATACTGATATGGACTCTGACGACGATGATGAATAAATAATACCTTACCCTTTTTATTTTCTTCATAATCTTGTCAGTTAATTTATTTTTGCTTAATTAATTTTTTATTTTGTAATAATAATAATAATAGTTTTTTTTTTTTATTAGTCTATCAAGTGGTAATCTAGTTTGAGTATGATAATAGATCCATAAATCCTGGGGGATGAAAACACAATTCTATTATTTCATACACGAGGACTGTATTTGAAAGTAATAGTCTTTTCTAACCTGTTAAAATTTTTGAAAAATATCCAATTTGTATAATTTCAGTTATAATTAAACACTAATAATTGTGTCAATGGAAACTATAAAAATTTTAGTTTATGTTCAGAATTCATATAGTCGGGAATGGTAGTAGAACTTGACATGTAGTCAAAAGTCTTTAGAAAATATATTTTTATCACAAATGTAACTTTTTTTTTTTTTTTTTTTTTTTGTATAATAAATACTAGTGGGAGACTGAGTTCAAATAATAAATATCTTACGTTAATTTTTTTTTAAAAAATAAAGACTGGCTAAAATTAGGTTATTTCGGTATGGGTTCAAATTGAAATAATTTATGTTGCATATGTTTGACAATCTTTTTATTAAAAACAAATATTTAGGTCATGAACGAGCATACCATTCATTCGGTATGAATGGCGAACAAAGAGGTGAAAAATATGAATAAATAAGAAGTTAAAATCTTTATAATGTAATATTTTTATATATAAATCGTATAATGTGATTCTTAATTGCCTCACAATAATATGTCGTTATTGGGTGTCTTTGGGAAGATAACGGAAAAAAAATATATTTTAAGAACGGAGTCTTTTGAAAAATATAACAAAACGGTAAAATATTTACACTATATAGAATAATTTTAAAAACAGAAAAAACCTACGGATCTACCATGAAAAATACTAAAACTGCTCCGTTAATAATGCATGTAATATATTTGGTGCACCATCGTTTAGATTTGACTATTGTTTGGTACATGATCGTTTAGATTTGGATAACTATTTATTTTTCAATTCTATCGTTTAATTTGGTTACACGGTTGTTTAATTAATTGAGTTACACCATCGTTTACATTTGGCCCCAAATCTAAATGATTTCTTTTATCAAAATTTGGTGCACGATTAGTTAGATTTGGCTAAATGATTTTTTTTAAAGATTATTTTATACACGATTTTTTAGATTTGTTATCTAATCTAAACAACTTTAAAAAAAAAAAAAAAGAAGAGAGATGATGCACGCAATGAACGAAAAAAAAAGAAAAAAAAAGAAAGACGATAGAAAAAAATCATATTTGATTACCAAAATCTAAAAGACGTAAAAAAAGAGAGGAAAAGAAGAAAGTCAATGTCACACCGTGAAAAAAAAAAAGAGAAAAAGAAGAAAAAGATAGAAAAAATTAGATTTGGTGATTTGGTTATCCAAATTTAAATGACATAAAAAAAAAGAGGAAAAAAAGAAAGATGGAAAGAAATTGCAGCGGAAAAAAGAAGAGTAAAGGAAGAAAGACGATAAAAGAATTGCAGAGAAAAGAAAAAAGATGGAAGGACAAACCGAGAATATTTAAAAAATGGCTAAAAATTTTATGGATTTTGTTACACTGACGGTAAATATTTTAATAGTTTGTTATATTTATGAAAATTTCCTTTCAAAAATGGTGTTTAAAAAAGTAGTACCAAACCACAAGAAGGGAAGAACAAAAGAGTGTAATTACCGTTGGGAAGTAATGAAGGATAGAAACACCTTTTATATGAAATAATAAATAGAGACTTTTGTTTTTGTTTGGGGTTTAAGATCAAATAATACTCACCTAGTTAGTGTCCACAATTGAAGTTCAACTCAAATTATAATACAGTATAGAGGTTGAAGGAATGGGATTAAGTCAAAATTTTGAAGCATGGAGATCACTTGATGATACTTGAGGTCATTCAGATAGCAAGGGCGACAAAAGAAGTACGATAAGTGGTCCAACTGACTCGAGGTCTATGAGTTCATGTAGTGCGAAATTTGTTACGATGCTGAAGACTGTCAATAGAGAGCACCAAGTAGATACTCATTCCTAAATGAGTAGGAGTTTGAGAAGCCAAGAAATAAAGCATCGAGGCAGCCTTGAAAGGCTTGAAAATTATTTTTAATTGTCTGATTGGGATGAAAAAATCAAACATACATGATCGAGGCAAGTATGAACTACATAATGTAAAAGAAACAAGAGACTAACCTTAAAGGTAAAAAATCAAGTGAAAACCCATAACCAAACAGTAATCAGAATTTCCTAATCCAAACATAGTTTAGCAGTGAAGAGTTTGATCAAGAGTTAAGGCAACTCTTAGAAGTGAAAAAGTGAATATTGATTTGGTTAGTTGTAAATACTGATTTATAGAACTGACCCTGAAGACATGAGTTAATTTGATTAGATATGAAGATAGGTCCATAGATTTGGTGATAAAGACTAATTTTTATTTCACTAAGTATGGAGACTAGACCTAAAGAGTTGGTCATAAAGTCGTGAGTTCTTTCGATCTTGAAAGGCTAACATTTATTTGGCTTAATATGGATATTAATAGGATTCACATGAGCCTAGTATTTGTTTAGTTAAGTACGAAAACTAACCCATAGAATCAATTGTATGGACTTTGAAAGCAGCCTCATAAGAACAACCATAAAAATCAAGAACTAAATAGTCACCTACTTAGAACTCGTGGACCAAAGTGCATTTTGCACCATGAAAACCCGAAGAGCCTTGGCAATAAGAATAAAAGAAAAAGTCAAGAAGTCCGGTTGATCAGGTTGATGCTTAATCTTTTTTTTTTTTTTTTTTTTTTTTTTTTTTTTTAAATAATAAATAAAGAAAATAAAGAAAATAAAGAAAAATCTTCATAAATATAAAACGGGTAAAATATTTACGGCCTATATAATAAAGCGCATATAGTTAACCATTTTTAAAATATTTTAGGTTTGCCCTTCCCTTTTATCGTCTCTCTTCTCCGTCTTTCTTCACTTCTTTGTTTGTGAATTTTGTCGTCTTTCTTTCTATCATATTCTTCTTTTCCTCTTATTTTTTTTCAAACTGTTATTTGGTTCAAGATCGTATATCAAATATAAAAGATCTAATTTTTTTCAAACTTTTATTTGGTTGTTAAAGATCGTGTACTAAATACAAATATAAAAGACTTGAAAAAAACTAATATAAACAATCATATACAAAAAATAATCAAATATAAACATTCGTGAACAAAAAATTCGTTTAAATTGAGGTAGCCAAATTTAAATGATCGTGTATAAAAAAATAAACAATCATGTAAACAAATCTAAACGATTGTGTACCAAAAGAAACTTAAACAAATTGTCTAAACGATTGTGTACCAAATCTTGAAAAAAAAATTGTTTAGATTTGACTACCAAAATCTAAACGATCAAGCCAAATCTTTTCTCAACTATAAAAGCTGTGTTTTGGCATGATGACCAAAGAACACCTACAGTTTACTTCAACTACAACTGCACGACCTTCATTTTTATAAATATATCTTTTCTCTTTTAGGGTTGAATCATGTGGGAAGCAGGGAGGCCAAACTGAAACTAATTTTTTTTCCCTATCTTTCTTGCATTTTTAGTTTAGATTTACATTTTATTTTGGGTTGTAATTAAGGATTGAATATCCTCGTCTTCCTCCTGTCCCTAAGATGTTGAAGTAATTTATATTTAGTTTTTGGGAGCAAGAAAAACTTGTACTTCTTTTAGATCTTTGTTAATGAATGAATGTAAATTGATTCATGTTTTCCTCGGAATCTATTTTAACTTCTAAATCATGTTTTTGTTATTGGTTATCTTTTATGAAGATGTGTTGTTCTTGCTAATCGATTCATAGATTTGTCACGTTTATTCTAAGATGTGTCTTACTATATTCGATTTAAGGAGTGATTAGTTAACCATATGTTCTGTAGTTTAGCTAGGAATGCATGTCTTAACTAGGTTAAAGGATAACTTGATTAGCTAAATTAGCGCTTACCATTAGCAAATCGCACAAAGGAATCCTAAAGATTAATGCACATGTCAAGACTTGATTGCTTTTTGAACCCAATAGGACTTGTTCTTAGCTAGTTGTTCATCTGTGTAGAGTTAGTTGAGTTTTATTTCCTATAACTCGTGGTTTTGTAAATGCTAAAACATATTATATTATTCAATAAATTTGTGATTAAGGTATTGTTCAATATAGTTATTGTTCAATTGGTGATTTAATTTGTTCATTATAATTTTGAATCTAATAAATTAAGGTCTCGTGGCTATAATATATGTACTTGAACTTTATGTAATGGCATAAGAGTTGATCAAGTTCGATATTATAATAGTCTAAACGGTCTATCGAATATGAATAAGATTGGTTGTCTTATTCTAGGGATACTATAGATATGACCGACTTTGTAATTGATACAAACGATGTGATCCTAAATCTTTCATGTAGATACATGCGAGTGAGGGTGTCCTATAAAAATATTTTGTACAAGATCGGACCATGAAATAATCACTTTTATTTTATAACACCATTTACTATTTAACATTTGACTACTATGAATTTGATGACCTAGGTAACTGATAACATGTAGAAATACAAGTTATTGTGGCCTTTTAGGTAAAACAATTGAGTCAAAACGCAAGATAAATGACCAAAACAATTAGCTTTTACTACAAATTTATAATGTTAAGAGAATGCACCTTACATAAGTCACCATCCCCAATTAACTATGTTTTTAAGTATTTTTACATGCATGATGGCAAAAAGGATAAATGAAACGAATTGCAATAATATCGCGTGCGAGAATTTAGTGATAAGCAAGTTGCTGGTGATTTACAATCATAAGGTGAGATGCCAACACATCACACGAGATGATTTGCTAAAAGACAAGAGTGGTAGGTGGAGTTGATATGACAAGAAATGACTACTGCTGACATTTGTAGGCAAGGACGAATGTGCAACATAGGAAGGACGGATGTGCAACATGCTGTAATTAATTTTACCGCCTAAATATGCTTATAAGTACCCCCCCTCTCTACCTTATACAAAGAGAGAGGCCCTTCCCCCTAGGGAGGCTGGTGGAAGGAAAGTTTTAGAATCCTTCTCCATCGATATAAGTCCTCTTCCTCCACCTCTTCTCCAGTTAACTTCTAAGTGAGAGCTTAGATAGAGATTAGAGAGAGAAGCTCGCTAACCATTTCCCTAACTTGTAAAAGAGCCAACGAATGCATAGTGCATTCTGCGGCTCAACACATTTCTATACTTTCCATTTTGTATCTTTTGATGTATTGTTTGACTATATTATTCTTATAGCCGAGAGACCTACATTTATGAATACAATGCATATTTATCCATTAGTATTCTCCCATCTATTTACTGTTCAGTATTTTAAGTAGTTTGAGTATGTGATTATGTGCTTGAGAAGGATTCTTTAATTATTAGATGCATCGTGTTTAGCCTGAGATTAACTCCATCGCTTGGTTATCTTTAATAAAAGGAATCAACTGCTCAAGAGAGTAAGTAGCAAAGGCCTCTCCAAACACATCCATAAGGAAATTTGGAAACAAACTTCATTCTGGCATTTTACTTTCTATCGTTTATGTCCTGAAAGATTCGAAGTTAAACCCAATAGAAGACAGACCTTTTTCTTGTTCTATTTCGTAATTGAATTACAAAATTAATTTTTGAATATATCATGTTAGGCTCTAACAATGCAACTTGAGTAGGCGACTAGGTTAGGGTTATGCGATAAAAGGGACATAATCCTACCTACATGTTGCTAACTTCGTCAATTCAACATTTTAGTACACGATTTCCTCTCTTGTCCAAATGTAAGCGAAAAGAGAGGTTTCTGGGTAAGCCACAATTGAACATAAGGAATTGGTGATCCTAATGGATCAATTACACATTCTAACCTTATGCAATATCTATATAGTATAGTGATATGAACAATATATATTTTATCCTATGTATTTATACTACTGTGCGATGAAGTAGCAAGATGGAGATGGTGATGAGATGAAATGAAATGTGAACTCAAGTATTGGGCGATGACATGTGGGAATGTTTAACTAATTAAGTGCAATGTAAGAATAATTAATGTGTTGAGGTGATACAAAATATTTATTAACTTCATAATTAAGGTGAGCAACATCTCGGTGCTTTCTTCATACTTGCTCGCCTTTTAGGATCCAAATAGTTAAAGTTAAGAGATGCTTTGTATCTAATCTTTCTTAATGAATTATAAGCAACCTATCTTATATTAAGGCGAGCAAACTCTCATTGCCTTCGCCACACACTCACATTTCTGATATGTATGTTAAGGATAAGTTTGGCAACAACATTGCATTGCTACAATCTTTTCACCGCCTATTTAGCTAAATCCGAGTCATCACGCACCAAGTGACAAAAATTAACACTTTGTTTTTTCTCTCGAATAGGACAAGGCATTAATGGTTGCATTTAATTAAACAAGACAAATAACACAGGCATCCAAGTTCTCTAGTATTAATTACGCCTTATATAATTCACAAATTACTTAAATGTAAATGGAGTGGTGAGATAAGAAAATGGAAGAGTAAAAGTAGAAATGCATCATATTTATAATCAAATCTTTAGGCCTCTCAGCCATGGAGTTTTCATTACAAACTAATACAACGAAATTACAAATGGAAATACACAGAAATGAGGTAAGCCACAGAGTATGATTTCTCGTACTTCTTGGCTCTGATTTTTTGTCTTTTACACTAAGAGAAAGCGGAAAGATCCTCTCTCTATTCTAAGCTCTCACCTAAAACAAAGGAAGGAAATAGAAGATGCAAGTCTGCTTTGCAGTGAAGGTTTTCGCGCACCTATTTTTTAAGAGATAGTCGCTATTTATTTATAGACGAGGTGTGATGAGACGTGACATGGTCAAGGCTTCATTAAAATTTCTAATAAAGCTACTCCATGCGGTAAACGTCCTTTTCATCCTTTCCTAACATTCGCATTAACCATTTTTGTCTACTAGTGCTTTAGAAGGCCTAGCTTCATTCTTCTAGTTGCCATGTTGGTCACGTTGTCTCCTCGCCTGATGTTTTGTCGCCAGACTACTCTTCTACTTTTCGCCTGAAAACTTGCATAAAGACATGCAAAACGCGATAAACAAGGATAAAGCTCTTCTGCACTTCGTAATGCGTAACCTAATCATTTTGTCTATATTACTATGCATTTTCTTCCTATTTTATGTGTTAAGACTTCATTATTCTACCTAAAAGGCTACAATAACTTATATTTCTATAAGTTATCACCTTTTCAAATGATGAAAAAAATCAATGACAATGCCTACCAAATTGATCTTAAAGGTAAATATGGTGTGGATGCTATTTTTAATGTTTTTTACTTAACTCCTTTTGAAGCAGATAACGAGCATGATTCAAGGACGAATCTTTCAAACAGGAGAAAAGATGATATGAACCAAGACGCCCTTGTGTTGCCTTCGGAACCAATCATACGTTCAAGAACCAAGAAACTACAGTCAACATTGAATTCTCACATTCAAGAGGAAGTGATCTCAATTGCGAAGAATCGAGCAACAACAATTAATAAGATTTATAATTTGAGTCAGTTGACACTACATGGAACCAATTGAGCTTTGTAATTTATTTTATTTTGCAAACACGTACCTTATTTTTTTGGTTTTTATATTATTAGACGATGCATATATGTTTATTTGGGTTTAGTTCCTTTGAGTTAGGGGTAGAATGGACTTTTTATGTTCTTTTTAGTGCAGTAGATCGTGTTTAAAGTAGGGAAAAAAATACAACACATTAGTTTTTTATATTTGAAGATTTAAGGTTTTCTATCATTGAAATTCCCTAGCAGATGATAGAGCCTCATCACTATTTTCTTGCAATTCTTGACTCAGTGTTGCATGTCAACAACATTCAGCTAAGTTTGATCACCTTGCTTGTGGAGTGTCCATGTCACACCCTCTCGAACTACCTACTAACTTAGACCGAAAGACGGTGCAAAGTTGATCGATATTGATCTCCTCTAATGATATCTGTCGACTCTGCTGAACTCTTTAACATGATAAACTTGCTAATCCAGTATATAAACTATTATATATGAAACACAACACAACGGAACATAGACTAATCATATACATACATGAAGTGCAGCCCAGAAAAAACTGATTTAGCAAGTAAACCTGATGGAGACACATTAACCAAAAACATAACCAACAAAGGTTTACACAATTGCAACACCTAGAGCTTACACAAACAGTGGAGTATCAATATCATATAAAGACATATACAACATAACAAAACAGACTTTATGTACATCTCCAACCACGTATTGGCAATCGATATGTGAGCTTCAGCAAACTAAGGCAGTCTATCAGGCACTGAGAGCTCGATCTCTACCTAGAAAGTGGGTAAAACATTTTGGATGGGTAAGCTATAAAGCTTAATGAGTGACTCAGTCTAAAACTGCAAATCTAAAGATAAAAGCTCATGAAAACTTTACACATATAAATCACTTTAATCAAGCTGTAAATATAAACATATACTAATAAGAATAGCTTTCTCAAATACTTAGCATGTACGTTATTAAAATCTAACAAGGAATATCAAGTATATCAAAACATTTTAACTAACATGACAAATTATGTTGTGTAGGGCACGCCCATTAGAACCAACATTTACAAGCTCAATGATGTAGTGAGGCTCGCTCAGCACTCTTATCGTGTTTGTCGTAGTGGGACTTGTCCAACACTCACGATAGCATCATTGTTACGGAGTACACAAAACGTCAAAAACAGAATCTAATCTGCATGCACACGGTACCATATAGCCTCAAGCTCAACATCTCAGTCATGTAGTTAACGGAAACATTAGAAAATCATACGAAAACATTAAAACATGTTTGCTATCTTTATCTTTCGTAAAGCTCAAGCTTACTCTAACTGTTTGTGGAAAACTAAAAATTTCAAAACAATACTTTCTTAAAATGTTTTGGTTTCAGCTACTTTTCAAAAAGTCGATAATAATGTGCTCATATATAAATTTCTTCATAAAACTTTTCGCTTGAACTATGCTCGAAACCATTCATAGAAATCATGTACTGTTCATGAAAATATAATTATAGATAACAGTTTAGAAACCGTTCACAGAAATCATGTACTATTTATAGAAATATAGTCATAGATAACAGTTTAGAAATCTATTTTGTCACTCACAGCCTTTGGCTAGTTCCCTGGAGTGTAGACTCGACTTATTTCCTTTTGGTTTGTCAAACGAACCAAAACCGAGCATCAAAACCTTAAATAGTTTGGTGATTTATACTAACTTTTGGTGACGCACAAATGATGACATTCAACTATTCTAAACTTAGGCATAAAAGAGTATTTCTTCTATTTCCCCAGAACTTTCCAGATTTAATAGCTTAACTTCAAACATTCATAACTTTCTCAACACTTCACCAAAATTAATGTACTTTATATCAAACTCTTTGTTTTTAACTATTCTACAACTTACTTGAAGGAAGGAAAGTAAGAATGCTAAAATATAGGTACAGAATTTGCCCGAAACAGAGAGAGTCCAAAAATTGAGTCTTCTGCTATCCCTTGACTTGCTCCTGAAATTAAGGTTACTTTCAGTCGTTTTTAGCTCACGCTTTCTTCATAAAAGTTGTAGAAAAATTCATAAACTTTTCAACCATACCTAATAAAGCTTCTAACACCATCTGTATAATCTGAAAAACTTTAAAAACCAATTCACGAATTCACAATCCAAATTTAAGATCTGAATGCCTCTTGGAAAAACACCAATCTAAATTCAAAATTTGCCCATACTTCCTTCACAAAACTTGTTAGAAATTAAATGAACTTCCCAAAAAAAAATAAACCTCACCTTCTAATTATTTCTGAGGTGTTCAAATCGATATAAAAAACCAGAAGATGTCTCTGTAAATTCAATCTATCCAAAAATTGAATTAAGCTTCGTGTTCCCCATCCTTTTCAACCTTCAAATTGCAGATATTTGCTTCCAAACTTTACAAATATTCTCTCAACATAGAGCTGAAACAGAAGAATCAAAAGTGAGGGAAAATGGGGGAAGAGAGATTGGTGGTGGAGAAGATGAATGAGAAGAAAAAAAAACAAATGATATTTTCTAACTTTCCTTCTTTCTTTTATTTATTCTCTTTTCTTCTTTTTTTTTTTTTAAACAAATATACATACATATATATATATATATATATATATATATATATATATATATATATATATATATATATATATATATATATATATATATATATAATTCCACCTTTGTTTTCTTTTCATTTTTTTAAATTTCAAATTGACTAACACAACTTGAACCAAAAGCTTTGCCATTTTCTTATTCAACAACTCAAATTGAACTTCTTATATTGTATGAAAATAGCAAAGAATCCAAAGAGAATCTCGAGTTTACAATCCAACTTTGAATGAGAAGCTAGTTCTTCTCATCTTCTGATCTTCGACTAAAGGGTAATCCAAATCTAATCCATTATCTTTGGTTGTTGTTAAATTGATTGGGAGTTTTAGAATTTGATATTAGGGATTCACTACTTGAATTCCTAGTGTTTCATATCAGTAACATTGTTATGTATATGGCACAGAGTATTGAGAGCTTCAACCTAAAAGTGAAAAAATAGAGCCTTAGCATGCAACGTAGCCTAAGCCATTTCTTGTAAGGTTCAATTTTTAGATTTCACAGTTCCAATTTGTTAAGGAGTAATAGGTGCAGAGAACTCATCACGAATACCTTCAAGGCTCTATTAGCTAGAAAACTAAGCATTTTCAAATTTTTTCCCATGAATCCATAGAATTCTTGTGATACGAAGGTTTTTCACCCTTTGAAGCTATAAAGATATAGTTCTAAAGGCATAAAAAGCATCAGACTTGTGCTAAAGGAATTACACCGACGCATATTTGAGAGAAGTCCTCAACACAAAGAAGAAGTTTTCCACCTAGACTTTTTACTTGCATTGACCCATGAGAACCATATGTATAAGTTCTAATATTCGTAGTAGTATGAGGTACTAGTTTGTGAGGGGTACATATTTTTTTAGAGGGGGGTGAGGAGATGAACAAATATGGATTTGTCGATATCTCCACATGCACCGCCGTCCGCTCAAATAGGTGAGGGAGGTGAAGAATAATAATATTACTTTTATTAAATGTTTATTTTAATTTTTTATTGAAATCAGGTGTTGAAAATTTTGTAATGCGTTGAGCAATACGGCCATATTGTAGTGTGATGCATTGAGACGCAATGTGTTAAGTCTTTGAGGCAAAGCATTGAGGCGTTACATTTTGACTTGACTGTTAAGCGTTATAGATCTTAGCCACTGCTCTTATGACTGTTGAGGCGTAAAAAAATCGTATTGCTATATATACCCCTCCACTATTCTCATATATATCATCTGAAAAACACTTCTCTTATAAATCATTATCAAAACTTCTCTCTATTTTCGTTTTTCGAGTAAAGTCATTCAGAGTGTATGTTGGTTTTCTAATCGATTTCAATGCAGCTCTGATCAAGTTTCTAGTTGTTTTATCTTGGGAACAACGTGACAATAATAAACTATGTGCACTCTATCAGAGTCACGAAACGTCTTAAAGAAAGTGTGATCCGTGACTCAGCCTTCATCTAATTGCTTTCTGTTTTGCAGTTTGGTGTTCAGTTCAAGCAACCATTAGTCTAGGTGTTCTGTCTAGGCGACCATCAATTAGGCATCCACCAGTTTAGTTTAGGCATTCTTTAGTCTTGGTGTTCAATAGTCTAGGCGATCAGTTTAGGCACCCATACCAGGTGATCAAGTTCCAAAAGTCATCTGATCTAGGCATCCAAACTTCCAGACGCCTAATTGTTGCTTCTTGTACATGCATCACCGCATTCTTCAGCACTTGCACCAACAGGGATTCACCATAGATTGTTTCAATTCATTTTCAACACATAGGAAAGGAAGGTCGATATTTGCATTTTTCAAGACGACTTTTTGTATGGATTTGATATAATGTTGTTTTCGACAAGTCTTCGTTTATGCTCAAATATGCTTATTGCCTTTCTAATATGTTTGATCGAAGCTAGATGATGAGAGCAGTACAATCACAAGACTTCTCCCTTAGGCCCGAGTATAAACCAAAAATGAGGTGTTCTCGGTTAGATATGAGGTCAAAGTTAAGGACTTTAGTAAAATAATAATATGATCTGCTATATAAATTATGGTTTATGCTTTATGTTCACTAGTGGGTTACAAGTGAAGGAAGGATGTTTTTTTTTCTTTTTGTTTTTGCATGAAATCATAAAAAAGAGAACAAGTAGCTAGTGGTAAAGGAAAAAGGTGGGTTGAAAGTAGTTTAACTTGCAAACAACTATTGTTTAAAGTGTGAAAAATCAAAAGGTAAGGTATGGGTTGAGATGAGTATTGAGTAATATTTGTTTCATTGAACATGTTCACAACCTTTAAAGTTCCACCTTTAGGTAAGTGAGCCACATATATAATATGTCTATGATACATGCTTAGTTTATTTGAAAGAAATGACCATGTTTATCTCTAAACACTTTTCTTACTTATCTCAATTATCCAAGATTACTTTCTCTTCTTATTGGTAGTTAACTCTAATCACTTGATTCGATTAACAAATAAAATCAAGAGTTGGATTTTAATACACATTAAGCCACAAGAACGTTTACTTGATCTTATTCAATGAAACAATATTCCTCTCATCCTAAACCTCTTAAATTTTACCTTTAATGGAGTGTTGATGAAAGATCTAGTATATTGAAATACTTAATTTTGTTATAATATGGTCAAATCTAAAGTGAGACAAGAAAATGGTAGCTAATGGTGGATGGAGATGAAAATGGTCGTCGAGGTAGTTTCCTATTGTTGACTGCTTGATGTTTGTTGCTTGTAAACTGTGGTGGAGGAGGTGGAATGTTAGAAGAAGACTCTTGAATTATTCTTCCAACTTCTTCTTCCCTAAACACGACTAACTAATGGACAAACTTAGAGAATGATCAACAACAACCTATTGTCAAAGTTCCTTGGTTTAGGTAGGCAATTTGGATGAGGGAAAATACAACTTGCATACCAACTTGCACGATCCACTTGCATCTTAGATCGACGGTAGATCTAATCATTGGAAGTAGGTAAACATCACTGAAAAGCATGTTAATTTCCCCTTCATGATGTGCTTTTTGCAGTAGACAATTGTTCCCTCCTACTCATTTAGTTACATTCTATTGCATATTTTCTTCAATGCATCTCTTCCTTTCTTACTAATGCAAGGATTCAACTTCTCGAATTTGACTTGGTTTCCTGCAAACATATAAAGTTTAATGATACATATTTCACAAGTCATGATTTGAAATTAATGAACGCATGAAAGTAATTATTTCTCCATTTTCCTACGCTTAAAGGGTTTCCACACCAATTCCTCTACATCCATCCTAACTCTAAGAGGCAATAGCTTATATAGAATACACATCACACCATCAAATTTAGAATAATGCTTGTCTTACAAGATGTCTTCAACCCTATTTCCTTTGCAAAATTTTCCGTATGTGTTGTGACACACCCCCTCCCGGGCTGCCTACTCTCAGCCTAAGAAGCGGTGTGAAGCTAGTAAATCTCATTTTTAGCTACTCAACAACATCTACTAACACTATTTTAACTAAACAACTAAGTCTTCACATGAATTTTACTAATCTCCAAAATTTATTTAGTGGGTCATTGTTACACACAATACTTTTATAGCATTAACATGTCACCAATATTAAGTTCCATTTTACATATTAAAGAAAACGTTATTAACAACTAAACAAACTCTATAAAATCCTAACACAAAAGCAACCTGAAAAACACATCAATAAGACATATGTAACATTCTCGTCCGTAGACATATTTACAACATACAAACTCAGCTTGTAACTACTAACCACTTGACGCCCAAGTGTTAAACACTAGGACTGGCACAACATACTATCGACAACAAGTTAAGCTCAGGGATCACAATCTCCTTTTGGAAAGTGGAAAACTTTTGGACAGGGTGAGCTAGAAGCCCAGTAAGTGACTATTTGAAAACATTTAGCTTAACAAACCATGTTTAAGAAGATTCGGTGAAACAATCATTAACTTGGAAGACTACTAAATAAAACATTTAAAAAGAAACTCTAACAAAGCTATCTTGCTGAATAAAATAATTCTCTATTCCTTTTATACCCTAAAGTAAAATTGGTCACATTAGCTTGACAACTTAATACTACCACGCCTGATAAACTTGGTCATGATATTATCATGCATAAACACGATCAAGATAGCAGAGTAAGATCAATACTATCCTACCTAAATACGGTTGTAGATGGCTAAGTGGTCAGCAAAGCCCCGTACCCTTGATACTCTGTGCACAGTGACCACTTATAACTCGGTGTATAGAAGGAACATGATTTTAAAATTTATTTATGCTTTAAACTTCTTAAAACTAGTAGCTCAATTCTCTTGCATCAGTAGCACAATTCAAAACTAACTATTCTTGAAACATAGATTTCAGATCTCGTGCTTAAATAAACACCTGCTAAAAAATAGC
Source organism: Cucumis melo (assembly GCF_025177605.1). Classification (NCBI taxonomy): domain Eukaryota; kingdom Viridiplantae; phylum Streptophyta; class Magnoliopsida; order Cucurbitales; family Cucurbitaceae; genus Cucumis; species Cucumis melo. The sequence goes on along the minus strand of NC_066866.1, from coordinate 28,560,188 downwards.
CCGTCAAAACATGCGTAGTGTAAACTTATTTATCAAACTCATGCTTGCAAAGTCCTCTCTAAAACAATAGTTAACACTACTTCAAAAATCTCAAACATTCAAAGAAATCATTTAACTAGAAACTTGCTTTCTTTCCAAAATCTAAGTTCATCCTTGAAAACTCAATTATGTAAACGTAACTTGTTCAAATATTCTTCTCAAAGCGTAATATAGAAACAACTTGGCAAAGCAAGTTAAGAAATCAGTTTGAAAATCATTGTCACTTATTGATGGTAGCTAAATCTTTGGCTCGTAAATTTGTCCAATATTTTCTAGTCCTGAAATAATGTTATTTAAGTCTATATTAACCCCTTACCTTAGAAAATATATAAACTCTACTTAAAAATGGAAAAAACATAAAAAAAGGCTAAAACATGCCCTTTGCAATGGTTGTTGCACAGGATGTCACGAGCATGCTTGTCCAAGGGGTTCCTGGGACAAGTTCGATCTCGTGATCAATCCCCCCATTAAGGAGGCAGTGTCTTTGGTAGTTCAGTTGGCATGATATCAACATATTCATTTAAAACTTTCTGGATCTCTATTGGGATAGTTCCCATTTTTATTTGCTCATCCACCAATGGGATGGCCATGAAGGTCGACTCTTCTCTGCTGAGCCCTTTTTCAGTTGTAGGGCTGAAATCATTATCACCCCACTCGATTGTTTGATTTTTGCTTAGATCATTGTTAGGTTACTGCTCCTTACTATCATACACTGAGATAGAGGCATGAGGATGACTTTATGTTGTAAGAGAAATTCCATACTGAGTACTACGACAAAGTCATCCATATGTCCACGTCTAAGTCAACATCTACTTTCCATTTACCTAATTTTAGAGATACCCTTTTTGATACACCAACAATGGGCAAGGCTTCAAAATTCACAGCTTTCAGCTTGCCTGTGCCCTCAATTTTTAACTCCAACTGATGTGCTTCTTGTTCAGAAATAAAGTTGTAAGTTGCAACTGAATCCACCATGGTGCTATTTGCGGTTTTAGACTTTATGACTGCATCGACAAACATGAGTCCCTTTTCAAAAGCATCCTTTTGGTGAGATGCCTTCTTTTGGATTGGTGATAAGAATTTTAACGCACCCATTCAAGGGGTGTCCTCCTCATCTTCCCTTTCCATTTCTGTTTCTACCTCCAAATCGTTAGAATACGGTAAGGAGGCTTGCAAAGCTATCAACAAGCCTCGAAGCGAGCATTCGGGACTCAATGGGGGCCTTTGCATAAGAAGCAAGAGATGGGTCTTGTTTGATTCGAATTTGATTGGTGTGCTCCTTGAGGAGTACAAGAGCTTGAGGTTTATGGTTTCTTATTGTTTGTGAAGTTTCTTGGGAGATTAGGCTTTGAGATCCTATTCTTGAGATTTAGTGTGGTCACATTCTTCTTTTGGGACTCTTGTTCACCACCATAGTCAAATAGTCTCTTTGTAGCAGCAAAAGCAGAGGTAAGATCTTGAACTTTCTATTCATATAACTTAGTCCTGGCCCACGTCTTGAGCCCCTCTACAAAGCAGAATACTTTATCTTTTTCCGACATGTCCTGAATATCCAACATAATACCAAAGAACTGTTTCACATACTCTTTGATGGTTCTAGTATGTTTGAGTTCCCACAGTTTTCTTCCAGCAATAAATTCAACATTTTCAGGGAAGAACTGAGCCCTTAATTCTTTCTTTAGATCTTCCCACGTGTCAATGGTACATCGACCATTCTGGACGTCGTGCACTTTCGACCTCTACCAGAGTTTTGCATCATCAGACAAATGCATGGAGGCTAATGTCACCTTGGTTTCCTCAGAATCGGTTCCACTAGTCTTAAAGTACTGCTCTATATCGAAGATGAAATTTTCAAGCTCTTTAGCATCGCAGTTCCCATTGAAGGCCTTGGGTTCCCAGATCTTGAGCCTACTCGAAATATTATATATTTGATTCAGGGTCTAGTTCCCCACTGCTTGCATCGTTACATTTACTTGCATTTTCATCTCGACCATCTTGGCCTTGATTATCTCGATTATTGCTCTAAAGTCATCTGACAGGCCACTAAACAACTTTAGCATGATCTTTTGGGAACAGTCAAGCTTTCAACGCGCTTTTCCATGTGTGCAACAGAACTCAAAAAACATCACAAGGATATATTCCAATGTATTTACTCCATGGGAACTTTTATATTCAAGTATGACATTTTTCTCATACACTGTATTTTTTTATGTATAAGGGTATCATAGCAATGACTTGCAATTGAAGCTGTTAGAGTACATAAATATTATTTGAATACCTTAAAAGATGCTAGTGAATACTTAGCATACTCACAATTTACCATCTCTATATATGATATCTACCATTTTCTAACAATCAATTTTTGAGAAATCTAAATTTTTTACTACATAGAAAGTTTTTGTTATATACTTTCACCAGTTGATTAAACCACCAAGCCAAAATTTGAAAACTAGAAAACAAGATTGCAACAAACTCCCCTGTAATAACGCCACATATATTTACAAGATTTTTGGGTTCTTTATATCTTAAACAATTTATTAACAAAATCTATAGTTGTTATTAAATAATACATAATATATATTTTTAATAACAATTTAAAATTATATTTTAGATTAGATTCCTTAATTTCAGCGCAAATTATGTTTATTCATATTTTTTATTGCTTTTTATTTTAAAAAATTCTATTTTGTTGGCAACGCAAATTACGTTTTGATGAAGAAGCTACTCAGCAAGAAAAAAAATCATTTGCTTTGGGCTGAATGTATGAAAGACTTTGAAGAATTTGAGGTTTTAAAGGGGATGAAGCTTTAATCTCCAATCTTTTCTGCAATTGGTGGAAGGCTTTGAAGGAGACGAAGGGTTTCAAGAATTTTTTTTATGGAAGCAGAAGATAGGAAAACCGTAATCTTTTTTGCTTTGAAGAGTTTCAAGGGTTTCAATATGTGAAGAAGGTTCAAGGGTGCTATTTGTTGGGTTTCAAGGGGAAATTAGAATTTTTACAGATTTTAATTGTGGGTAGGAAGTTTCATTTGATTATAGGGTATTTGTTTTTTATTGAATAATTGTATTTTTTGTTTTGTTATTTTATCAATTTAAATAAAAATTTGTAATTTCTACAAAGTAAACATTTTATTTTGCTATTCTTCTTGTCAGCAAATATGAATACCTATATAGTTTGTAATTTGTAATATTAATAATGATTGGAGGATGGGTTCTCAAATTCAAATGGGAAACACCAAGAGCTGAGATCGGCCAGATAGCATATGAACCAGCATTGACCCAGGGTAGATCAGGACCCAGAATGGTATAACAATTTCATGTTTTTTTTTATAATAGAACTGTATCAAAGACGGCTGAAATTGGTAGCATATAACCCGAACTGCTGCTAACAATTATTATATCTATCAACAACCTAAACAGTATCATTCAACCACTCGATTATTCACCTTTCAATGGACAGAGTTTGCCTTGGAATTATTATCTTGTTGTGATGCCTTGGAATTATTATCTTGTTGTGACTTCGGACTTGGGTGTGTTAAACATTAAAAAAAATGGAAAATTTTGAAGTGATATGGAATTGGGAGATTCTAAGAAGCAATCAATACGGCTAACGATTTCTTGGTTTACGAATTAACCAATTACTACCCACTTAACAAAATCTCTCAAAGCTTGGCTTCGATCGGATATGGGCCTCTGTTATTCAATTTTCAAAGTCAGAGCTGTGCTTGGCTATATCTTGCATGATATTCAAATCTGTTGAGCATATGCATTACATTACATTAAAATAACCAAACTATCAATGATTAGAAATCAATTTGTCTTGTAGACTTTAAGATGTGGAACCAATTCGTCTCCACTTTAAGATACATCAGATATATGCTTGCTGACGCTCAGAGTTCAAACAATATGAATATCAGTTATATTTATCTCATTACATAAAAAATAATTAATATATCGAATGTAAGAACTCGAGAACACTAAAACATTCCCCCAACCCACCATCATATCAAAAGGAAAAAAACAAAAAACAAAAAGCGTACATCAACTGCGGATTCTCCACCTCCCTAGCTTCTCTTATGTTTGTTAATAACATAAGAATGAGACGAAAAGGAGACAAAAAATGAGGGTAAGAAAAGAATTTCATATCTTTTGATTTCATGATATCAATGGTATGAATTGAGATGGAAAACTTGACAGCCGGGCTTGTAAGACTGCTTGGATGCTGCTTGCTTAAATTTCTTGGCAGCACCTTCGTCCTCTTCTAAGCTTGTTTGGACAAAAAATCGAATCCACCAAGACGAGCTCCGCATTTTCGCCTTCAAATATCAAGTAATATATATAACCCTTACCCTCTCAAAAATCAATATATCCATTACATTCATGAAATCACACAACCATATTATATTTCTTATCAAAACAAAGAATCATATTATCAGCCTCCAGTATACCATGTAAAACATATGGCTCTAACTACTTCCAGCCTTAATCCATCCAATTTGAGATCAAATCAAGATATTTACTTGCTGTTGATGTTCACTCCATGAAGGTATCTAAGCTTAAAGCATTCAGCAGAGATAAACCTCTTTAATGTACGATTCCTTAAATTTTACTTTACCCCTTTGAATTTCTTTTTCAATCATTCTTTATACATAAAGAAGTTGCTTCCGATGAAAAAATATATATATAATCCTCAAGCCCAAAAGTAAACATAAAAACCATGACTAGGCTCCTTATCCTCTAAACCTTGGGTTGTTCCTTTAAATTCTCACCTAGAGCTTCCAACTCAATTCAAACGTCAAATGTCTGAAACTCAGACTCTTCTATCTATATTTTTCCTCCAAAAAATATTGTCAGTTCATAAATTTATAAAGGTAATTTAACACTATAATTTATAAAAGAATTAACCCATACAATTTCGTTGGAAACAGCTACCTTTAGTTTCTTATATTATTAAGCTTAGTTATTAGCAATGCTTTAAAAATATGACAAGTATAAAGCAGATTATTTCTTTTCATGAAACCTTTCGTTAACAAACAATGAAAAGACAAAAGCAAGGGATATATCCAACCAGAAATCCAAAACAAACCGGAGCCTCCAACTAAATGATATTTAAAAAAGAAAAAACAATTCATTGACCGAAGCTAAATGACAAGGACACAGTGGATCCTCTACTTTCGAACTAGCCAAAAGTCCTTTTACTAGTGAAGATAGTTGTCCTCACTTATATATCTTTCTTTCCCAACCAATATAGGATTTTGTTTGCACTCCTAACACTAAAAAAGCTTAACTTGAAGAGAGATTACAAAAATACTTGTCTTTGGATAAAATGGGGGCACAGAAGTGAGTCAAGGGCAAACCAAAGGGAATACAAATACAAGCTTATCTAAAAAACAGATTATCGAACAGGATTGACGTGTAGGATAAAATTACTAGAAATTGATTGCAGTGTATATATAGTTTCCAAAAACATGAAAAATACAAAATGTACATCCTACAATCAACAGGGGGGCAATTTTTCTAAATTAAAACAACGCAATTCAATCTTAAATAGGCTATGATTTGAGGGGGGGCAATGTATAATTTCATCTAAAGATGGATTCCTCCAGAAATTGTGCAGAGGGGAAAAAAACTTGATTTGTACAGCTTATTGATTGCACTATGACTTAAACCAGAAATATGGCAGCCATATGAGTACGTTGTGAGAGCTTCCTTATTCATTATAGTTCCAGTAGCAATTAGATTGTGAATTCACATATAGGTAATACTTGGTTGCACCCCAAAATGCACTCATCTTTTTGCCTCCCTCTCTCACCACTCACACCAAACAAAGAATTCGAATATTTCAAAAAAGAAATAAGAAAAATTTATCGCATCGAAAATTATAATTGAACAATTTGGTGGGATCACTGGGATGCATAAAGCTAGGTGCTACCAAGGACGGACTTAAGTATTGTTCTTCAAATATTATCCATATTGTATATAATTTTATGTGAGAAACACAAAAACGTTTATGCATGAGCATATCCAATTAAGATGGCAAAAACAAGATTCAAATAACATGCAATAAGTAGTAGCTTACCGGTCGTCCAAACTTTGATAACTCATTTACTTTAGCTTTCTGTTGACCAGGGGAACCTAGACAAGAGAGAGACAGCAAAAGGTCAAGTTCATTATCAAATGGAGTAATATTAACATTGAATAAGAAATCCCTTTCCAGAGAAAATAACATTGAATAAGAAATAGTGAAGACCAGCATCAAAATGTTGTTAGCAAAAGGAATAGGAGAAACAAGAGATGCAATAGCAAAGACTCTTAATTTTATTAGAAGTTATTTTGTATCCATAACGTAGAAACAAGATCTATAGTCCAAATGATTGTGTATGATTGTTATAGTGACAATCAGCTGAAAGGAACTTTCCAATTGGTTCCTTTTGGGTCATGAAACGAAGTGAAACAGTTGAACATTAGTAGCTTCTTGTATCTCAAAACAAAGAAATCCCATCCTCAATGATGGCTCAACTGGAAAATTGTAATTGATTTGAGTTTTCCACCTAGATTCAAATCCTACGTACCCAATTTGTAATGTTAGTAGGAGCAGAGCATCCAACACTGGATGAGGACATTCACCACATGATTGTGGAGTTTCCAGAGTGACAGCGGATACACTTCAAAAAATAGTAACTAATAAAACAGAAAGTGCTTGGTAGTGAAATTATGGTGCAATGAAAAGAAATAGTTATGATGTTGCATAGGGCTTCGAAAAGTTACCAGTAAATATAACAAGACCATCGGAAGAAACCCTTGCAAATTCTGGAAGAGTTTTGTTCAGGTATTTGGGGGATAGATAGTCCAATGCATCTGACACAATAACGTGAGAAAATGACTTTGACCTATAGGGTAGAGGGAATTTGATATCTGCCACACGTACAATGCCTTTGTTCACAAGTGATTTGCAGTTTCCATCAGCATCTTCTATGTCGTATGGTTCTATGCCCCATGCTTCTGTTTCACCTTCTTTCAACAGCTTGGATACCACAGAACAGGTATCGGGACCAACATGCAAAACTTTGCGCATGCTATCGCCGAATGCTTTCTTTAAGATGGGTATTGCTCTTTGCAACTCCAATGTGCATGAAAAATCACCTACAGGTTCAATTTCAATCTATGTGTTCAAATACCTCCTCAGCCAACGAAACTATAATTTTGAAAAGTAAATGCTCATAGAAGCAATGAAATCTTATAGAAACATCACAAGGATTAACCGGTAAAATATTTCCATATTACAAATTGTAAGCACTTGCATATAGTAACTAAGATTGATCAAGATTATCAAACCACCATATGAAATTCTTAAACATTACAGCCTTACAAGTTCGTTAAAAATAAACCATCAAACAAGACATGAGAAATAGGAATGTGATAGCATCTGTCCCCAATGGATCAAGACATGGAGGAAAACAAACAGTATAAAATTGCAAAATTACCTAAGCAAGTTTCATATGAAATTGAAAATAGGCAAACTACATACAATAAGAAAACTGGTGCAAGAATATAAGAAATATCTATCTCCTCGCTTATTTTTCATTGGACTTTTTCAGCCACAACATACTTCACTGAAATAAATTAAACTAGAGCCACAATCCCAGGGTTGTTGGGAGAGAAGATGACTATGGAAGTTGGGCTCCTTGGGTCTTCCTTGGGTCATTTACCAGTCAAAAAATTCTTTGTTCCCACGGGACCTATGAACGGCTCTATGGAAGGTAAAATGTCTAAAAAGAGTAAATACTTAACATGAATTCTAAAGAAAGCGATTTAGCTATTGTTAATTTCAAATTGTTACGGGCTCTGTTTGCAAGCAATGGAAGATGAAGCTCTCTCTCTCTTTTCTTTTTTTCATTGTTCATATGGTTAAAAATGTTGGAGGCATTATTTCACCTCTTTGGATGTTCTACAATCTTCGATCTTACCCAGAGGAAAAAATGTATCAATTGCTAGGTAAGCATAGATTTGAAAACAAAATTAAAATTTTGTAGGTCAATGGAATCAAAGCTTTCACTGGAGGATTATGATATGAAAGAAATCAAAGAATTTCCAAATGCATAAGCATTGCATAAAAAAAATGATACGCCTGTTCCATAAGCGTCAAGGAGGTTAAAGAAAGAAAAAAAAAGCTCATTTTACCTTCAATCTTGCTGACTATCTTGGTGCCTCCAAATAAACCTGTACCCAATAAACCCCATTGTTCATTTCTTCTACTATGATCAAAGTCAGTAAAGATACCATACCAAGGATCCTATCACATGTATTGAGAAGTCTAATGTAAAATCGAATGCAAACCTGGTCCACTAAAAGCATAGACAAGTAGAAGAATTGCTCCCTGTGAAAACCCAGAAAAAATAGCCAAAATTCAAACTATATTTTTCTGAGTGGCAAAACTAACCACACTAATCTACAGAAAACGATATATATATATATATATATATATAACAAATGTGAAGAAAATAATTACGATTACCACAAGGACCAAGCATATAGATAGCAAGGGAGATGATTTTGATTTGGCATTGAGGGCCCCAGCAAATGGAAAGCTTCCATTGCGACGAGTCGAAGTGGGTTGCCTCCGTTGCATGATTAAGAGTTCAAAAGAATATGATTCTGCATTTAACAAGATAGTTAGATTGCATAGCCATTAAATACGCAATATGATTCCATGGAACCAGAACTGAGTTTAAAAATAAAATTTTTTTAAAAAAAAATGTTACAGAAAGTCACCGACACTCGGTGGAATTTTGAGATACTAAAAGTAGTAGAGACCTGGAAACAAAACACAAAGGTAAGAGACATTGAATGGGATCTTAAAAAATCACCTCAGATCAGATCAGAGAAGAAGGAAAGCAGCATTTAGTTTGTGAAAGTGTAGATCTTGGATCTGGAAATTAAAGTTCTCTTTTTGGGGGTTTTATTAGTTCGTTGTGGCGTAGTTACATCCAACAGGATTGATGGGAGAGAGGTAGAGACAGAAGAAAGTGCAAGTGGGAAATAGAAATACAAAGGAAAGGTAGTAATCTCAGCCGTTTGAAGTTTGATGTAATAATTGGAAATTGGAAACGGACAGCATTTCTGTCGGCCGTACTCGGCCCATCCAATACAAACGCACAGGGCCAAGCCCACATGCGTTGTCCACTGTCCCCTCGAAACAACTCTTCACTCCACTTTCATATCAAAATCCCTACCTTTATATAAAAAAAAATATTAATTCTAATTCAACGGACATTTCCCTCTAAATATCCATTCAATTCACTTCCCTTCCCTTCCCTTCCCTTCCCTTCCCTTCTTAGTTGTACAAGTTTATAAATTTATGTTGATAGAACAAAGATTGTTGGGAGCTACTTCAGCTTTATGTTTAACAATGTTTTCTTACACTGTGATCTCATTGAGAAAATATATATGGATCTACCATTAGATTACTAAGCATAAGCAACACACTGTAGATTATACAAAAATCAATATACGGTCTTAAACAAGCTTCTCGATCATGGTTCGACAAATTTTCACGTGTTCTCCCATCCTTGGGATTCTCATAGTCAAAACCTGAATATTCCCTTTTCACTCGCGGCTTTGGAAAAAGTTACTACTTTACGTAGATGATATTGTGATTAATTACTAGTGCATCATCTATTGACATTTCCAACTTAAAGTAACATTTGAATTTGGTTTTTAAACTAAAAGAACTTGGGTGCCTAAAATACTTCTTAGGATTTGAGGTAGCTCGATCCTCATCCAGCCTTTTGATTTTTGAAAGGCACTCTACAATTACTTAAAGACGGTGACCTTTTAGCTTGCAAACCAGCATCTCTATCAATGGATCCAATATTAAACTAAGAGTTGAAGGTAGCAAACTTCTTGAAGCTTCTTCTTCTCACAAACAACTTATTGGAAGATTATTATATCGTATCGTCAGTCAAATCAAACATTATGTTTGCAGTACACAAGCTCTGCCAATATGTGGCCCAACCAAGGCAATCTCATTTGATAGCACCTCATACCTTACTTCGGTATCTCAAAGGAATACCAAAACAAGGACTCTTCCGATTAGAGCTTTTAATGATGCTAATTTGGGCTCTTGTCTTGATACTTGTAAGTCCACAATGGGTTCCTGTCATATATCTAGGTGATTCGTCAGTTTCATAGAAATCAAAGAAGCAAGCAACTGTTTCAATATGCTCAACTAAAGCTGAATACAGAACCTTAGCAACCTTTGTTAATGAGGTTTCTTAGATTGCTCAACTCCTTAAAGACTTACAAGTTACTATACAAGCTCCTCCCTTACTATTCTGTGATAGCTCGGTCACAATACATATAGCATCAAATCCAGTATTCTACGAAAAAACAAAACATATTGAGCTTGATTGTCACTTAATCCAAGACCATGTAACAAAAGCAGACATAGAAGCTTATGACCATTCGAAGTAATTTCTGAGTTGGCTGATATTTCTACAAAGGAATTACCTTCATCTTCTTTTAACCTCTATAATCCAAGATGTCTTAAACATCCTGATAAGAAGTTTTAGGATATTGTTGTAATTGTTGCAAGCGTAATAGGCCCTCACAATACAAATCAAGAAACAAGAGAAGAAGACTGTTCTCTTATTCACACAATTTAGAAGAAATAAGAAATTGAATAATATTTCTTAAACTTCATATATCAATGTATTTAGTGATTAACTATTCCATGTATCTCAACTATTCATGCATATTTAATAATGTAAATTCATGTATTAAGTTTAGATTAATTTAATTTCAACATCCCCTTTAATCTAGACTTGAGCAACTCCAAGTTTTCCTCTGAATTTAACAAATAAGTCAAACTTGAGCGCGTTTGTAAATAAATATTTGTCACTTGATCTTAAGTCTTGCAATATTTTACTATCAGTTCTCCATCTTTAACCAAGTCTCTGATAAAATGATACATGATTCTAATATGCTTGTGTCTTCCATGGAAAACTGGATTCTTTTATAACGCTATGGCAGATCCATTATCACAAAGTAAAACAGTTTCACTTCTTTGAGTACACTTCTGTTGGGGTTAATGCCCTAAGTCTCGTGGTCTTGTAGTTTGTAAGTGTATATATTATACAAACTTTTTATTTATCTAATAAAATAAAGTGTTTTATTTTATTTGACATTTAGTTGCATTAACCCATAAAACCAATAAACTAACATCCAAGGTTATCTTCTATAACCTAAACATGTATGTGGAGACATACAAGTGGGTCATGTTTAAGTGATAACCTAAATGGTCTGTAGTAAATGGATAAGGTTGGATACCTTATCCTAGTGACACTACGAATACGACCTGCTTTGTAGTTGTTACAATTGTTCTAAAGTGCTACAAATGATTTGGTCCTAATCATTCATGTTGAGACACTAGAGCGGGGGTATTCTATACAAAGAGTTTTTATAAGACCGGACCATGAAATGAATAATCTCTCTTATTAACACCGTTATTAGTTGAGACTACATTTCACCAGGATGACTATAGGTGACTTGACCTGAATCTTGAGTGAGTTGTGAACTCCTGCCTATGAAGGCGATCCTTTGATTTGCATGGACAAGAGTGGCCTATGTAGCCGACTCAATATGCCTACCATTTTGAGGATTCGTCTGATTGGGGAGCTGAGAACACAGCTACACAAGAAGGAATCCACTCCTTCTCTATAGATAGAATAAGTAGAGAAATTGCTCTCTTAAGAGCTGATTCCAGGGCTTGAACAATGTGGCGCCACACCTTCTCTTGGTCTGAGAGGAGTTCAGTTATAGTAGGACTATAATTATTGTTCATTAGAGGAATCAATAGTACTTAATGAGTTAGATGTAACTACAGGGGCAAAACGGTAATTTTTGGCCTAGCTGTACTTACGAGCAATTTGTGAAGGGTCATTGCATTGTTGATTGGTTATATCTAATGGACACAAAAATATATCTACAGTAAGAAGAATGCAACTATTAGTTTTTAGTGGAATGACTAATAGTTAATGAATAGAGATTAATTAATTAATAGAGATTAATTTAATTAAAGAGATTAATTAATTAATCTCATTTCATCAGAGCTTCAATCTGTAGGTCCATAAGGTCCCCTTGTTAGCTCAATAAGGATAAATGAGAATAAAATTTATTTTGGTTTAATTTGAATTGTTCAAATTGATTAAAGGGAATAAATTATATATAATATAATTAATATAATGTAAAGTTTTTATGAGAGAAGTTAATATTTGAATATAATTCAAATAATAATAATAATATGAATAAGATTCATAAATAAACTCTAGGTTAAAATTAATATGAATTCGATTCATATTAGAACTATAGATTATATGAGAGATCTAAACCATTGGTTATATTATATATGATATAATATAAAGTTTATATTATATGAGATATAATATAGACTAATTAAATTTATATTAATTTTATTTTTTAATTTAATTAATATTTTTTAAATAAATAAATATAATAAGTCCACGTGGGAAAGAGGGAGGAAGTTATTTCCCTCCATATCAATATCAATGGTTAAGATTTGATATAAAAAGATAAGAGAGAAATTTTATTTTAGAAGCTCTATCTTATTGATCTCTTTGCATTCCAAAAAGAAACATAACTCTCTCAAGATTTTTTCCCTCACCAAAATTACAGAAGTCCACAACTCTCTATGATTCTTTACCTGGAGAATAACAAGGATGACCTTTGTGGTGCTCTTGAAAGCTTGGAAGTAGACTTTTTAAAGGTTCTACAAATGTTAGTTTATTTACACTTTTTCCTCCATAAGAAACATGCTTAGGTTTGAGTTTTTGTTTTTTCTCTGAATTGTTGTTTTTGAGTTTTACAAATTGAATTCCATTTGCACGACGTTCATACCCTTCCGTTTTGGGAATTCCATTTCTTCAACTTCAATTCATTTAACATCCACCTAAGCCTGAATGCTTGACATATATCTGCAGCTAACGAGATATATTCTGCTTCGGTGGTAGAAAGAGCAACAACAGATTGTTTCTTTGAAGTCCATATGAAAAAACACTTGAACCCATACTAAAAACATAACCAGATGTACTTTTATGATCATCCACATTACCGCCCCAGTCACTATCACAAAAACCAAACAATACTGATTCTGAAACTTTCTTGTAATAAATTTCAAAATTAATGGTGGTATTTCCATACGTAATGTTAAGAGGAAACATCTTATTAGCAATCATTTTTACCTTGGTAATAAGAATATCGGTCTGATCTTTGATTGCACATATATCACCTTCAAACGAAACTTTTAAGCTTCACTGAACCAGTTGGCCAATACTCAAAAGATTATGCTTTAGACCTGGAACATAGAACACATCTATAACTCGTTTTGTGTCTTTCTTTGTCTTCACAAGAATATCACCTTGGCCTTTGACTTGTAGTCTAGTATTATCACCAGTCTTCATTTCACTTTGGAAATATTCATCTAAAGTAAAAAATATACTTCTATTTCCTGTCATGTGGTTACGACATCCATTATTAAGATACCATGTAGGCTCTACAACATCGTCTTGAACACTACATGCAAGGAATATAATGTCTTCATCTTTTTTCTTCTGTTCCGTCTTCATCATTTTTCTTCTGTTCTTTATGCATATTCAGGGTGGTATTTCCATCTCCATTTTTTAGTGCTCAACAATCTGCTTGGAAACTACCATACTTTCAGCAATTAAAACATTGAATGAGAGAGAAATTACCACAACCACTTCCTTGGTTTCTGCCAAAGCCTCCTCCTCCTCCGCTTCCTCCTCCTTGAGATAAAGAAGAGCTTTCTTGTGAATTTTCAGAATTTGCATTGCTTCGATTATCATAATTTCTTCCACCTCCTCGTCTTCCACAACCACCACGTCTTCCACGTGCACCGCCTCTGAATGAAGTTTGCATTTGAAAAGCTTTCTTGAGGTTAACATCAAATTGTTTTAATCTAAGCTTATAGGATTGAAGAAAACCCATCAAGTTATTTATAGACAATGTAGACAAGTCTTTTGATTCTTCAATTGCAACGACAATATGTTCAAATTTTCTTGGCATACTTCTAAGAATCTTTTCAAGAACTCTTTGATTGCCTACTTCTTCACCATTTGATCTTAAACTATTAACAATTACAAGAATATGATTGAAAAATTCTTCAATAGTTTCAGTTTCTTTCGTTTTAATGCAATCAAATTCGGATTTGAGAGCTTGTAACCTTACAATCTTTACCTTATCTTCTTCTTGATAGGTAGATTGTAGAATATCCCAAGCCGCCTTTGCAGAAGTAGCTGTTGAAATTCTCTCAAAAATAAATTCATCAACAGCTTGATAAATGAAGAATAAAGCCTTCTTGTCTTTCTTACGATTTTGACTTAACTCAACAAGTTGTTAATTTGTGAGCTCACTTTGATTCTCAACTTCAGTGTATCCTCTTTCAACAATATCCCACAATTCTTGTGAGCCATATAATACTTTCATTTGAATACTCCATTGATTAAAATTTTTTCCGTTGAACCTTGGAAGTTGGGGTTGCAACATGTTACCATTTGAAGTCATATCTAACTGGAATTCTAATACCACTTGTTGGAAACGTAATAGGCCCTCACAATACAAATCAAGAAACAAGAGAAGAAGATTGTTCTCTTATTCACACAATTTAGAAGAAATAAGAAATTGAATAATATTTCTTAAACTTGAATTTCTTATTTTCTTTTTTACATACAAATGAGAAACCTTACATATTTATACTAGTAGAAAAGTATATTAAAAGTCATCAATAATAAATATCAATACATGTGGCTCTTCATATATCAATGTATTTAGTGATTGACTGTTCCATATATCTCAACTATTTCATGCATACTTAATAATGTAATTTCATGTATTAAGTTTAGATTAATTTAATTTCAGCAGTAATTAGTTCCAATTAATTATTTTGTTATTAGTGTGGTTACCTCCATTGGGTCTTTATATTGCCCTCTCCCATTAATAGAAGGTTAAAGCTAGGGGTGAAAAAAACCCACCCGAACCGATTCGGTTCGGTTTGGGTTGGACCGATTAGTAACAACAGTGTTACCGAATCGAACCAAACCGATTTGATTCGATTCGGGTTGGGTCAGGTCGGGTTTAAAATGAACCGATTAGGTTAAAATTATTTCTTCGTCTACAACTTCATTTCCTCTTGTTTCGACTCTTCTTCACCTCTTCGTCGTAGACTCGGCGTCGACATCATCTCTTTGTCTGCAGACTCGATGTCGGCATCATCTCTTCGTCTTCATCACTAATTAGCCACTCCATCATCTTCATCACTTCGCCATTCCATCGTCTTCATTACTTGAGTTTTTGGGAGGTGGGTGTGTTTACCTATTGTTTTTACCTTCCTTTTCGACCTTTTCTGTGTTTACCTAACCATGCCGGCCTCTGATTACAGCTTCCTCAAGCTTTCTCAAGCTTCCTCGTAACCTTCAAGATCTTCAGATTCTCAGGTATTGTTGGGTTTTTTTCTGTTTATTTGGTGTTATTGCATATTGGATGTTCATATAGGAACTTGGATGTTGGGTTTTTTTTTTTTAATTTTTTATTGACTATATAATCGGTAGACTGTGTTGTTTTCTCAATTTGTCATCTGGGTTCTCATAAATTTCTCAATTTCTCCAAGAAAACCAGAATGTTTTAACAGATATAGATTCCTCCACCCAAAGATTTGAACCTACTGCTCTTGTTTTTTCATCCTCAATTTGTTTGACCATCATGTGAAGTGGACCAACTGTATAATGATGAGGATTGGAGAAAGGGAGAGTGCTAGCCACTAATACATCCTTTTCAAGTTCATCATATGTGTTTAATATCATTGCAGTTGTTTGTTGGATAACAATATTATGAAGCAGCCAAATTATCGATTGTATGTCATTCACAAGTTGAAGTCAGTCCGCGTGCTTGATTTCAAGAAAGTCAGAAACAAGGTAACTTTTTTCTGCATTCAGACCTTACTATTTAAGGAATGGCTATAATTCTGTGCTTGTTTCTGCATTTTACATTAACAATCCTGAAACATTTAGAAGATAATTTCAGGTTTATTTCAAAAATTTTAGAGCCGATGGTGTATTTTGAAAATGTTGTAACTTTTAGTATTTGCAAGTATGTAGACCTTGAGTTTTCTTATTGTATTTAATATGATATTTGACTCTAAGTTGTGTTTTGATTGTGTTAGTTTTTAAAAAACCTTTAAGCTTTTTCTATTTTTAAAAATAAGTATATTATGCAATCCATGTTCTATTGTTTATTAGAGACTAAAGAGGACATGTTTCCTGCACATGATAAATGTGCATATGCTCTTATGTTAATACCTGAAGAATTCGAATGAATTCAGTTTTAATGTCCAGCTATTTATTATTAACAATCATGTGCCTGACAATTAATTTTTTGGCTAGAGAAATAAGAAGTAAAAATACTGAAGAAGTGTCTATAAATAGACTTGAACTTTATTCTATTATAGTAGAACATTTGTGGACATCTAGGATGTTCACGTGTAAGAGTCACTATTTTTGGACAAGTAGGGTACCACTCTACTTCATTCAACTCCGATTCGATGTGTATGCTTGGTTTAGAGTCTAATTTTATTCTTGAATCTAATTGGTGGTATATACAAAAATTTCCTGTTGTGACGGACTTTGGGTACTAGTTAACCAATGCCTACTGCATCTCTTCATTTCTAAATGTCGAATGACAGGAGAGATTGGAGGCTAAGAATTTATTTTCATCTAAGGAAGTTGAAGAAGAGGGAAAGAAGGAATCTGTGAAGACATTAATTTCAGGTGAGGTAGAGAAGGAATCCAAACCTGTGTGTACTTTATGAAAAAAATTTAAGTTCACCTGCCCTTTTGTTTGGAGAAAGGTCAAGTTCTAAAACTCCTAGGGTAAAGTGCACTTCCGGTCTAGAGTTCGGAGTCAATTTGCTAGAAAAAAAATTGCTGAAATTTCAAAACAGACATTTTAATTCATGAGGTCTAGTAAATATAGTTCTATATAGTCCTTGACATTTTAATTCATAATGCTTACATGTGAAAATGTTGATTAATCTTTTAAGTGAGATGGGGGGACGACAATGTCTACAGAAGAAAAAGGGAGAATGGAGATAAAGGAAGGGAAATAAAATGTTGCTTACTCATGTCATTTTTCCTTGGTCAATTAATAGTGGTCTTTCTTAAAACTCAAAAGACAAAAATTGTATTTTTCCGAACCTCTTTTGTTGACTACCATTTCCTCATCCCTAAAAGTATAACAAGAAATGTATTTTTAGGGATTAAAAATTCCAATGGTAAATAGTAACATTCCTGATATGGGATCACCTAATATATTAGTGTATGCCAACTCGATTGATTTGTTCTTGGACATTTACGTGACCTTTTCAAATACCAGGAATTAATTCCTTTAGTTTAATCTGGCATTGGTTTATTTGCACTCTGCTTTTAACATCACATGTTTCCTACAACATCTTCTGATCAATCCATTCTTTACGTTACAGGCGGCCATTGTTAATTCCCAAACCCTTGAAGAGGTTGCAAGGTTAGAATAGGTATGCTTCGTTTTTTGTCTTCTACAGTCCCTCCCTCCTCAAAAGGAAAATGGAGGAGAAAAATCAGAGTTGTATGAGAACTCGTAGTTATTGATTTGAGTGTTTTTTTTCTATGTGTTTTGTTTGATGATTATTAGGATGACTTCATTCTCGGTAGACGAGACTTCAAATCAGAGTTGTTCCACTCCAGTGTTAGGAAAAAGAAAACCGATTAAACCACCATCATCGATATGGGGACATTTTATAAAAGTAGAAGGATGTGATCCTAAATATCCTAAGGCTGCTTGTTAAACATTGTGGGGCTTCATATGCTTGTGATTCCAAAAGAAATGGTAGCACTAATTTAAAAAGACATTTAGAGAAATGTAAGGTGTATGTAAATCCATTGGAAGATAATGTTGAAGGAGAGGAAGATTCTGAAAGTAGTTTGATGGCAGCATCATTGACTCAAGAAAATTGTAGAAAAATGCTTGCTAGGATGGTTATCTTGGATGAATTGCCATTTAAGTTCGTAGAAACTGAAGGGTTTCACCAATTTTGTCGGGCATTAAATCCAAAGTTTGTGATTCCATCAAGAGTAACCATTGCAAAAGATTGTTTTCAAATGTATATGAAGGAGAAAAAAAAGTTAAAAAATGCATTAACTCGAAGCGGCCAAAGAGTTTGTTTAACAACGGATACAAGGACTTCTGTGCAAAATATTAATTATATGGTTATAACGACTCATTTCATTGATGATGATTGGAACTTGCACAAAAGAATTTTGAACTTTTGTCAAGTAGCTAATCATAAAGGAGATACCATAGGTAGAGCCATTGAAAAGTGCTTAGAAGGTTGGGGTATTGATAGGCTCTTTACTGTAACGGTTGATAATGCAAGTTCAAATGATGTAGTCATTGCCTACTTGGTTAAAAAGTTTAAAGGCAGAATGGTGTTGGATGGTGAATTTATTCACATAGATATTGTGCCCATATTCTTAATTTAATTGTTAGTGATGCCTTAAAAGATTTGCATGTGTCTATCATTCGAATCAGAAATGCTGTGAAGTATGTTAGGTCATCTCCTGCTAGATTGCAAATATTTAAAGATTTTGCTAAAGAAGATAAGATGTCAACAAAAAATTGTCTTACAATGGATGTTCCGGCACGATGGAATTCTACTTTTACTATGTTGGATTGAGCAATTAAGTGTCAAAAGACTTTTGAAAGATTGGAGGAGCATAACCCTAGTTATTTGCCAAAGGATGATATTCCTACTACTGAAGACTGGGATAATGCAAAAGTGTTTGTAAAGTTCCTAACTTTTTCAGAGGTAACAATGAAGTTTTCTGCATCTATGTCTGTGACTTCAAACATATTTTTTCATGAACTTTGTTTAATCCAAGAAATAATTCGTGAATACTCATCGTATGAGAATGCATTATTGAGTCAAATGACATTAAGCATGCAGACAAAATTCAACAATTATTGGGGTATAACTATAAGTGAGAATACCAATTTATTATTGTACGTTTATGTAGTTCTTGACCCTAGGTACAAGCTAGCTTATGTGAATTATTGTTTTAATGAATTTTTTGAGGAATATTGTGCAAAAATATGGACGAATAAGGTTGAAGAAGCATTTCGTCGATTGTGTGATGATTATTATATGAGAATATCAAAAGAAAAATATTCACAAACACAATCATGTACACCTATCGAAGGATTTGGCTTTCAAAGTCAAAGTGAAATACCTTCTATCTCATCTAGTGGATCTTATAAGGCACCTGCTACTGTTCATGATAGATTTAAACAAAGTAACAAAACATGTCTAGATGACGCTAAAACAGAGGTGGCTCGTTATCTGGATGAGGCTCGTATAGATTGTATGGGCGATGAATATTTAGATTTGCTAACTTGGTGGAAGGTGAATTCCTCTCGATTTAAGATCATTAGCCAAGTAGCTAGGGACATCTACAGTATTCCTATATCAAATGTGCTTTATGAGTCCGCCTTTAGCACTGGAGGACGGGTGTTAGATTCTTTTCGAAGTTCTTTAACTCCTCAAACTCCAGAGGCACTCATTTGTGCTCAGAATTGGATTCAATCTAAACCTTTGGATGACATGACTGAAGAAATTGATGGGACTGAAGAAATTGATGAAGGTAATATTCTTTTTGAAGTACGCATTTAAAATTTTCAATTATCCCATGTAAGCTAACTGTTTGTCATTTTGATCTAGAATTCATAAACATAGGAAAGGAGATGGAAGCTGCATTTGAGAATTTGAATAATGACTCTATGGGTTAAATCCCTACTCTCAAATCTTTATTTACATTTAAATTGTTAACTTGTTAATATCGAATCTTGTTTTTTTTAGAGTCTTGAAGCACAGTGATGGAAGCACTTTGGGTTATACGAACAAGGTGGTCTCGTGAAGATGTTCATTAATTCATACCTTCACAATTGTAAACTCTATTGTTTGCGGAAGGATTTGAAGGGCCAGTAGCTTCTCTACTATCAACTCTTTAATCCCGCTATGTGTGCCCTCAGAAGATTCTTAGTTTATTTTTCTTTGTTTTCTGTTTTCCATTTTTAAGTAATATACTTTATGTGCAGTTTTTACTTTTTATCCAAGTGTAGATATATGTTTTTCTCTCCTAGGTACAAATTAAAGAACTAACTATACTTTATTTAGCTTTTGATTAGAGATCTACCATATTTCCCTTTATGTTCCATTTCTTTTGTCCTTATATTAAGCACATGACAATCGGTAATCTCTTAGATGAGATTACTTAAGAGGAATGAGCAATTTTTGGTGCATACCTGTCTTTCATCGAGGAGAAAGATCTCTTGATATCATTTTGAAATTGTTGGAATTTGATCACTACATATTTTGTGTGGAAAATCATTAGATCTCTTGAAAAAGTGATTTGTTACCGTACGTTAAACAAACTTGAAAAGGTGCAATTCTTTATTACCATGTATTATTTTTTCGTAGCTTTGGAATAATGTTTTTGAATTATGTATTTGAAGAAGAAGGAGGAGGAGGGGAAAAAAAACCCAACCGACCCGAATGTGGGTCGGGTCGGGCTCTGTTTCAGAATTAATCGTACATTTCGGGTTGGGTCGGTTTTGAAGAAAACCTGACCCGACCCGACCCAATTACACCCCTAGTTAAAACAAGTTTTATTTACTCTGAAAGTTTGAATAATAACTAAATTTGATTAATTTAAATCTGGACTTGGGTTATGAACCGGAAGTGCATTCTCATCTTCAAAAACAAAGTACAGAATATGACGTATGTTCAAAGCTTTCTTATGTTGTCACAAACAGTCAATTTGTAACTAAAATCTGTCCATTCTTCCAACTACAATCTTTATATATATATATATATATATATATATATTCATTACTCATTATTAAATTTGCAATTTTTTTTTAAAAAAGTGTGCGTTAGGAGAGTGGTTATAATTCACTAATCTTATAAAAGAGATTTTAAGTAAAAAAGAGAGATACATAGTTAATAAAGTGAAATATAATTGTTTTTACAAGTAGCATGAAACTCTTTGATTATGTGAAATCGAAAGTAAATTTCATATCATTAGTTAAAATAAACTTAACAAAAGATATAGATATTGCTATGAAATTGGAACCAAAACTCAAAGACCACATTTTATTTTACTTACGTTAAGCTTGCCAATTAGAAATGAAGGTGATTATTTATTCTTGAAAGTAAAAATGGATAGAGGCGGCGGAGTTTCATATTTCTCTTTTAGTAAACTTTTATATAAGCATGTATTGTAATTGGTTAATTTGAAGGTTTTCACAGAGAGAAGAAAACAAAAGGCAATGGAGATAAATTAAAGAAGAAATTTTATGCACATATGTGTGCCATGAGGTGCAGAAGGGCGTGAGCTTTTCTAGCCGGAATTGTAGAGAGAGATCACTTTACACAATTTTAATTTCAGTGTGTTATTTTAGCGTGGCAATGAAATATTGAGTCGAGAGTTTTTTGGATGCGTTGCCATTCGAATTCAAATAGTTTTTATTGGATTATTTGGAAAGATAGATTTATAAGCTGTGTTTGGGATGTCTTTTCAATCTCCATTGTAGTAGATAGTCTCAAGTTTGGATTGAATTAATATATTTCGAGAGCTGTATCGATCTCTGTACTTTGATCTTATTATTTGCTTAGCTGATGCATCAAACTTTCACAGTTTCACTTACCTTTGTTAGTATTCTCGGTGAGAACAAGGCACGTAGCTTTTAGGCCAAGTTTACGTAAAAGGTTATATTTGTTTTTCACTAAAAAGCCAAATTTTTCAGGAAGGTCTCAAAAGTAATGTCATTGTACGCTTACTAAATGACTTCCAAAAAGGTTATAGTCATATGGTTGTTGTCGTAAAGAGAAGAAGAAAACCCCGAGAGTCTGTTGACCAAAGTTGAGTTGATGGTAAGCTTTTTGGGAGCGTGGGATGAACAACACAAATAAATAATTAACAAATAGAATTTGTGAGAGAAAGAAATAAAAAAAAAAAAAAAAAAACTTATTTGAAAGGCACCTAAATTAACACTTAGATTAGAGGACTTAGTATATTGCCACGTGTGATTTGATCAAAATTTTGATTTTTAAAACTATCATCCCATTCAATTGAATTGGATGCCTCGGATCTAACACGTGGCTTGCTTGGTAGGAGTAACATGAAAAGCTCAAAATTTTGGGTGTAGTCAATACTCCCATCCCAAATAAAAGGGAAGTTGGTCTATGATCCATTCAATAATAAATAGGAATTTTTAGTTCTACCTCGTGAAAGAAAAACTTATTTCTTTTGTGTATCATGCCTGAATCTGACTAGACAAGGAGATTTGTATTATTTTTCAAACGTGGTTGCTTTTTCAATATACCGTATCAATCCTATTTATAAGATTGTCTAGATCCATAACTTCACACTATTAATTACGTGTAACAATTAATTTCCTACTTAATTTATCAACAGATCTAATTTTAAATAAGCTCAATTAATATATAACTTTTGCATGTCTTAATTTTCAATTGACATTTACCTTCTTTCATTTCTACTTAACTTGGCTTCTTCACTTTGACGATGATATATATAAAACGAATACACATGCAGCAAAAGACAAAAGATGTGCAAGTGGACATGGATGGTGAAAATCAATAACAGAGAAAAGGTTTAAATAGCTAAAGATCACTTAAAGAGACTAAACACATTTGTTACACTATAAGCAATTTGGCAATTTTTTCTGACAAAGTAAAAGGATGTGAACAGAGATATGTTGTGCATTATCGTTTTTGTCGATGAAAGTATATATGTGGACAAAAAATTATGTGGTCTTAAGAAATTCTTTTAACTTGGATATATACAGATGTTTATTTTAGTAAAGGAGCTATTTCAAGAATAATAAAGAAATACAAACTATTTACACTCTACAACAAAAACCATTGAAGGACAAAAACTCATTATATTTGATTTTGTCATTAATTATAAATAGTTTACCAATTTTACCATTTTTATAATTTTCTTTTAGTTTATGGTCATGTATTGTATGTGGTTAGAGATTTTAAATATTCGTCAATGTAATTTATGTGGAAAAAAAACTTTTAATCCACGCAGTTCCTATCGGAAGATCTCTACCGGTAAGAAATGGGTCTAAAGACTTTAACTCAAATGTGTTATGATGAACCTGTCCAAACTCTCTGATTAGTGGGAAGCCATTGGCTTCATAACAATCGAAGATATCATTGAGGAGGTTTTATAGGTATAACACATTCTCTATCTATGATTATGTCTTTCTATCAACTCTTAATTTTTGTTCGCCTAGGAGGAAATCTATGATGAAGCAAATTATCGTACTTAGAGATCATTTGCTAAATGTCGACATGAAGGAACTCAGAAAAAAAAATTGAAGTAGATGATACGAGACATTTGATTTAACTAGATTATAATAACAATTGATATAGGTAATGTTTGATTTCTTCTACTAGAAAAGGCGAATCACATGTTACTTTAGACATGTTCATTTGAAAGTTTATACCTCACCTTTCTACAGACATATGTATAGCATTCGTTTCCTGTTAACCTTCACCACTGTGATCCTATTAGATTTGGAAGAAATTTGCACCAAAGAAAGAGACACCTACTTGGAAGATAGAAACTTTTGTTAAGAAAATTTACAAACAATGGACACCTTTGGAGAGAACACTCTTTTACTTTCAAAGCACTCACTCACTCACTTTCGCTCAAAGTTTTTCACTAACTCTCTTGCTTTCTTTCTTCCTCTTTTGGTTTACTTTGATTGACTTACTTGCTTCACAAATGAAGACACAACTCCTATTTATAGGTGTGAGATCCTTGAAGTCCAAACAAAGGGATCTCTCTAAAATTCTAACTATTCTAGATATTTCATAGTTTATTCTTATCTCAAGGAACTCTCTAGAATTCTTCAACCTAAATAAAATCTAGGTATTTCTAGATTGTTTCTTTTGAGATATTTTTTAACATCTTCACCATAATTTTAGAGAATCTAGTTTACATATTTAATACTTCTAGAACATTCTAGTTAGAGTGGCTACTTCATCTCAATTTCCTCTTGAAGTACATTTTCTCTAATGAAGTGATGAGGTACTTCTATATGCTTGGTCCTTGCATGGAAGACTAAATTCTCAACTAGAACTGCAGATGGATTGTCATAGTATAAAGTTACTGCATGATTACTCTCTTGGTGCAAATTCTTCATTAGTTGCTTTTCCAATATTCTCTTGTGCTACCACGACCGCTTCTTTATACTATGCTTCTACAATAGATAATGCAATTGTTGGTTGTCTCTTGCTACGCCAAGAAACTGTTGTACAACCAAGTTTAAACAAGTAACCAGTGGTGATCATGTGTATCATAATCTCCTGCATAATCAGTATATTAGATGTCTTCTAACTTGCAGTCTTGCCCTTTCTTATATAAAGGTCATATTCATTTTGAGATATCTTAAAATTCTCTAAACTGCTTCAAGATGAGGCTTCTTCAGTTTCTGCATGTTGACTTATGACTCTGACAGAATATGAGATATCGGGTTTGAAAATCCTAGATCTAAGAACCCCTAAGATTTGTGAGAACTTAATAAAGAAAGAGGAAGTTGGAGTTAGTAGAAATATTAAAAAGAATTCTATGGAAAGTTGATGGGTAGGTAAGTGACATGGTTTAAGTGTCAAAGTAGTCAAGGTTGTTAACAAGTTCAAAATGTGGCCAAGTGTTGTAAAGACATTTGGCATACCTCTAGGCGGCCAAAAGAAGGCATGGGAACCTCTAAAGATTAGGAATTGGGTGGCTAAAGGTTGAGTTTTTATGTGGCCGAGAGGTGTCAAGAAGAACCTCTAAAAAGACAAGGTACTTAAGTGTCTATTACTATGTGGGAGCATGGATGGGTGCACAAGGCTTTCTTGTTGGAAATGATTTCATAAGCAAAGTTGAGAAATTTTCAATTCTCTTGTCCCACAGTGAAATATTTAAAAGAAGTGAAATATTTAAAAGAGGTGAGAGAGTATAAATACTAAAGAACTTTAAGAGGGATATAAAGTATGTTAGTGATGATGGCATAACCCTGTGACATTGTTAACCCAGTTTGATGACACATCGCCTACGTCTGAGGGTTCTTGACCCAAAGCTATAGAGATTTTATTATTTTGATATAAAAACCATAACAACAACCTTATGATTGTTAGTACATAGTTTACACAATCAATTTCACTCTATACTTCAAGTGGTACAATTAATTATCTCTCAAACTTTTGATTAAGGTTTAATTCTTCATCATGATGAAACTTTCAATCTTTGTACTAATCGTTTTGATCACGATACTGACAGAGCACACAAAATTTCGACTAAGCACACTCACTTACTCGAGTCTTCGTTTCGATCTTGCTTTTTCAAAGGCTTTCCATAATGCTAGACTTCCTATAATGTGCATACAAAAGAAGATGCACAAAATAGGATATATATAGTTTTTCCACAAACTACCCTATTCCAAAAATATCGTGAATATAAAATCTTGCCAAATAAAATCTTTCCTTTTCGAAAATACTTTTGCAAGATAAAATAAAGTTCTGTAAGAAAATCTTCAAGATCGGAAGCTTCCTTAATTTTACCAAATAAAATCTTCTAAACTAATAAACAAAGGATTCTCGAAAATGGTCCCACTAAATATCCAACAAACTTCCACTTGGGATCCATTCCTTTATTTGTTCATACATGCATAGAAACAGCTGAAATCACTAGAAAACACATGGACTAAATAATTAGATATCATAAAGAGACATGAGCCAAAAAGAACAAGATCATCACAAAACCATTCATGTGCAAGAGAACCAAAATAGTATTGATCAACACAATAAAATAAACAAAATAAGTTAGTAAAGGACAAGCAACCATCGACTGTTGAAGAATTAGGAAGCATGTTTATACTAGTTTGGTGGATTATACTAGTTTGTAAGGAATTTCATGCGATCGAACCGTCGAGGAAGGATGAGATTGCGAGGAAGTCGAAATTGACGACGACAATGACGACGAAGCCGCAGAGTAATTGAATTTAATTATTGATTAATAGTTTCTTCTGGATTTTGCCTCTTCTTGCTGATGATATATGATCTGGTTTTTCATCTATCTATTGATTTCGGGAAGTTTCTTTTCTTCAATTGTTGGCGTTTTTTTTTTTTATATGAATATGATCTCAATGATCTCTCTTCTCTTTACAATGTTGAGTAGCAGAGAATTAAAGTTGTGTAATGATATATATGAATTGAAGATGATCTATATGATGAGTTTTTAACACGAGATTTGAATTTACAACTTGCAAATCATTATAAAAGAGAACACTAGAACAAATATAGCCTTTAATGTCGTTTGGGAAAAATGAAAAAAGACCATTGGTGTCGGTTTTGAAAAAGCGGATCTTTAATGTCGGTTCTCCACCGACATTAAAGACAAAGCTTTAATGTCGGTTTTAAAGCGACATTAAAGGTCCGCCATTTTGAAAACCGACATTAAAGGTCCATTTAAATTTTAGTTTTAATATTTTTATTTTTTGAATAAATTTAGACACTTTAATGTCGGTTTTCCACCGACATTAAAGGTCCATTTAATTTTTTTTTTAATAATTTTTTTTGTGGAAAAAATAACATTTCTCTCTCTTACTTTACCTTTTCGACCGTCTGCTGCTATACGAAATCATATTCGACATTCCCTCTCGTCTTCTCCGAACGATTCCCATCCATTTCTTCTCCGAACGATTCCCATCCATTTCTTCTCCGATCAACGCCACCATTTTCATCGACGCCACCATTTCTATCGCTGATACCATTTTTATCTTCTCCAATCGTTCTGTTCGCCCACCCTTGGAATCAAATTCGGCCGCATTTCTCTCCTTCTAAAGAAACTCATCCGCTCGTCCGCGTTCACAGCAACCAGCAACCAGGTTCGGCCACCCTTGGAATCAAATTCGTCCGCGTTCACAAAAAATATCCTCTCACATTCTCATTCTCCCTCTCACATGCGACGGTAAAATTTCCATCTTCTTTCAAGTGGTCGCGATTTTAATTTGGGGTTTTTAGCATGTTTTAATGTATTGTACTTGTTCATTCTTGTTCATCAATTCGAAATTTTAATGTATTAGTTTTAGGTTTTAGCTGTTACCAGGATATATATGGAAGATTAACAATGTATTAGTTTTAGGTTTGAGCTGTTGTGGTAATTGAATGTGTGTTTTCTTATTACTATCAAAAGGGCTTGCTCCGGAGATTCCTGAGGATCTTTACCATTTGATTAAGAAGGTTGTCTCGATTAGAAAGCATTTGGAAAGAAACAGGGACAAAGACTCCAAGGTACAGTACTCTATACCCACTTTATATAGTAATCAATTAGGGATTATAATGTAGATTAATTGAAGATGAATGGACATTAGCCATAGTTAGAAATGAATATATCGTCAGAGATAGGGAGATTAGGAAAACTATCAATTTTGTGATGAAGTTAGTGGGCAATTCTGTGAGCAAACTTGTCTCTCAGTCTCTTTCACCTTTCTGTAAGTGATTTCATGTAGGAGAGGAGAAATTTCAGTCTCTTTCATGGGATGTTTTTATTTTTAATTACCCTTCTTTGGTCTTTAATGGCGTTGTGTGTGATTTTGGTGGAGTTTAACTACAGCCACAAACACTTTTTGATGTTAAATTCAGTAGTCTGGATATAATAATCACTAGAACAAAAGCTTTAGATCATTTTGATGATGTTGGTCTCGTCTATAGGAGAAATTTTAGGCTAAATATCTCACACTGCTTTAGGGATAGATGAATTTTTATGTTTGATTTGTTGAAAGTTTTTCTTTTTGAATGGTAATTTACATTTACACTTTCTAGCATGACTGGTCTTTAATACTTTTGAATATTTGATCAAGGTTTGAATGATTCCATGGTTTCATTCTTGCTTGAAAGAGTAGGTTTAATTACCCTTCTTTGGTCTTTAATGGCGTTGTGTGTGATTTTGGTGGAGTTCAAAGTTTATATTCAAAGATAGATTAAGACAATTACTATATTATTAGACAGCAAGCACTCAATTATTCATAAAATTCATATTGTTTAGATATTCATTAAGTTCTGTTGGACTGTGCTGAGAAGGTTTCATGCTTGTATAGGTTGTCGGAAATGGATTTGAAGTATTGAAGTAGAAGGTCTCTTTGGTTTTTTTTTTTTTTTACCTTGGTTGAATTTATGAGAACGATCTCTAGACTGTCTCTACATGTCTACTTGTTGAATTCATCAAAATGTAGCCCATTCTGTGGGCTTGCGTGGCCTTTATTTTCTGTTGCCAGTGAATTTGTGTATTTACTCATCAGAGAAACATATTTCTGCATGTTACAAGAAAAAGTTTCATATTTGGAATACTTTTCGGTGCTATTCAAGGAGTGGTGAAAATCTAACCACTTTTTGCTCCCAACTTGTTAGACTTACAACTAAAGTTTCTTGCCATGATGTAACTGTTAAGTGATGGTTTAATATTGATGTTGATTTGGTTGACATATTTGGTTCTATTTTGTCCTGGAATTTTTTAGTCTACGGGTATTCTTTTGGGTATTTTACCTTTAGTCTTGAACGTTTTACCATTTTAAAGGGACAGGTTTTATATTCTGCTAATTTTCCGCATCATTGTATTGGACAATCGATCATTAGTTTAGGTAGGCTGAGCAGAAATATCTTCTTTAGAAATTATGGAATGCATTCTTCTCAACGGATTGGAATGATGGAATCATGTAATCAATTGACTCTTGAAAACATCAATGGCTATCTCAAATTTATTGTGTGCATCGTTAGTTTAGTTGATATATTTGTTTGCTACCATTAATTATTGTAGTTTTTCACCATTCTTTGTTCAAATATCAATAGAATACTAGAAATCTGTAATTGCATTGCTGTCTCTTTGAAGATTTTAAGTCAAATCTGTGGTTATTTTTGCTTGAGAAACGGTTCTTTCTAGTTTTAATTAGTCTATTAAACTAGGTAATCATTCTAGTATTTTCTTTCTTGATCTTTCCTCTTCATATTAAGATCAGTGAGGTTCTTTCTAGTTTTGATTAGTCAATTAAACTAGATAATCATTCTAGCATTTTCTTTCTTTATCGTTTCCATTCATATGAAGATCAGAGTAGTTGTATAGTTTGTATTGACCTGCCTGGAGTAGTTTATGTTCCTTCTGTTATAATTTCATAAAATTCATATTGTTTTTTACTAGTTTTGTGATACTTCAACCTTGAGAGGAATAGAAAGACATTTGGAGGGGCTGAGAGGTCTTGAGAGGATTTTTTTTCCTTGTCACGTTTAATTCATCTCTTTGGGTGTCGTTCTTTAAGAATTTTTGTTATTTGTTCAAAGTTAATAGTAAATACGATAGTAAAGAATAAGTGTAATCGTTGTTCACTCAATTATTTTTGTTCACGTGTTCCATTTTATCGTAACAAGTAATTGTTGTTGATTTTATGACTATTTAGTTGTTTTTCATTTTCTTGCAAAATATGAGATGAGAATATTAAAGTTTTAACTTTTGAGCTTAATATTATAAACAATATGTGTGAGATGAGTTATGCTTATCATTTTACTAACAATTTTAGTTTAAGTGTAATTGAAATCCTAACTTTGACACTTCCCTTATTTATTTTTCATTCTTTTATTCTCTATGATATATTTAGTTCAAAGAACAAATTATATAAAAATCATTGATCATTCATGTTGGATTCGCAACATAAAACCACAACAATAGTTATTAGTTTAGTTAACTTTAAAAAGTGATTAAAAAAATGATAAAAATGATTTTAATCATTTTTAGAATCATTCTCGAACATGCCTTATTAGAGTACTTAATATTATGTTTTATTTACTTATGTGATCTTTTAGCCATCTTATCGTAACAAGTAATTGTTGTTGATTTTATGACTATTTAGTTGTTTTTCATTTTCTTGCAAAATATGAGATGAGAATATTAAAGTTTTAACTTTTGAGCTTAATATTATAAACAATATGTGTGAGATGAGTTATGCTTATCATTTTACTAACAATTTTAGCTTAATATTATTGTAGTTTCTTTTCGGTTTATATAGAACTTGTTAGTTTTTGGAATGTGGGTTCAGTTTAAGTTTACTTAGTTTCGTTATTTTCTCGATTTTTTTTGTAGATTAAATTGCATCTTATATAATATGGATAAGTCGTGGATGCAAAAGAATAGAACGTCATCTGAGTATGCTTATGGGGTTGAGATGTTTATTAAAAATGGGTTGAAGCATTCAAAGACGTCGAATGTCATGGCATGTCCTTGTTTAAAGTGTGTGAATGCAAAAACTTTAGATGTGAATACAATTAGAGATCACTTGTTTTTTAACGGCATCGATCAGAGTTATCAAGAATGGATTTTTCATGGTGAATCACTACCAATAAATAGAAACAATGAAAGTGTCTTTAGTAGTGTAAAAGAAGAAATTGACGAGGATGACGTTGATGACACAATTGGAATGTTTGAGGCTGCACATAATTATTTTAATGACAAGTCAGAAAATTTTGAGGAAGTTGTAGATGATGCCAAGAAACCATTATATCCTAATTGTACGAATTTTACCAAAATATCTACGTTGATAAAGTTATATAATTTGAAAGCTAAATTTGGATGGAGTGATAAGAGTTTCACTGAGTTATTACAATTAATTTCTGACATCTTACCTACTCCCAACGAATGCCCTACTTCTACTTATGAAGCAAAAAAAATTTTGTGTACTCTTGGAATGAAGTACGAGAAGATTCATGCTTGTAGGAATGATTGTTGCTTGTTTAGGAAAGAACTGTCCGATGCAAATGTATGCCCCTCTTGTGGTATGTCAAGATGGAAGATTCCTAAAAATTCAAAGAAGGAGGTTAAGAATGTTCCAGTGAAAGTCATGTGGTATTTCTCTCCAATTCCAAGATTTGAAAGAATGTTTCGAAGCAAAGAAACATCAAAATTATTGACGTGGCATGACAGAAAAAGAGAAGTGAATGATCTATTACAACATCCAAAAGATGCATTATCATTGAAAAAAATAGACAATTTATGGCCAGAGTTTGGGTCAGAACCTAGAAATCTACGTCTTGCTCTTTCCACAGATGGGGTAAATCCGCATGGAGATCTTAGCAGTAGATACAGTTGTTGGCCAGTTATGTTAGTGACATACAACTTACCTCCATGGTTGTGTATGAAGCGAAAATTTTTGATGTTGACCGCACTAATATCTGGTCCCAAACAACCGGGAAATGAAATAGATGTTTATTTAGCTCCGTTAGTTGATGATTTGAAAATACTTTGGCATGATGGGGTGGAATGTTACGATGCATATCAAGATCAATGTTTCAGGCTAAAGGCTATTTTATTATGGACTATTAATGATTTTCCTGCGTATGGTAACTTGTGTGGTTGTACAGTCAAAGGATATCATGCATGTCCAATTTGTGGGGAGAAAACTTCATCAATTTATTTGCCAAAAGGAAGGAAGATGGCATATATTGGGCATCGCAAGTTTCTACCACGTCATCATCCATATAGGAAACAAAAGAAAGTTTTCAATGGTGCACAAGAATTAGAATTGGCTCCAGAACCATTGAGTGGGGAAGAAATTTTCATACAAACAAGTAAGTACAAACACTCATTTGGTAAGAGAACTATGAACGAAAAGAACAGTGAAATGAGTTCTTCAGGAACTTATTGGAAGAAAAAATCTATTTTTTTTTGAATTAGAATATTGGAAGTTTCTTGATGTGCGACATTGTTTAGACGTGATGCACATTGAAAAGAATGTCTGTGCAAATCTCATTGGCACATTGCTTGATATTCCCGGTAAAACCAAAGATGGAGTAAAAAGTCGATTAGATTTGGTTGAATTGAACATTAGATCAGAGCTAGCTCCTCAAGTAGGGGAGAAAAAGATCTTTTTACCCCCGGCATGTTATACATTATCTCGAGCAGAGAAGTTGAGTTTTTGTAAGACACTATCTGAATTGAAAGTACCAGAAGGCTATTCATCGAACATTCAAAGTTTAGTGTCACTCACAGATTTGAAACTGTATGGACTTAAGTCGCATGACCATCACGTTCTTATGCAACAATTGCTACCTGTGGCAATTCGTGGTATTCTACCGAAACATGTAAGACTTGCAATTATTCGGTTATGCTTCTTCTTTAATGCTATATGTAAGAAGACAATTGATACATCACAATTGAAAGGAATGCAAGAAGATGTAGTTGTCACTTTATGTCTATTGGAGAAGTATTTTCCACCATCATTTTTCACTATAATGGTACATCTTGTAGTGCATCTCGTAAGAGAAATTGAGTTTTGTGGACCTGTTCATCTAAGGTGGATGTATCCTTTTGAACGATATATGAAAGTCCTAAAAACTTACGTGCGAAATAGAAATCGACCAGAAGGATGTATGGTAGAAAATTATATTGTTGAAGAGGCTATAGAGTTCTGTTCTGAATTTATTGCTGGAGTTAGTTCTATTGGACTTAACTCATCTGTAATAAAAAAGAATTCAAACATGGATAGAGCATTATCAGCTTCTTCTTTTATCAGACCGAGTAAGGAGCAGTTAGATCAAGCTCATCTTTATGTCATTCAGAATGTAAATGATGTTCTACCATACGTCGAGTACGTGCTAAATCCTATCTATTCTCATTCTATATAAGTTGTTTATGTAATTAATTACTTAATAACTTGTTATTTACGACAGACAACATATGGAGAGTTTGCGTAAGCTTAACTCTGGTAAAGCTCGAAGTAAAAAGTGGATTCAAGAAGAGCATAATCGCTCATTCAGTCGCTGGCTGTCCACACGGGTAATCACTACAATCATACTCTTTTATGTTTGTTTTGGATCTAACTAAATCCAATATATTGTGTAGGTTGCACTTGCTCTCGAAGTACCTAAAAATTCTATCACGCCTTCTTTAAGATGGATAGCTCACGGACCTTCTCCAGATGTGGCCACTTATTCTGGTTACATAATTAATGGATATTACTATCACACAAAAAGGCGTGATGATATTAGGAGAGTTCAAAATAGTGGAGTTAGTATAACCGCTACTACGATGCAAGTCTCTAGTTCTAAGGACAAAAACCCGGTCATGTCAGATATGACGTTTTATGGTGTAATACGAGAGATATGGGAGATTGATTACCATCAATTATCTTTTATTTTATTTAAGTGTGATTGGGTTGACAATTGATACATAACCTTGGTTGTGATAGGAGCATTCAACTAGGAAGGATGTCGTATACCCTTCAAATTATACTGACGTTAACGGCATTATTAAGCTTTTAAATAGACATGCCATGAAGAACATGGAGGATGTAGACATGATTCGCATCCCAATGAACGAGCACATATTTGGAAGTGACAAATTTGTTTATTTAGCTCGTGAAGATTTGTTGCATTACTGCGGCATGGTTGAAATCGGCTATATGTGTATACTAGCGTATATTACGTAAGTAGACAACTTATACTCATCTTTATCTCCAATACCACTTTTGTAGTTAGTTTGTTGATATTTTAACTATGGTTGCTTTTACTTAGATGTCTTTGGGATAAATGTGACTGTGCAAAGAATTTTTTTGTCATTGACCAATCAAAAATATCGTCACATATCAAAGATCGTGATCTTCGATCCAGAAATTTAGCCAACCAGCTAGAAGCAGTTAACTTGGAACAGAAAGTGCTAATTCCATATAATACCGGGTAAATAAAGAAGAGAAACACATTAATATATTTCCATTGAGCTTAAATGTGTACTCACATTGAAGATGTTGTTTATTGTAGTTTTCATTGGATGTTGCATGTTATCGATCTTCGTGAAAATTGCGTTTATGTTTTGGACTCTCTTCGGAGTAAAGTCAATGAAGACATTCATGGAATCATAAATGTGTAAGTGTATTTACTTTATTACTTCTTATTTAACTTTCTTGTCTTCTAATGTTTAAAAATATTTAGAGGGTTGAAGACATGGCAAGCGAAACACGATCTACAACGCTATCGATCAACTCCAAAATGGAGACCTGTAAAGGTAATTTGCATTTACAGGTTATTACTTTTTATGAAACATAAGATTAATTTGTATTCAATTGATATACATGCAGTGCCCTCGTCAATTGGATTCTGTAGGGTGCGGGTACTACGTGCAAAAGTACATACATGAGATAGTGCATAATTCTAGTACTTCTATTACTAACCTTGTAAGTTTCTACTTTAACTTTTTACATATTACAATTTGTGATCCAAACTCATACTTTCCATATCTTTCTCTTTGTGTGTAGTTCAATACCAAAAATGCATATAGCCAAGAGGAGATTGATGAGATTCGAACTGAATGGGCAGCTTTTGTTAGCAGATTTGTGTAAGTAGTTGCTTTTTGTAGTTAGGTTAGTAGTTGATTTTTGTAGTTAGGTTAGTAGTTGATTTTTGTAGTTAGGTTAGTAGTTGGTCGAGTTAAGTTTTTGTAGGGGACGGCAGTCCTATAGTTTTTTGAAGGGCATGTGGTCCCGTACTAATTGTTGTTTGTTAGATAGTTTGTACCTATACTTTAGTTAGTGAAGGAACCTTCTATTGTGTTTATAAATCACGATCTTATATATTATCTTTAATGGCGTTAGTGTGCTTGTATTTTAGTGTTGGATCTTATGCATTGTAGGTGTTTACTATTGGTTTGCCATGGATGGTAGGATGTGTTGTTTGATATGTGTGATTATGTATATATTGGAGGATTTGGAGTAGTTGGACTTATAGTGTTGAATATAGTTGTGTTTATAATATGTAAGTGTTGGATGATGTGTATTTGTTGTAGTTCTATATGGAAGTGTGGAAAAGTGTGCTTGTATTTTAGTGTTGGATCTTATGCATTTTAGGTGTTTACTATTGGTTTGCCATGGATGGTAGGATGTGTTGTTTGATATGTGTGATTATGTATATATTGGAGGATTTGGAGTAGTTGGACTTATAGTGTTGAATATAGTTGTGTTTATAATATGTAAGTGTTGGATGATGTGTATTTGTTGTAGTTCTATATGGAAGTGTGGAAAAGTGTGCTTGTATTTTAGTGTTGGATCTTATGCATTGTAGGTGTTTACTATTGGTTTGCCATGGATGGTAGGATGTGTTGTTTGATATGTGTGATTATATATAAGTGTATATATTGGAGGATTTGGAGTAGTTGGACTTATAGTATTGAATATAGTTGTGTTTATTGATATGTGACTATATGTAAGTGTTGGAAGTGTATGCTGGAATTTTAGGTATTATTGTGTGCATTGCAGGTGAATTAGGTATTATTGTGTGCATTGCAGGTGAATTAGGTATTATTGTGTGCATTGAGTAGTAGGCATTATAGCTAGTGTGCAAGCAATTTTTTTATTTTTTACAATATACGATGACGAACATTTCCGGACGTAGTTCGACTCAAATAATATCGGTTTTGCCGTCATAAAAACTATTATAAATACGACATGAAATGAATCTTTAAAAACGACATTAAATGTGTCTTTAATGTTGGTTTAAAAAACGACATAAAATGTGTCTTTAATGTCGGTGGAAAAACGACATTAAATGTGTCTTTAATGTCGGTGGAAAAACGACATTAAAGATGTGCACTAAGCAACATTAATGTCGGTTTAAAAACGACATTAAAGACATCTTTAATGTCGGTTATAAACCGACATTAAAGACAGCTTTAATGTCGGTTATAAACCGACATTAAAGATAAACCGACATTAAAGACCTTCAATAACACCTTCAAAGATGTCGGTTTATAACCGACATCAAAGGTCTTTAATGTCGGTTTATAACCGACATCAAAGACACCTTTAATGTCGGTTATAAACCGACATTAAAGCCCAACCGACATTAAAGGCCTTTAATAACGCTCACAAAGATGTCGGTCGCCAAGTGACATTAAAGGCCTTTAATGTCGGTTTTAAACCGACATTAAAGGCCAAATTTCTTGTAGTGGAATTAAGAGTTTTCAATTGAAAAATACTTAGAATCGATATTTAATTAGTGGTATTTCATTCAATTTTCTGATCATCGTTAAGCAATGATTTTCTTTATTGTTTGTGATCATTAATTAGTGTGAAAATGCACACAAAATATAAAGATTTGTTGGGGAATTATCATATCTTTGAATTTCCATTTGGCCTCTCACCCTTCTTTAATTTTTCCAACCTGTTCGTCCATAGGGGATTTTAGTCCCATAAACACTATATCTAATATTGTCTCTACCATTATTCAAATGATGTATCTGATGATTGATCTCCTCTTTAATTGTCATTCTCTTCAACACATATTTCTTTCTTAATTTCAAAGTAATTAATTGTCTTCCTCTCTTTAAAATACTCCATATTTTTCTCTTCATATTTTTGTTCTCCACTTTTTAATGTGGTTCGTCCTTTTGAGTCTACCATGAATTATTCTCTGTTGGAGTTATGAATTCGCTATATTTGTTTAAGAGCATTTGGTGGCTGTCTTAGAATATATCTCACCGAATGTTGATTATACAAAAGGGTAGTTGTGATGAATAGCAACTGTAGGAATGACAAAGTGTACAACTACATTTTTAAAACATTGTAAATATAGTAAAGTCTACCTTGTCTTGCTAGGGTAGCCTTGTGTTATATGAGAGATGATATAGCCTTTATGTGGCAAAAGAATAAACCTCTGTGTTTCGAGAGTTCGAGAAACAAGAATATAGTTAGTACTTAGTGGCTCGTTTTATTGTTTTTCACACTTAAGGAAACCTAAGTGATCACTAATATTAGCATGCTTAGGGGAGCAAGTTAACCCAAGGGTAATTTTCTTAGTCTTAGCTATAATGTCTATATACTCCATTTGTTTGTTGTTGTTATTTTCTTTTCTCTTTTTTATTTTATTAGTTACTACGAGTTTAATTTTTTTTCTCAGTCTTTAACATTATATAAAATGCCCTGAGGCTTACCATGGAAACACACTCCAAACTGCCTGATTCTTTCTTATATGCAACCATATCAGCAGGTGAAGCATAGCTTCACTTTATAGTGTTTCCTTTCTCTCTTTATCATTTTAGATTCTTCTTTCTAAACATTTGATGTTTGCAGTCTCCAATTTTCTGTTCTTGGATTTGCCCTTTTGATATTTATGGTGGTCTCTTGGATTTTGGCAAAATATTAGGAGTGCAATTGTCCTACATCAGAAAGATTGAAGAAAGTGATGGGCTTTAAACACTATAAAAGGAGCCTATGCCTTTAGTTTCGAGTCGTCTTGGTGAGAAACACTTTAAGCTTAGGTGTGTTAACTCTATTTAATTGTTTTAAAGTTAAATTCACAAAGCCTTCGGGAGTCTAATCTTTGAAACCAATTATGAATTAGCAGGAACATGATAGCATTGAATTAGTTGCTACTTAATTTTTGCGAAACTTTGACATTCTCAGTCTTATTATATTCATATTCTTTTATGGAGTCATGCACATTATTTTAGATATTTTTGCAACATCTGTCCAATTTACGAAAATGTTTCCATCTATTTGTCTTGTGCATTCTATATAGTTCACATTTCATTGGAATCATTTTGAATCATTAGAACATTGGAAACTGATTTCTTTTCTTTAGTGTTGAATATTAGACAGTGTGATCATCTTTAATTTTATAGTTTAATCATGAGTTTGAGTAATAAATTAGTAGATATGTACAATTGTTATTTACTTAATTCGACTTTTCTTTTCCTGAAATACTAGTCTATATATATCCTATGTGCTTCTATTTGGTATGCAGATTAATATATATACTGTTGTTCTAGTAACCCAAAAAATAGTGGTGTTACTTAATCTCCCCTTCAAAACTAAAGTCTATATGTTTATTGGCTGTAACTTGTGATGTAAATTTTATGCTCCTAATTCATGAATATTAGAAAGGCTTAGATCCAAAACAATAGTAGTGGATAAAGATTGCTTTCTTTGGAACCACATATCCTCCTTCGATCCGGTTAGTTCTTCAAACATCTGCATTCTTTTTTGTTGTTGAATTTTTGGATTTTCTGTTTACTCTTCGTTTGCAGATGAAACTAGTTTTAGTTAGAATTTGTGCAAGTATTTGTCTAATGCAACGATCATATGGTTGAAACTGTACGGCTAATATGGGTGAAGAAGGCTATGGATGGTCCCCAATTGAGGCTCCTCTAGATGTCCAGAAAGAGGACCACTTGAGGCATTTCGACAACTCTGTTGATGCCGTCTCTTTTGGGTTTGTTGCTACTGCCATTCTCGTCTCAATGTTTTTGCTCATGGCCATCTTTGAAAGGTTTTTGCGACCTACTCCCACTGCTTTCTCTCACGCCGGAGGTTGGACCCACCTTGACCCTAAGGCTCAGATGTGGTTTGCTGGAAAGCTTGCTCACCCATCACCCAAAGTGAGTTCTCCCAATTTGTTTCTCATCGGTTTTTGTTCTCTCTGATTTTTTAGTTTTGCTGTTTTGAAGTGAGCTTCCTTATCTGGATTGTTGGATTATCGGGAGGAAAACTGAAATGAATTGGGTTTAGATTTCTGATCTTGTCTCGTCTATTTGTGTTGCTTCTTGCTCATTGATGCCAAATTTCTGTTTTAAGTTGTCTATTTAAATATTTGGAATTTGTTCATTTGCGTCTTTGTTCTGCATAGTTTAAAATCGAGGTTCTTTCTTCGATATTCATCTCTCTATTTTTTTTATAGTGTCCACTACAAGTCGGGAGTACCGAGTGTGGATACTATGTCATGAAGTTTATGAGAGAGATTGTAAATAGGGGAAGCATTGTCATCTTGAATTCGATATGTTATATATCAAACTATTTCTTTTAATTTGCGGGTATAATGATTTTCATGAATATTAATTTATTTATTTTGCATGTTTACAGATTGATACACGAAAACCATACTCACAGGCCAAGTTAGATGAGGTGCGGGTTGAGTTAACTGATTTTTTGGGTTTGTACATATGATCTACGACTTATTTGTGATTCTGAAGCAAGAAACTTTTTTTGTGGCTGATTTTTTGAATTGTTCATATGGGGGGTTGATTGATATACTTTTAAGACTTTGTTGTGGTTTAGGGTATAGGTGAATTGTTCATATGTAGGGGGTTGCCATTATGAAACTTTATGTATGGAGATGATATACTTTTGAGTTAGTTAATTAGATGATGTTGAGTTGAATTCTTGGAAATTTAATGGAATTGTTTATATTAGTCTTGTAAATGATATGAGTATGATGCAACGTTTTGGAAATGATATGAATAGATGATGATGAGTTGCCATTTGATGAATATTGTCATTTATATGTATTTAAAATGGAATAATTGTTGGACCACTATACAGGACCAATGAGAGTATAATACAGGAACAAAAATATAAATAAATTACAATTAAAAGATAGAAAAATGCTTGACGGTTTTGAAATGTCATGAACAACAATTTTTTTAATGGTTTTAAAATGTTGTTTTGACGATTTTAAAATGTCATAAATATTCGTATTCTTGACGGTTTCTGTCATGCATACTCGAATTCTTGACGGTTCTAAACTGTCATTAACACTTAAACTCTTTGACGGTTTTAAACTGTCATGAAAAATTGAATACTTGATAGTCATAAACTGTCAACGTTCACTATTCTTGACGTTTTTACCAAAGTCCATCCTCACTAGGCTCGAGGTGGTGGCGTAAAGTCGATTGACATCATTCTCCTTCTAAGGATACCTATCGACCTTGAGTAACCTCAACTTCAAACTATCTCTTAAAAAATCTAGAAAAAATATATAAACTTCATAAATCATCTTCAGATTCATCTAACCAATGGATAACCTGTTAAACGAGTGCTATACAGACATAAATAAATCCAGAGTCTCAGCAACACAAAAACTAAATCCAAACAAGTAAAAATCAAGACATCTTTACTAGTCTATTATAGACACGAAGTACTAGTACTTTACTAATTATCTATAGACAAAAAATGCATGCATAAAAATGAGCCATACGCAAAACTAATAAACTTCTAGCAGAGTAGGCGAAATGTGGTCAGACACAGAACCATGATCTCTACCTGTAAGGAAAATAAAACATTGAAGAGTGAGCTATAAAGTCCCGTGAGTGATAGCTTTTTTGAAACAAAACATGTTTATAAATCTATGAGTAATAAATAAACTTAGCAAAGCAAACTCATTTCCTCGAAGCTTATCTTTTAAATTTTCCTATTTTCTTTCTTGTCATACCCTAAACTTTCTGTACAACAACGAGATGATACTTTAAGCATCTATAATGCCCTATCTCACTATAGCTACTATGAGATGAAAAATCTACGCGTCCACAGAGATCCTCTTCTCTACCTAATTCCGATGATGGAAACTTGAGGTGCCTACTAAGCACCCTCATCACGAATGTCTGTGCACATGATAACTCCCCCATAAAGCTACTAAGATTCAGTAGATCGAGGGTATAGATTAAAACGTACTCATCAATCTCATGATAAACTTTAATTCAACTAAAGCAGCATGCTTATATAGATCTCTTACATCAAACAAGTTTCAAATCTAGCTTTGCTTAAACTATTCTTTACTTAAATATACTTTAGAAACTCATCATTTAAATACATATTCATAAATCTCATCTTTAAAGAAACATTCCTCAAACTTGAATGCTTTAGAAACTTAGCTTACATGCTTGCTCATAACTCATTTATAAACTCGAAACTAATTCTTTGTAAGTCATTTATAAATCTAGTATATTCAAAATACTTCAACTCAAAGCATGCTATAAATATTAGTAAATCAAGCTTTGAAATTCATTTAAAACTCATTTTTGTCACTCACAAACTGTTGGCTAGGTCCTTGATCTATGGATTTGCCTTATTTCCTCTTCACTTGCCAAAACAAACTATATCCGGGTATCAAAACCCTAAGTTTCCTAGTCATTCCACGCTGTACAAACAATGGCATACAAAAGATGTCATTTTCGACTTCCAACTTAAAGAACATAATTAAACTCTTCACAACTTTAACATGAAATTCCAAATTCAAAATTCTAACTTTAGTAGCTTATGGCTTAGTCAATTCTTAACCAGATTAAGTGAAATTTATGTCAAACTCTTCATTTTCGAGTTTTTTGCAACTTATTTGAATGAATAAAGACCTAAAACTCGACGTATTTGCCCACAATTCTCCTAAACT
Organism: Cucumis melo; assembly: GCF_025177605.1. Classification (NCBI taxonomy): domain Eukaryota; kingdom Viridiplantae; phylum Streptophyta; class Magnoliopsida; order Cucurbitales; family Cucurbitaceae; genus Cucumis; species Cucumis melo. Next base: position 28,518,760 of record NC_066866.1, on the reverse strand, counting down.
AGAGACAACTTCAAATTTTGCGTTTTCAAATTGTCATCAGCTTCCTTCTGCAATTTCAACTATTTTCAATCATTTACAGCTCAATTGTTTGTTCACACGAGATTTTCAGAGAGAATTTAATTCATGGAGTTGAACTTGTGTTTATGTTGCACTTGTGTAGATGAGATGAATGTGGTTCGATCTCTAGTATTTAATTCTCTAATTCGCTCTCAGTTGGATGCCTACACTTGATTTGTGGAAGCGAAACACATGATGTTCTAGAAGTTGGAAAATTTATGTATCTTCAAAAGAACTTCGAGGTGGTTGGCTTGTGGAGTTAGGGAGTCTCCCAGCTTTTGGGAGAATTCTCTCTAGATCTTTTGGAATTCATGTCCCCACAAATGAAGAAAACTCCTCTATTTATAGAGTTCTCTAGTAGGCTTTATGGGCTTGAATCTGGTTGGTCCATAAACCGGACCCATGGACTGAACCATATGGATTTAAGTCATACTTAACATTCGATCTAAATTAAACTTAGTTATGGGCTCAATTGAACTTTAGCACAAGTAAATAATATCTAATTGAACCAAAATAATTAACTTGATCCAATTGTCATAATGAAAACATGTGGCATAATTAGAATTGACTAATTTATGTCTTCAATTTTAATTTGGGATACATGTCAACTTTTAATTAGTCTCAAATTCAATTATTTGTATTTTTTCATCATTAATTTGGTAAAATACGTGACAATTTGTGATTGGTCCAAATTTTCTTATTTAACAAAGGCCCCTTTTTGAGATTTATGCATGTATATGGGTGGATGAATCTCGAAAAAGATAAAGTTGAATTCAAATGATGAGCTTTTTTTTTTTTTGCTCAATTCAACATATCAAATTAACCAAACTATGAATTTAATACATGAGTTTGATTTGAATTTTATATAAGGGTCAAAATATGGCCTAACCTTAATTTGAGACAAGCTTAAACTTTTATCCACAATTTGATTTGAGGATAAAAATATTTGAATTTGAATTTGGATAAAATTTGGAACATAACAAATTCTTAATTTGAGATAAGGATGAGGTTTCAACCATACCCTAATTTGTGTTAAGGATGCACAAAAAAAATTAAAATGACCAATTTTAATTTTGAGATAAATAAGAGGCCTCAATCTTGCGATAAAGTTGGATTTATGGCTCCAATTTAGAAAAAAATGAAGGTCATATATGCAAGTTAATTTGACTTGGTCTTTGAAATTTCGATGAAATTTGGAATAAAATTTGTGGTACAGGGATAAAATCTAAATTTTGAAAGATTTAAAGATTTTAATTATCTGAAATGTGAAATTTGAGATTTATCCCTTAGATCCAAACCTTTTTGCATTCCTTGCACTACTCATTAGATTCAAGCTTCTGAAAATCTCTAGAAATCATAGGAATTCTCTTTATTCTTTCTTAGATGATCATAAAGTAAAAGCAGCTTCATAATGGTCGAATTTTACCTATTTAAACCTTTTCGGTGGCCTTCTCCATACAAAAATGATGACTGCCCGATAATGAGAGTTAGCCAAAGCCAAAATGTCATGTGTTACTGCCATCTCATTATCCTGAATTCAACTAGGCAGCAAGGTCAAATGAGTTCACCAGTCTTCTTATCCAAGAATGACGTCAACTACTTTATGGTGAAGTAATCTCATATCGCAGAAGAATCCTCACGTAATCTTTTCTCATCACATAGTAGTTCTAATGGCATAGATGGTCTTCGTCACATGGGCTTCTATTGCGTAAAGTCAGATGGCGATCAAGGTCTCACAACTTGATCCTCTCATTTTCTCTCGGTTGAATATGTGCACTTAATGTGTAAAAGTGGAGCACTTGATGTTGTTGAAGTTTGAGTTTTAGAAGAATATTTGTATCTCCAAAGAACTAGAGCTTCAAGGAGTGGTTTAGTCTTCAAGAGCTATAGAGTCTTCTTGCTGTAGGAAGAATTCTTTTCAAGCTTTCTCGAGTAAAAATGTCTAAAGCTACAAATGAAGAGAACTCCTCTATTTATAGAGTCCTCTTATGGACTTCATGGGTCTGGATTTGGTTGGTCCATGGATCAAACCATGACTTAAACATATGGATTTGGGTCTTATTTAACATTTGGGCTAAATTAAATCTAATTTTGGACTCAATTGAACTTTATCCCAAATAAATAATATTTAATTTAACCAAAATAATTAACTTGTCACGATGAAAATGTCATAATAGTGGTCAATTTTGTGTCTTTCAATTTTAATTTGGGACACATGTCAAAGCAATTGCTCCAAACTCGTGATTTTAGAAACCCTTCATCTTCTTCCTGAATATTAACCAATTTCCTATCAGCTTTGGCTCACATGATCTTCAACAAAGTTGTAGACAATTGAATAAACTTTCCGATCTTACCAAATAGAGCTTATTCCTCTTCTACGCTTCTAATTCGCATAGAGATACAGTAAGCTGACTTCTCCATCAATTTTGAACTACCTAACATCCGATTTAGCTCAAGCATGCTTCATAAACTTTGTTATAATTTGTGTTAACTTTCAAACTTGATAGGTCTCACCTTCTGGTTCTCTTTGTGTAGCTTACAGTCAACAACAAAGATGCGTTGGATGATTCGAAACTGCCAAAGATAAGCTTTCAATTTGAGTTCCTCCTATCTTCTTTAGCTTACTACTTTTCTAGAATCCTCTCTTCTTCTTGCCTTCTCTCAGTCTCCAGCTTGAAATGCTTTAAAGAATTTGATGGGAAATGGATAGAAAGTGGGTAAGAAATGGGTTTGGCGGTAAAAAATATATTGCACTAAATCACCATTTCAATTCTCTCTCGGGTCTCCATCTCTCTTTCCACTTCTCCTTTTCTTTTTTTACATAAAAATAATAATGATCTCCCATTTTCATTTTTTTTTCTTCTTTTAGTTACAAATAAAATTAGCTTTACTTTTGCCACAAACAAAAATTCCTTTACTTTCTTCCCCTAACTTCAAGTATAAACTTGCTTCGGCCATTCTCTACCTAAAAAATTCAACAATAAACTTTACTTCTATTTCTTGAAATGAACAAAGATTAGATGAAAGTCTCGGATTTACAAATGTCGCCTTATGCATTAGTGTTTGGGAAGACATGCCACTTGCCAATGTAGTTGGAACACAAGGCTTTTTACACGTGCAAAAAGTTGAACTTTCATCATAACGTTGTTTGGACCTCATAAAGGAACTTGATACTAGACTTAATAGATGTAGATTTTTGCTCATGCATATTTCACCATTCTGGTGTGATGTGGCCACATCACTTTTGGCGTAGAGTTTGAAGGGTTGAAGTATTGTTAGCCTCTGTTCATTTGCCTTTATTGACTATTTCTAACTTAAATTCGTGCTCATTCACAACATAATTTCTTCTGGTTACCCTCGGTCATGCTTTGTTTACAATCTTGAGTAAATTATTAAATTATTGGTAGTCTTGTGGATTCGGTACTTTGGAATACTCCAAGATTACTACTTCTTCAATAGTTCATGCTTGCACTTAGACCTAGTTTGATGTGAATTAAACCATAAAACCTTTTCATGTGCACGAAGGAGTAATTAAAAGAAGCAAGATAAAGAATATTCATGAGACTTTCACACTGCACCTTCAAAAGCTAGCAAATTCACATCAAGCAACAAATAATTTTGAGCTGAATATTATATACAATGTGATTTCAATTGTTGGAAAAAACCAAGCACTAGGGACATGCAACAGCGGAATCTAAAGGATCATGCTTTACTCTATATGCATCTAAACGATTTAGAATTTAACATGCATCTACTAAGCGATGGACTTACACGAAAAGCCAAAAGGTAAACGATGTTCTTACCTTTGTAGTTTTGAACTTCTTTAATCCAACGCTTCTTTGCTTGAATATCACGAACAAGGACAACCACCAAGTTGACCCACTATGCTCAGGACCAAGAACGGAGTTGTGGGACTCGGTTATGTGAACTAAAAATATTGAGAGAGATGGGGAGTGTATCATTTAGGTATTTTTTTTTAGAGAAAAACTCATCATTTTCTCATTCGGTAATGAGAAGTTTTATATGAAGTTTACATGCAAATTGCATGTAAATTATTTCATATCTTATCAACACCTAATCAATTCATTAACTCTTTAATGAAATTAGTGGCTTCAAATTCATAATAATTTGTCACATTTTCCATTAACCGTTAATTAATAAATTAATTAGTCAAAGGGGCATTTTGGTCATTTGACAAACTTAAGTCAAAGTCAAACTTTGACTTTTCTTAGTCAAAAGTCAACTTTTGACTTTTTCACTAATTTTTTCCTCTTGACTAATTCTAACCTCCTGAGTATGAATCCGTATTCATTTCTCTAAAATTCAAATCATATTTGAATATAAATCCGGTCAAAGTTCAAAGTTAAAAGTCAACATGTTGACTTTTACAACTTTAACCGTTTTTAAACTTTTCAACCTTTTAAATATAAATCTATATTCATATTTATTTAAATCATATTTAAATACAAAGCTTAAAGTTTATATCTACCGACTTATATCTAATATATTTGTCGGTTTCTCTCTCTTATCTTTATTCGAACAATTCGAATTACTTCAACATACTTGTTCTTAGTTGAATCCATATCAGCTAGTAGGAGAACCTAATGGACCTATAGATCATGTGCTCCAACGATTCGAGATTAACTGGCTAAACTCTTTTAGACCAAAGTTATACAACATTCGTTAACTAAAGAGTCATTCCACTAAAGACTCTTAGTTGCACTCCCCTCACTATACATATATTTATGTCCATCTGATATAACCATAATGAGTAAGTCGATCCTTCACAGGTTGTTCGTAATCTCGGCTGGATCAAAAATACCGTTTTACCCCCGAGACTACATCTTGTTCCTTAAAACCCACTAATCCACTATTGAACAATTAGTTTAAGGTCCAACCTATAAATCAGAATCCTTCTCGGACCAATGAGAAGGTGGGGCCCTTGTTCAAGACGTGGATTCAGTCCTTAAGGGAACAACCTATCTACTATCCCAGAAGTGGGTAGGAGTGAATTCCATCTTGCACCCTATGTCCCTAGCTATCCACTCGGTCTTACCCCTAAAATGAGAGGCTTAGGGTCAGCGATGTTGAGTTGCCCTCACCTATGCAGATCTAAAGATAATACCGAATGAACAGAAGTTCATAGTTAGCTCAGGATTAAGATCAAGTTACCTAGGTCATCATAAATGAAATAGTCAGTTTATAGTTTATGGTGTTATAACTAAAATTGACTATTTCGTGGTTCCAGTCTTATGCAAACCATTTACATAGAACACCCCCACTCTCATGTCTCTACATGAACGATTCAGGATTACATCGTTTGTACTTACTACGGAGCGGGCCGCATCCATAGTGTTTATCTAGAATAAGGTGCCCAACCTTATTCATACACTATAGGCCATTTAGGCTATTAACTTGAACTTAATCCATGTTTATGTCTCTACATGAAGTTCAAGTATATATGACAAACTAGTAAATAGCCTCGGGACCTTAATTTATTGGTTTTAAGATTATAGCATTCAATAATAAATTATATTGAATCAAATAACAAAGTACGAGTTTTAGGACACAAATTCCAACATCAATGAGTCTAGATGAGAATGGATTAAAGATGGCTTGAAAAAAGGTTCAACAGTTTGGAAGATGGCATGGAAGATAAAAAAAATTGTGCAGATTTTGTGAAGAAGATGTCGTCAATTGTACACTACATGGGAAAACGTGAAGTCAAACCACGTCAAATGTGCACATCTATAAAACACGCATTTTAATATAAGGGTTTCTTGTAAATTAATTTTTGAAGTTAGCAAAATTAAGCTTGAGTTGGTATTCTAAGATAACGCGAGAAAAGAATAGGAAAGGTAGGGAAATCATATAATGTGTAATGAAGTTAGGCAACATGCTAAGACAAGATAATACGAGAAGGGAAGACGACAATGAATACAACCAATTATCAAGTGACGAGCTAGGCGAGGAGGAGTTGACTAAATGTTAAATCTAGAAGATTAGTAAGTTAAACACATATTAAGTTTAAGTGAAGCATGGATTATGTAGAATATTAAACTAACATGTTTAACGCCCTAAGTAAGAGTTGTCGAGATTTCAAGAGAAAATTCTATCAAAGGAGTAAAAGGTGAAGCTTTATTGTAGGACTATACGACAAGAGGAAAGAAGAGTTAGGCGATAAGAAGGAGACAAAGGAAAAAAGAAAGACTTGGCTGAATGAGTGAACTTCAAAGGAAAAACAAGCTTTTGAAAAATGTTTTTGGTTACAAAGTCATGTTGTTGTATTGTTATGTTGCTAGATATGCTCATGTTGTAATCTCATATATATTTATAAAAGAACATGACCAATTTGAAGCATGTCTATGTGTGAGGTTGTATTGTTGTGATGCTTGTATGTATACAAAACCATTAGTTTTATTCCTAATCAAAATCTAGCTACTATGTGCATATAAAAGTAAAGGTTGTCATGTGTTGAGGGATCCACTAGGTAGAAGAGTGGCTAAATGCGTTGCGTGGTCCATGTTCAAGTCAGTCTCCAGAGCAACTGGTATTGAATGAAGGTCTGTAGGGATGCTTATGATGAAGTAGTAACCATCACAGTAGTTCTTGCATTGATGAAGTTCAATATCTAGGCATTAAGAATAAGTAGAGGCTAATGTGACTATTGTGTTGTATAATGTGTAGTGAGGCATTGAGATGTTTTTTTTTTTTTTAAATAAGAAAGATTTTATTTTGTGCAATTCTTTTTCCTAAAACATATTTCTAAATCATGTCCACACTCGGTACACAATGGTCACATTTCGAGTAGGGGCGTGAAAACATCAATGTTGCCGCTTTCTTAAGAAGTTATTTAAGGCATTTTGAAGACTTTCTACATTTTTAGTTTTTCAATTTAACTTATAATTTAGTATGCAATCTTGTTTTAAGTTCCTAAGTCTTATTTTCTTCAATAAGTGTATTTGGATGACTCTTGAGCTTCCACCCAATGCACGACATTTAACCTACAAAATGGCTTGTAATGCTCATGAAAATTTTGAATATCAATATTTAAAAGCTTGTGCTTATTCAACCCTTTTTGTGTTGTATTATCTTTTCAAACTTTGCTTTAGATTTGATGTTAAAATCAATTAATAGGATTATTCTTGATGAAGCTAACTTTGAAACAAGTTGTCTAAGGATCTAAGAGTGACCATCATAGGTTCTAGGTTCGATCCAAGTGAACTTTCTTTAGAGTTTGTGATTTTGATTTTGATGAACTGATTTCTTGCCTGATTTTAAATCAAATTTTAATCATTCTATTTACTTTAAATTTGACATATCAATAGTATATCTAATAACAATCAACATGTCAAGTGTATCAATAATAAATCTGACGACAACCAACATTCAATTAGTGACATATTTTGAAGTAAAACATACATGTTGCTTTTTATAAGCATGGTATTTTAAGTGTATCAACAATATATAATATATAAAAAATGTGTATACCACACATCAATAAGTAAATACTTAAATTAAGACCTGAGTACATTCATAGTATATCTTGAAAAAAGGAATTCAGTTAATAAGGTGCTTTTAGCACTTACTTTAGTTAATAGTTGATGCAACAACTGAGAGAGCAATAAGTATAAATGACTATCAAAATGCCAAACATTGTTAACATAGTTTGATGACACAACATCTATATTTGGAGGGTCCTTGACTCATGATAAGAGGTTATATATTACCTTGCGATATAATTCATGTTTACAGACTTATGACCAACAGTACAGACATCTATACACATTTTTAACATTCTATACTTAGTGACACATTTTACTGACAATTGAATCAGAAGAACATTCACTAATGTTTATCATAAAGGCAATAAAAGAACCACTCCCCTTTAATCAATCATCACCATGCAACCAATCAAGCAACACTTGATCTTCGATAATTTCAAATCTATCTTCTAATCATTGACCAGAAAACTTCATGTCATAAATACTTTTTCACTCAACCTGGGAGCACATGGACTTATCTCTTCCTCTTTTCTTCTCGAAAAATACATTTTTTCTCAACACCATCCACACGCACACGAGAGCGAATAATAAACGAAACCAATGGCTTTACAAAATCATAAAATTAGGACAGAATCTCAACAACCTACACCAAAGAAAACAATTTAAACCTATATATTAAATAAAAAGATTAAATAAATGAAGTGGGACGAAAAAAACACAACAAATTTGATAGCAATCAACATTTCAAGTGTAGCAGGAGTATATCTAACAATAACCAACATTCAAATAGTACCTTATTATTTCAAAGTAAACCATAAGTTCCACGTATAAATATGATATTTTGAAGTGTATCAAGGATATATCATATACAAGACTTGAGTGTGAAAGCATGAATATGCATCAACAAAATATTTGACATCAATTAACATTACATGTGTATTTATCACTATATCTAACAAGAGTGAACATTCAATCAATATGTGAAAAGATAGAACAGTAATATTATTATTATTATTATAATTAACAAGAGTGTATTATTATTCTTATTATTATACCGTATAGAACAATTTTAAAAAAGAAAAAAATCGACAGACCCACAAAATGAAATAACAAATATACTATCGCAATTAATCGGTCACAAATATATAGTGTGAAAAGATAGTTTTGTACCCAGTTTAAACGATCTCGTACCCAGTCTAAATGATCTCGTAGCAAGTTTATAGTATAGGGATAAAGTTGGGTACCTTATCCGAGTAACACTATGAATATAGCTCACTTTTTATTTGATACAAACACAATGATCCAACGCGTTGGTGTAGGTGACATGCAAGTGAGGGTATCCTATGCAATGAGTTTGCGTAAAATCGGACCACAAAATAGTAACCATTAGATGTAACTCCGTTAACTAGTTAGGTTTCTATTTCATTAGAATGATATAAGTAACTTAGTCTTAATCCTGAGTATATTATGAACTCCTATTCGCGAGGGATTATCCTTTGATTTGTACGGGTGAGAATGACCAAATTGCTAACTTAAGTTAACCTAAGGATAAAACAGTAATTTGATCCAGCTGCTTTTACGAACAACTGTGAAGGACTAACTTACTCGTGGTCTATATCCATAGACACATAAATATATCTACAGTGAGAAGAGTTCAGCTGTGAGTCTTTAGTGGGGTGTACACACAGTTAAAGAATATTGATTAATGTGGTTAATAAGTTTAACCAATTAATCTCATGCCGTTGTAGCTTCTAATCTGTAGGTCCATTAGGTCCCCTTCCTAGCTCGTAAAGGGTAATGAGATTTAATTATATTGATTGTAATTTGAAATGTTTAAATTTACTTTGAAAATTAATATAATGTATAGTGATACATTATAATAGTTTATATTTTAGGATATGATTCAAAATTAATTATGAGAGGATAAAATATTTGAATGAGTTCAAAATTAATTTCATGTGAACTAGATTCATGTTAAAATTATAGGTTAAAATTTAATGTGTATATGATACTCATTAAAACTATAGCTTATGAGAGATTTATATTTGAATATGATTCAAATTTGGATTAAATTAAATATAAGATATTTAATTTTGCAATTAATTAATTGAAGGATTAATTAATAATTTAGCTTAATTTGATTTAATTAAATTAAAACTATAGGTTATATGAGAGATGTTCATTTAAATATGATTTAAATGAAATATTAAATAAATATGATTTATTTATTTATTTATTTTAATATTAATATTAATTTATTAAATTTATAGGGAACGTGGGTGGTTTTTCCAAGTTTCCATTTTCTCTCAACTTCCCTCTTTTTCAGACTGAAGAAGAGAGAGATATTGTACCCCTTAACTTAGTCTAAACGATATTGTATCAAATCTAAACGATTTTGTACCCATGTACTTAGTCAACATTTTCTTCTTCATGATGTAACCCTAGCTGCCACACACCTTCTTAGGTTGACATCTGTTGCATGAACAGATCATCGATCGTCTCTCCCTGTTACTCAGACGAAGCCGTCTATCGCAGCTTCATCGTCATTCATCAATCCAAGTTGCACTAGTCTTTCCTTGTTACGGGAGATGAGCACTCGTTTTGTTGACTTTCAGTTTTCTTCCACCTCCCGCCATTCGCATCCAACTCAGCCAAGCCTTTGCCATCTTCCGTCCACGTTCAACGTAACCTAATCGCGATCTCTATCACGACGCCTCTCTATTTTTGTCTTAGTTTGAGCCATGTTATTGCATTCGAAAGCCAAAATTTCCATTCGAGTCGTTATTGAGCTGATCTCCTTCGTCTCCTAGCTGTGAGTCGCACACGCTCCTTTCGTCCAAGCCATTCTCTTCTTTCAATTGAGCTCTTCTTCTAGCCATGAGTCAACTCCTCTCTTAAGCCAGTTGTGCCAAGTTGAGTCATTTTGGTTTTTAGTGATTATTTGATTGGGTTTTAGGTATGCCCATCAAATATTAATTTTGTCCTAAATAATTTAATTTTTTTGGATTAAAGTGATTAAAGTGTACTATTTTCCTTCGAAGGATGTTAGCTAAATTTGGAGCAAATTGTGGAATTTTCTCGACGAATTGGTTTCAACCTCAGATTTAGGTAAGTTTGGAAACCTAAATAAATAATTAGATGATTATGATTGACACAATTATTAATTTAATTTTTTTTATGTTTAGGATTGGTTTATTTGGGTTTTGATTGTCAAGGACTTTAGCAAATCTCAAGGTAAAAGATTTCTACTACTAGTCCTTAAATTGAATTTGAAATGTACCATGTGTGATGGTTTGACTGTTTATGCGTAATGATAAAATGCGTAGAATTGAGAGGTTTTGACTGAATTGTGTAATGGAATGTCTGACATCGACATATGAGTGAACTTTCGAATATCTAGTCTGTTTACGCATAGGTTTTGATGTATTGATGACTTGTTACATTGTTGGCTGAACTAAGATGCGTACTAGCATGCTGATTTTCAACTGGTTATGTATTGAACTGAAAAATTGTTGTTAGTTTTAAGCGCTTCTTGATTTAAATTTCTTAGAATGCTTAGACTGGAAAGAACTTATTTGGACTGAGGGGAGACTGTTAACTTTAGCTATGGGATAGTGTACCTTGCAGGCATAGTGTCCAACGGAATCACTAGACTGATTATGTGCATCCTACGGGATCACTAGATTGATTATGTGCATCCTACAAGATCACTAGACTGATTATGTGCATCATACGGGATCACTAGACTGATTATGTGCATCTTACGGGATCACTAAATTGATTATGTGAATCGTATGAGATCACTAAACTAATTATGTGCATCCTACGTGATTACTAGATTGATTATGTGCATCCTACGGAATCACTAGACTGATTAGGTGAATACTACGAGGTCACTAGACTAATTGAGGTATATCCTACGGGATCACAAAACTGTTATGTTACTGGGTATCTCCTAATAGAAAATTAACAATTTTTACCCCTGACGAGATCAGTAGTTGTTTCCTTATTGGGTATAATTTTATACTCATCCTTTTCATGTTTAACTTTTTTAAGCAAATGTAATTTTCTACTCATGATTTCAATGAATGGAAGCTTTTCTCTGATTTTTTTAATTTGAACTTTAAAGTATCTTTGGATTAAAATAATGATTTTGGCTTAGTACAAGGAGCTGGATCATTACACTAATATACTAGTGTAGTAATTGTTGGAATTTATGTCATAAAACTTGTTGTTTGTAGTTGAAATTATATTCTATTTAATAAAGTGGTTATTGAGGACTAATTAGTAAAAATAGAATACTATAATCTTGAATCAATCAACTAAGGTCCCGAGGCTATCTAGTGTAGACTTGAACTTTATGTAGAGACATAAATGTGGATCAAGTTCAAGTTTATAGCCCAAACGGTCTATAGTGTATGAATAAGGTTGGGCACTTTATTCCGAAAACACTATGGATGCGACCCACTCTATAATTAGTACAAACGATGTGATCCTGAATCGTTCATGTAGAGACATAGGAGTGAGGGCATCCTATGTAAAGAGTTTGCATAAGACTAGAACCATTAAATAGTCACTTTTAAGTTATAACATCGTTGACTTTATAAATTGAGTATTTCGATTATGATAACCTAGGTAACTTAATCTTAATCCTAAGCTAACTATGAACTTCTGTTCAACCGGTTAACCTTAGATCTGCATAAGTGAGGGCAGCTCAACGTCGTTGGTCCAATAAGCCTCCCATTTCAGGGGTAGGATCGGGTGGATGGCTAGGAACATAGGGTGCAAGACGGAATTCACTCCTACCCATTTTAGGGTTAGTAGATAGGTTGTTTTCTTAAGGACTAAATCCAAGTCTTGAACAAGGGATCTCGCCCTCTCATTGGCCTGGGAGAGATTTGGTTTATAGGTTGGACCTTAAACCAAATGTTCAATAGTGGATCAGTGAGACTTAAGGAGCAAGATGTAGTCTCAGGGGTAAAACTGTATTTTGACCCAGCCGAGGTTACGAACAACCTGTGAAGGATTAACTTACTGATCGTGGTTATATCAAATGGACACAATGTTGGGTTTTATGTCCTAAAACTCGTAGATAGTAAATATAATCAATTGACTGCCATTAATAAAGTGTTTTATTATTATAATTTCAATAAGTGTTATTGATTATATTATTAGTTTTGTCTTAATAACCTAAATCCAATAAACTAACATCCTAAGTTGTTTGATGAGTCTTGAACAGTATGTAAAGACATACGGGGATCAATGTTCAATATTAGCTTAAAGGGTCTATAGTATAGGGTTAAGGTTGGATACCTTATCCTGTTAACACTATGGATATGGCTCACTTTGTATTTGATACAAACACATTGATCCAATGTGTTCATGCATGCGACATGCGAGTGAGGGTATCCTATGCAATGAGTTTGCATAAGACTGGACCACGAAATAGTAATCACTAGATGTAATTCCGTTAACTAGTTGGATTTCTATTTCATTAGGATGACCTAGGTGACTTAGTCTTAATCCTGAGTGTATTATGAACTCCTGTTTGCGAGGGATTGTCCTTTGATTTGTACGGGTGAGAGTGGCCAAATTTTCGACTCAATATGCTTATCATTTTGGGGACAAGGCCGAGTGGGGAGCTGGGAACATAATCACACAAGATGGAATTCACTCATTCCTACCTTTAGGGTAAGTAGATAAGTGTTCCTTTAAATGGTGTGTCCGGGACTTGAACAAAGGGCCCTACCCTCTCTATGGCACGAGAGGAGCTTCTATTTAGTGGTTGGACCATAAACAGGTTGTTCATTAAAGGAGCACTGGTATTTAAGGACTAGAGGTAACCCAGGGGTAAAACGGTAATTTGACCCAGCTGGTGTTACGAACACTTGTGAAGGACTAACTTACTGGTATTGGTCTATATCCGTGGACACAGAAATATATCTACAGTGAGAAGAGTTCAGCTGTTTGTCTTTAGTGGAGTGTACACACAGTTAACGAATATTGATTAATATAGTTAATGAGTTTAGCTAATTAATCTCATATCGTTGTAGCTTCTAATCTGTAGCTTCTAATCTCATATGATTCAAAATTAAATTACGAGAGAATAAAATATTTGAATAAGTTCAAATATTAGTTTAATTTGAATTAGATTCATATTAAAACTATAAGTTAAAATTTAATGTGTATATGATACATATTAAAATTATAGGTTATGAGAGAAATTTATATTTGAATACGATTCAAATTATGGATGAAATTAAATATAAGATATTTAATTTAGAAATTAATTAATTGGAGAATTAATTAATAGTTTAGTTTAATTTGATTTAATTAAATTTGATTTAATTAAATTAATTAAATTAAAACTATAGGTTATGCGAGAGATATTCATTTAGATATGATTTAAATGAAAATATTAATTAAATATGATTTAATTAATTATTAAATTAATTATTTATTAAATTAAATTAATTAATTAGTTTAATATATATATTAACTTAATAATTATTATTCAGTTAATAGGGAACGTGGGTGGTTTTCCCACGTTCCCACTTATTATCTCCAACTTCCCACTTCTTTCGTCTGAAGAAGTGGGAATACTTTGCGTAACAAGGAGTGAGTTCTACGAAGAAGTTCTGTGAAAAATTTTGCTCTCCCAATTCTCTCTGACCAAAAAATATTCTCTCTGAAAAAAATTCTCTCCATTCCCTTATTCCAATTTTTGGTTCCCACAAACCATCTCTTGAAGAGAATAGGAAGGTTTCCAAGTGGTGGTGCCCAAATTGGTGATTGGTAGATTGAGAGTCGTCAACGAGAGTAAGTTTTCTTCTCTGTATTTTTTATTCAAAGCATGTTTAACCATAAAAAATTATTTTTATAATTTTTTGCCAATGTATTGGTAATTTTAAGGTTCTAATTAAAATTGAGTTTATGTAATTTTTCGCTGTAAAGGGTTTTCATCCCTTTACACAAATATATCTATGTGAGGGGAGTGAAATTATGAGACTTTAGTGGAATAACTCGTTAGTTAGCGAATATTGATTAGCTCGGTCTAAAAGAGTTTAGCCAGTTAATCTCGGATCATTGAAGCCCATGATCTATAGGTCTATTAGGTTCCCCTGCTAGCTCATACAGAATTAACTTAGAACAACATGTTGGAATAATTCGAATTGTTCGAATTAGGTAGAGAGAGAAAAACCAACGAATATATGTGATATAGCCATCAATTATAGAGCTTTATAGTTTAAATGTGATTTAAATATTAAAAATATAAATAGGAATTCATGTTTGGAAGCTCGGAATTGATGAAAAAGGTCAAAGTTGTAAAAAGTCAAAGTGTTGACTTTTGACTTCGAAAAGTCAAACTTTGACCGGCTTTATATTCAAATATGATTTGAATTTTAGAAAACTAAATGCGGATTTATGCTCAGAAGGCCGGAATTAGTCAAGACAGACAAAATGGTAAAAACTCAAAATGTGAACTTTTGACTTAAAAAAGTCAAAATTTGACTTTAACTAGAATGATCAAATAACCATTTTGCCCCTTGACCAAAGTTAGTGGGAAAATACAACATTTTGTTGGATAATCCCACTAACTCTTAATGGGCTATGTGGAAGCTTATGGTGATGACACCATGCCCACTAAGAGATAATGGAATAGTGATTAATTCAACTAAATGTTAGTGGAATACTAGGTGTTGAGATTTAATAAACTAATTACATGCAATTTTGCATGTAATTAGTCTATTAAAAAGTAGGTGTACGTTCTTCGTTATGTTGTATGCAAAATTGAAGAATACAGAAGGGGAATCCATGGAAATAGTAAATATGAGAATAGAAAATAGAAAAATAGCAAACTGTTATTTTTTTTTTTATTTTTATGATTTATGGCAAAACTAACTGCCATAAATATTTTCTAACTTTTTTGCCCGAAAATACCTCTCCACGGATGACAATTGTCCATATACAAATATAGTGTATTTGTTGAGATCAAAAAATCAAACAAAATATCACATATCACGAATACAGTATATTTGTAAACACACCCACTTATTATAATTATTAACTAAATCAAAAAATTATTATATTGTTTCAGAGATCCTTAAACATATTCAATTGGTTTTAATATCCCCTAATTATCCCAATAAAAATCAACAAATTAACGAAAAATAACTTCAAATATTCAATTTTTTATTTTTCGAGTTATAGATTCAAAATTATATAATGCAATAATTAATTATTAGGATAAAAATTAAGAAATTAACAAAAAAGAATTTCAAATATTCAATTTTTTCCTTTTTGGAATTATACATTCAAAATTGAATCCCTCTCTAAAATCATGGCAAAGATTATGCAATAATTAATTATTAGGATAAACATTAAGAAATTAACGAAAAATAATTTAAAAGATTCAAATTTTTTACGCACCTAAGATACCAATCTTTCCCTAAAATCATGGCAAATATAATGCAAATAACTGTCTTTGGTAAATTAGTTAAGTTTAAATTCAAATTCAACCCTCCCTAAAATCATGTCAAATACAATGCAAATATTAGTTATCTAGGATAAAATGCCGGAATTAAGGGAAACTAAATTAAAAGATTCGATAATTAATTATTATGATAAAAATTAAGAAATTAACGAAAAAGAATTTTAAATATTCAAAATTTTCCTTTTTGGAATTATAAATTCAAAATTGAATCCCTCCCTAAAATCATGGCAAAGAATAATGCAATAATTAATTATTAGGATAAAGATTAAGAAATTAATGAAAAATAGTTTAGAAGATTCAAATTTTTTACGCACATAAGATACCCATCCTTCCCTAAAATCATGGCAAATATAGTGCAAATAATTATCTTTGGTAAATTATTTAAGTTTAAATTCCAAATTCAACCCTCCCTAAAATCATGCCAAATACAATGCAAATATTAATTATCTAGGATAAAAGTATCGGAATTAAGGGAAACTAAATTAAAAGATTCGATGGGAAGTAACGCTGGAAAACGATATTCACAAAATAGAATCTAACCAAATTATAATTCTTAATCTTAACATTTTTATTTTCTAAATTATTTATGAAAAATCATTAAAACTTTCCTAAGATTAGATTCATAAGATTATGTCATATACATCTTCTTCCTTCGCCCTAGTCTACCATATCTTCTTAATACCCGACCGCAACATCAAACTAAAACGTAAGGGCTACATAAAAAAGAAAAACAGATACCCATTATTTAACCCATGAAGTCCGTATAATATATGAAACAATAGACTTTTTCCAAATTCAGAACTTTTATCTCTAGGTTGACCGTTTACTGGACTGATTTGCAACAATTCGAACCTCATTCGGATTGTTGATGATAAGGATGTGTCTTGGATTATGTTAGTCATATCAAAATTCCCCAACAATTATCTACTTGTTATCGTTGACACTGTATCTTTGCTATTGATATTCGAAATACTCCGTATTTGAGTAGTGAATTACCTAGAACTGATATTGGATATACCCCGTATTTGTACCTCCTCAGAAGAACTCGACAGACTTTGAATTTCAGTTGGCAATCGTTTCTTAGAACCAGTGATCCCCGCGTCTCTTGTTTTGACCTCTCCCTTCCCCTTTTTCATCTTTATATTCTCTACAATTTATAAAAATTATTAAGGACAATATATATTTATAACTATACAACAAATCCCAATTAATCTTCCTGAAATAAAGGACATATATGTTCACATTTTATGTCCTTTATTTTAGGAAGATTAAATTAAACAAATAAAATATAAATATGCCTATCTATAAATTTAACATTTAAGTGGAAAAAAAAGTTAGTACTATATTTTCAAAATAGAAGAACACCAGTCAAGAACAAAATCGAAAACAGATGCCGGTGGAAAGCGATTTGAAAATTTGAAGAATGTTAGAATCGGGAACAAATCTTAAGAAGAAAATTTGAGGACTAGGTATTTTTTATCTACCTGCAGAAGATGTGAGAATAGAGAATAAGTCCAAAGGTTGAAGAATGAACAGAAGTGTGAAAATGAAACAACTCACCATTAGTTGGCAATCTACATACAGAAAAAGAACAGAAGGTTGAAGAACGAACATAAGGGTACAAACGAACGAAGGCCGGTGGAAAGAGATCTTAAAAGGGAACGGTGGAGCGATCTTAAAAGGGTCGGTGGAAAGTAATCCTAAAAGTCACCGCAACATGAGAGAACAGAGATTACTACGCGTATCTTAAGTGACGGTGGAAAGCGTTTCAAAAAGGAAAGGAGAAAACGATCTTATTTTTCGAAGGAAAAGAGAAGGTTCAAAAAAATTATAGGATTTTCTTGAAGAAGTGAAGTGCTTGCATGTAGAAGATGTGATGTTTTCCAGAATATGGTTTTTTTTTTTTTTTTGAGAAAATTAAAATATTCAAGAGTGTGCATAGTTTGTATTAATTATAAGGTATTTGTGTTATATTTAGAAATTTAATTTGTCAATTAGGTAGGGACATTTAAGGCATATTTGTCTCATTTATTATTTAAAAATGAACTATTTTGCTATTTTGCTAATTTAAAAATAAAATTGTCATTTATACAAAGTAGACCTTATATTTTGTTATTCTTCTCGTCGTCCCTATTTTTTTTTTAAGTTTCTCATTTTAAATTGAATTGGGTCGGCTTTACTTTGGGAATCTTGCAAAACAACTAATGTGATGACACAGGCCTAATTTTGCAAACATGTTATGCTAATTATGGAATTGCCTTTATTCTTTGAGATGATGAGTAGAAAAAAATAGCTTTTTAATAATAATAATAATAATAATAATAATAATAATAATAATAATAATTGAGTAGTGGGAGGTGGCGGAGCATGAAGTGAGGAGACATAAGAGTTGAGTTCCCTACTAGTCTACTAGCAATGAGTGGAGGAGATAGTGGGAGAAGGAATTTAATTGGTTGGATGAGATTACGAGAGGTGTTGCACAAATGTGTGGAAAAGACAAAGACGTGCAGTTTTCCTACTCTTGTGTGTTGACCAAAAAGTTGACTTGGCTGTTCATTAGACAAATCAACAACAATAATGGTAAGTTAAATAAGGATTATTATATTATATTGTTATATTACTATGTTTGGGATCATTTTATTAAAGGGTGTCGATGATAAGGTGTACTCTGTGCTGACATACACACTGTTATTGTTCATGGCATCATGGGTGTTGGTTTTGGTCTTCACTTGCTTCCTCGCATCACTCCCTCGAAATTCTTCTGAATCTATTACAGATCCTTATCAAGGTTCTCTCTCATCTTTCCAATTTTTTTTCCACTTCTTTTAAGAGAGAGAAAAAAAAAACCCCAATAATGCCTGAGAAAATTGAAAAGGAGAAAAACAAAACAGAACTATACCTCACAAAAAGAAAAATATCCTAAAAAAGGAAAAGAAAAAGTACAAGTAGTAAGGTGGGTGGATTAGAACACTTACAAGAAGAGTGCTGATGGCTGGATAATACTCGTTGAGAAGGATTAATAATAGTGTTAGAGTAGGGATTGTTTTGAAAGGAATTCATTCATATCTTTTTCTACTTTTCATTCTTTTTCGCCTTTTAATGCTTTTATCCCTTTTATTGTTTTTAGTTTAGTTTTATTTTTATTTAAGATGTGAATATTTTATTTAGATTTAAAAAAATACGTTGAATCAAAAGTAATTTCAATTTGTATGTCTGATTGTTTTTTTTTTTTTTTTTTTTTTTTTTTTTTTTTTTTTTAAATTTTCTTTCGTTCCTTTTCCTTTTCCTTTTATTATTATTTTTTAATTTAGATGACTAGAATATTTATATGTTCTGAATTACAAATGTTTGGTATCTTTACATAATTATTTTTGTTTAGTATAAATATTTGTGTATGTATCTAGAAATATTTTAATAATTGTATTTGTTATATGTGATTTCTATTAAAAAAAAAAAGGAAAAAAAAACTTAAATTCTAAGAGTATCCTTAGAACTATATGTTTTAGGAGGTTGGAGTCTTGTTTTAAAATTTGGAGTTTGTACGTGTTTGGAATGTAGAGTTATTTTGTTGTTTAAATTAAAAGATCCAATTTTGGAATGTTGGATTGAATTATGAATCAGGTATCTATACAAATTTTATTCAACTCAAATAATCTATTTTTTAGTTACTATTTTCTTTTTTCTTTTTAAATTCTACCCATCTCTTTTTTCATGGGGAGTTTAGAAAGATAGGGTTTATAGTTTTGTTTTAGATGATGCCTTTAATTTTTTCTTATAAATTTGTGCAGGACGTTTCTAATGGGTGGAATTTTCGAGTATAATATGCACAAAAGTAGTATATCACAAGGGATTTAGGAGTTTTGTTATGACATCTATATGAAATTGTAAGTTAGAGTTTATTATACGTGTATGTTAGGAATGAGATGAAAGACACATTAGTTAGATAAAGAGGTGATTTTGAGTAAACAAGGGGACAACTATCACCAATATTATGAAGCATTTTGGGTGAAACTAAAAGTAAGATCACAGAGGATGTAAACAGAATTTATAATTTCAAATTTATATTGATACAATACACTTTCATCAACTAAGTTTTTTAAAGTATAGGATCGCTTGAAATTGGTGGTAGTTGTGACTAGGTAGCCTTACGGTGCCTTGTAATTGTTATTAGGTCTCTTTGTTGTTCTTTTTGTAATGTACTCATTGGGCTGAAGTGTTAAAAGCCTAATAACTAAAACTCTCGTTTTTACTCAGTAACCGTAGCACCAGTGTGTGTATTGGTGTAAAACCTAAAACTGTCATGCTATGAGAGCAAGGCATTGGACTCCACCTTCACCCTTTCGTCTTCACCTTCTGACCAAGAATGGATAAAAAGTGAATCTACAACCTCTGACAATGCCATTACCGCCAATCTACAAACACAAGCAAATACACAGTTAATTCCAATAGCCATAGCCACATCCATTCACCCATTTGGCAATCCTCCGTCTGCTATTCTCACAGTCAAGTTAGATGGCAAAAACTGCATGCTGTGGAAAAGAAAAATGGTATTGTCAATACTTAGAGGCCAAAACTTAGGACATGTTCTTGGCTCAAAGGCTCAACCCAGTGAATACGTTGCATCCACGAATCAAGAAGCGAAAGAAATTAGAAGTTCTTCCTAATTATCCAGCCTTTGAGAAAAGGGTCGCTCTTGATCAAGCTTGCTGTGGATGTATGGGTCATGGCATGTGAGATCATCGACTACTCTAAATCTACGCAGGTATGGAAAGCTCTAGAGGACTTATATGGCACTACCAACAAGGCAAGGAAATAACAACTCAAAGCTACTCTCCAAAACACAAGAAAAGGCACGATGAAGATGAGTGAGTATCTAACTATTATGAAACAAACAGCAGACAACTTGGCCCTTGCAGGTGCTTCAGTTGATATAGGAGATCTTACCTCCTATGTTATTTTGGAGCTTGATGCTGAATACTTTCCAATCACGTTTCTTTTCAACGAAAAGAAAGAGATGACTTGGCAAGGCTTGCACTCAACACTTGTCACATTTGAGAATGCTCTCATCAACAACAATGTGGTAAATTCAAACACAGAAGCTGCTAACATGACAGCCAATTTGGTCTTCAATAGGCAAAACTCTTTCAACCAAGATAATCATCAAAATCAATACAGAGGACAAACTCAATATAGAGGACAGGGTAGAGGAAACACAAACTACAACTACAGAAGAAAAGACCTCAAGGAAGAGGCGGACACTACAGAACAATGTTTACAAACTTAACGAAGTACTTTACGGACTAAAGCAAGCCCAAAGAGCTTGGTATATTGAAGGCAACACTTATTCAGCAAAAGTTTCAGAACTCAAGGGCTGGCAGCTCCTTATTCTATTTCCACAAAGGCACACTTACTATTGTTTTAATCTATGTAGATGACATTCTTGTCCCTGGAAACAACAAAGATGTCATTGGAAAGTTTGTGAAAGAACTAAACAATAGGTTTGCTCTCAAAGATTTCAGAGAAATTAGATACTTCCTAGAAGTTGAAACGAGGAACAGTAGTGGAATGTATTTGACACAAATTAAGTATATCTCAGATCTTTTAGAAAGACTTCATTTATCTCATGTAAAACTATTGAAAGTAGTGTTAAGAAAGTGCTTTATGATTGAAACATGCTCATGTGTGTTTATCTTTGTTAAGTTAATTTAGTCCAAGTTTGTTCCTATTTCTTAGGAATTAGTCATTCATGATTTGTAATCATGGAGAAAGTCTAGGGTCATGTTGATTAGTGGAGAAAGTTTAGGGTCATGATGTTAGTGGAGAAAGTTTAGGGTCATGATGTTAGTGGGTAGTTATTTTTAAGACTTTAAATACTGTATTTTTCTTTGAATGTAATTGAAATGAATTTGTCTTCAATTTTCCATTGCAATATTTATTTTTACTCTAGAAAATAACAATTGGTATCAGAGCTCTCTTCTTAAGGGATCTGTGAGTGTGAGTTGTTGTGTCATGGACGCCATAACAAGTTCTAGTTTCACTTCAATTTCTCCATTGATATTTGATGGAGACAACTACCAAGTTTGGGCAGTTCGTATGGAAGCTTATATGGAAGCTTTGGATATTTGGGAAGCAGTGGAAGAGGATTATGAAATTCCTGCTCTTCCAGACAATCCTACCATGGCACAAATCAAAGCGCAAAAGGAGAAGAAGACAAAGAAATCCAAGGCAAAGGCATGTCTGTTTGCTGCAGTCTCATCTACTATCTTCACTAGAATTATGACTCTGAGATCAGCATATGAGATATGGAATTATCTCAAGTCAGAATATGAGGGAGATGAAAGAATCAAAGGAATGCGTGTGCTAAACTTGATTCGAGAATTCGAGTTGCAGAAGATGAAGGAAACAG
Organism: Cucumis melo; assembly: GCF_025177605.1. Lineage (NCBI taxonomy): Eukaryota > Viridiplantae > Streptophyta > Magnoliopsida > Cucurbitales > Cucurbitaceae > Cucumis > Cucumis melo. The sequence continues at coordinate 28,496,298 of NC_066866.1, read as the reverse complement.
AATCAATTAAAGAGTATTCTGTTAGGTTATTGGACATTGCAAACCAAATCAGATTACTTGGTTCTGTGTTCAAGGACTCAAGAATTGTAGAAAAAATTCTTGTATCAGTGCCTGAAAAATTTGAGGCATCTATTTCTGCCTTAGAAAATACCAAAGATTTGACTCAAATCACTCTTGCAGAGATACTCAATGCTTTGCAAGCGCAGGAACAAAGAAGAGCCATGAGGCAAGAAGGTGCTGTTGAAGGAGCCTTGCCAGCGAAGCATCATGAGAACGTTAGGAACAATAAGAAGAAGAAGTTTTTCAAGAAGAATCAAATTTCTACTAGAGAATCTTCAACTTACAACAAAGCAGGAGTCAAGAAGGGATCCTATCCTCCCTGTTCACATTGCAATAAACAGGGTCATCCTCCTTTTAAATGCTGGAGGAGACCAAACGCCAAGTGCACCAAATGTAACCAAATGGGGCATGAAGCTGTAATTTGCAGGAACAATAATCAACAACAAGGTGTAGAGGCCAAAATTGCTTATCAGGAGGAGGAGGAGGAGGATCAATTGTTTGTGGCAACATGCTTCGTGGGTGGTGAGTCAAATGAAAGCTGGCTGATTGACAGTGGATGTACCAACCATATGACTCATGACAAGGAGTTGTTTAAAGATCTGAAGCCAACAAATATCACCAAAGTCAGAATTGGCAATGGAGACTACATCTCAGTCAAAGGAAAGGGGACTATTGCGATTGCCAGTTGTAAAGGTACAAAGCATATACAAGATGTTCTTTTTGTACCTGACATTAACCAAAATTTGTTGAGTGTGGGTCAACTTATTGAAAAAGGTTTTAAAGTTACTTTTGAAAATGAATATTGCTTGATTAAGGATGCAGCAAATCAAGATATTTTCAAAGTAAAAATGAAAGGAAAAAGTTTTTCACTTAATCCTTTAGAGGAGAAGCAATCTGTTTTTGCTCTCAAAGAAGATGAAACACAGCTTTGGCACAAAAGAGTCGGTCACTATCATCATCAAGGGCTGCTACAACTAACGGAGTTGGCACTTGATTTTCCCAAGCTTAGTGAAGAAATCTCAAGCTGCAAAGCGTGTCATTTTGGAAAGCAAAATAGGAAGTCATTTCCCAAGTCATCTTGGAGAGCCACTCAAAAATTGCAGCTCATTCACACAGATGTTGCAGGTCCTCAGAGAACACCTTCTTTAAAAGGTAGTCTCTATTATATTGCTTTTATTGATGACTTCACCAGAATGTGCTGGATTTTTTTCTTGAAGTTTAAATCAGAGGTTGCTCATGTCTTTTGGAAGTTCAAGGCAAGAGTTGAAAATGAAAGTGGTTGCAAAATTCAAATGGTAAGGTCTGACAATGGGAAGGAGTATGTTTCGGCAGAATTTGACAAGTTTTGTGAAGATTCAGGCATAAAACATCAACTTACAGCTCCTTACACTCCTCAACAAAATGGAGTTAGTGAGAGGAGAAATAGATACATCATGGAGATGACAAGATGCATGCTGCATGAAAAGAGTTTGCCAAAGAAGTTTTGGGCAGAGGCAGCAAATACAGCTGTATTTCTTCAAAATAGGCTTCCCACAAAAGCATTGAAGGAAAAGACACCATTTGAGGCATGGTATGGGTACAAACCATCATTGAAATTTCTCAAAGTATTTGGTTGTTTGTGTTTCACTCATGTTCCACAGAGCAAGCGTGACAAACTTGATAGGAGAGCTTCACCGGGTGTCTTTATAGGCTATAGTTCTATCAGCAAAGCCTATAAAATTTTCCAACCACAAACTGGAAAGATTGTCGTGAGCAGGGATGTTCACTTCGAGGAAGATGAAGAGTGGAACTTTGATGATGCAGAGAAGAAAGGTCAGACCTTGGAAAAGATGAAATTCAAGTTTTTTGATTCAAGCATTGAAGAGGAAGATGACAGGCAGAATGAAATAGTAGATGATGCTTCCGTGAGAGGAACAAGGTTGCTTTCTGATATTTATGAAAGGTGCAATGTTGCTGTGTGTGAACCTGCAAACTATGCAGAAGCAAAGAAAGATCAAAGGTGGATAGCTGCAATGGAGGAGGAGTTGTCAATGATAGAGAAGAACAAAACTTGGATCCTTGTTGACAGACCTCAAGATAGGAAGGTAATTGGAGTTAAATGGGTGTTTAGAACCAAGCTTAATGCTGATGGCTCGATTAACAAGCACAAAGCCAGGCTTGTGGTTAAAGGGTATGCTCAAATCTTTGGTGTTGATTACTCTGATACTTTTGCTCCTGTTGCTAGAATGGACACAATCAGGTTACTATTTGCAATAGCTGCACAAAAGGGGTGGAAATTGTATCAGTTGGATGTCAAATCAGCTTTTTTGAATGGTGTCTTACAAGAAGAAATTTATGTTGAGCAGCCCGAAGGATGTGAGAAGCAAGGTGAAAGAAATAAAGTCTATCTTCTCAAGAAGGCTCTTTATGGTTTAAAACAAGCTCCAAGAGCTTGGTATAGCAAAATTGATGAACATTTACTGAGCTTGGGATTTTTGAAAAGTCTATCAGAATCAACCTTATATGTTAAGCACAATGGTACTAACATTCTTATTGTTTCACTGTATGTTGATGACCTACTGGTTACAGGAAACAATGCAGATCATATTCAAAATTTCAAATGGGAGATGATGAAGATGTTTGAAATGACAGATCTCGGGCTCATGTCCTACTTCCTTGGCATAGAGATCAAGCAAGGGCAAGGTGAAGTTTTCATTTGCCAGAAAAAATATGCAAAGGAAATACTAAAGAAGTTTAAGATGGATGAGTGTAAGGCTGTAAGCACTCCAATGAATCAAAAAGAGAAGTTGTGCAAAGAAGATGGTGCTGACAAAGTTGATGAAGGATATTTTAGGAGTTTAATTGGTTGCTTGATGTATCTCACAGCAACAAGACCTGATATTTTGAATGCTGTGAGTATTTTGTCTCGTTTCATGCATTGTGCAAGTGAATTACATCTTAAGGCAGCAAAAAGAGTGATACGATATGTCAAAGGCACAAGTGATTTTGGTGTTAAGTTCACTAGGGGCAAGGAGTTCAAACTGATTGGTTTTTCTGATAGTGATTGGGGAGGTTCCATTGATGATATGAGAAGCACTTTAGGTTACTGTTTTACTCTTAGCTCTGGTGTTTTCTCTTGGAGCTCGAAAAAGCAAGAGATTGTAGCCCAATCCACTGCTGAAGCAGAATTTATTGCTGCAACAGCTACTGCCAATCAAGCTTTATGGCTGAGGAAAATTTTACTTGACCTTGATCTGGAGCAGAAGAAAAGCACGGAGATTCTTGTTGATAACAAAGCGGCTATTGCTATTTCTCATAATCCTGTGTTTTATAAGAAGACTAAACATTTTAACATCAAGTTATTTTTTTTAAGGGAAGTGCAGAAAAGTGGAGAGGTGATTCTTGTCTACTGCAAAACAGAAGATCAAGTTGCAGACATATTAACTAAACCGTTGCCTACTTGCAAGTTCGAGTTTCTAAGGTCAAAACTTGGTGTTTGCAACTCCTAAAGCAAGGAGGAGTGTTAAGAAAGTGCTTTATGATTGAAACATGCTCATGTGTGTTTATCTTTGTTAAGTTAATTTAGTCCAAGTTTGTTCCTATTTCTTAGGAATTAGTCATTCATGATTTGTAATCATGGAGAAAGTCTAGGGTCATGTTGATTAGTGGAGAAAGTTTAGGGTCATGATGTTAGTGGGTAGTTATTTTTAAGACTTTAAATACTGTATTTTTCTTTGAATGTAATTGAAATGAATTTGTCTTCAATTTTCCATTGCAATATTTATTTTTACTCTAGAAAATAACAAGTAGAAACAAATGATACACACTGGTTTATGTGAAAACCCGAATATCGGGAGAAAAACCACGATATTTTGTTCTTATTATTTTCTGATGATAATACAATAAGTACAAGAGAAGAATAAATAAAAAAAATACAAAAAGATAAAAAAGGAAAAATATTTAGGGCAAATCTCATAATGGGCTAAGCCCACTAATTCTAACACTCCCTCTCAATTTGAGACGTAAATACTAATGAGGCCCAACTTGCTAACACAAAAGTCGAAGTTTAGTTTGAGAAGCTAGCTCTTTGGTGAGGACATCAGAAACCTATTGGCTCGAAGGGATGTACGGAATGCATATGCTCCCACTGTCAAGTCTTTCTTTGATGAAACGCCAATCAATCTCAACATGTTTACTTCTATCATGTTGAACTGGATTGTTAGCAATACTAATGGCGATTTTATTGTCACATAAAAGCTTTATTGATGTCTCACACTTCTGATGAAGATCGGATAGGACTTTCTGGAGTCAAATTTCCTCACATATTCTCAAACTCATAGATCGGTATTCGGCCTCAACGTTGCTCCTAAACACAACATTTTGCTTCTTACTCCTCCAAGTTACAAGATTACCCCACACAAAAGTACAATATTCTGTGGTAGACTTTTTTTATCAACAATAGATCCTCCCAATCAGAGTCAGTATAAGCTTTGACACATCTTCTGTTAGTCTTCCTAAATCTCAGACCTTTATGAGGAGTTGCTTTTAAATACCTCAGAATCTTGTTAACTTCTACCATGTGATCCTTAGACGGTGCTTGCATGAACTGACTAACGGTACTCACAGCATAGGAGATGTCAGGCCTAGTGTGAGATAAGTAAATCAACTTTCCCACAAGGCGTTGATAGAACCCTATCACTAAATTTTCGAGTTTGGCATTGAACACAATGGACATATCAGCAAGATGACATCCTAGCATACCTGTCTAAGCTAATAAATTAAGGTTGTACTTTCTTTGGGGTACTGAGATGCCTTCTTTGGATCTAGCAATCTCTATCTCGAGAAAGTACTTCAGAATTCCCAAGTCCTTTATTTCAAACTCAAACCCCATCTTCTTTAGTTGAACGATTTCATCAGTATCATCCTTAGATAGCACAATATCGACATGACAATCGATACTGCAATTTTTCCTTCTTTAGAGACTTTAGTGAACAAGGTGTGATCGAAATGCCCCTAATTCTGTAACCTATACCATGATATATCCTATAAATGGAGGTGTGTGGTGCCTTTGTAAGAATACTTTCTCTCCTATTTTGTTTCATTGTGCTTGTTAATAATGCAACCAAAATCCTCCTATGTTGTTAGATTAGACGGATGAAATATGTTATGAATATGCATGTAATTGAAAAGAATTAACTCCATTAATGTGCGACCTTTTGGAATGGATGATGGGCAAAAGAATTTGGAGAAAAGTTAAGTTACAATGTAGGAAAATATCTTGTATATATGTAATGTTGGCATTTTCTTTTCTATATGTTTGATTTGATACTTGATATGATAATGGATTTTTAAGGGATGATGATGTTGTGTATGCAGAGCAAACTCTGAACTCCATATTTAGACAATGGAATATATTTGCGCCTGGGACGAGGAATACAAGTAATGTAAGATTTCAGGGTTGGAATATTAGCGGCAACCTCTGCACTGGGACTGCTAAGGATAACAGTAACATCGAGGATTCAACATACAGTCCTTTGATCAAATGCGATTGCTCCTACAACAATAAATCTACTTGCCATATAACCCATCTGTATCTCTCCCTTTTGTTCTCTTCAATTCAAGCATTTCATTTTCTCATATCCTGCTTTGTTTGTTAGACTCAAGTTTTGATTTTTCCAATTCTTTAATGGCTTTTATAAATTGCATAGGTAGTGATTAATTGAGCCAACACATGCCCTACTTTCCATGCTTTGAAAAACTTTGGCTGTTTTTGTTCATAGGATAGCGCAATTTAAACTTTTTTGTTATTGGGGTGAGAGATGGAGGTTGTATTGAATAAAGCAAACCAACTTTAGAAATGAGCTATGTTGACTTGTAGAATTGAAACTAACTTTAGCTTCAAATGTGGAAGCTGCTTTTGGAGTTGCTTGAAATTGGTGACTGCACCGTTAGAACATTGCATTTTCTTTAAAAATGAGGGGAATACAATGCCCTGCATTTGTTCTTTTATTCAAATTCTCTGTTCATTTTGTTTATATAACTTTGCAGGAAGGTTTCAGGATTGAATGTTGCTGGAGTAATCCCTCCCAAGCTATGGACACTGACTTCCCTCACCTATCTGTTTGTTTCCTTCCTCATTCTTTGCTTGGTGTTTCTTGTTCATTTTTATTTCCTATTGCAGCATGAATGTTCATGTGACCTATATTGGAAATTTTCTTGCAACATATATCCGGTAAAGTGAACCGAGATTCTTTAAATTTCTCACAGGAATTTGGAGAAAAATTTATTGTCAGGGACACTGTCGCCTTTTGTTGGTAATCTAACGCAATTGCATACCTTGTAAGTCAATCCAAATATTGGTTTTCAAGACCTTTGTAGCTAACCATTTTCCCCTTTTCTTTCTAATCTAATCTATACCAAATTTTGGTTAGGAGCATTAGAATCAATAAATTATCAGGAAAACTTCCAAAGGAACTCGGACATCTTGCCAACCTAAGATTCTTGTAAGTTTTCATTGTTTATGTACTTTGTAAGATCTCTTTTTAGTTTTCTAAAAAAGAAAAAGAAATTTATGAAGAGTTACCTCCATCACTATTTAATAGATCCCCAATTAATAAGGTGGATTCTATTCACGTAAGAAAAGAAAAGAATAAGAATGGCTGAGCAAGGGGTATCTGCCTTGTTTTGGTGGGACCCAGCATATCTTGTTTGTTAGATTCCGCTGTTGGTTGGTTTTGTGGAGTCTTTTTCTTTTCATTCCTTGGTATTTATGTTTTCATTTCATCAACAAAGTGTTGTTTTTTAGGGAGGGAGTGGTATTGTATGGGAGAATTCTGTGACTTAAAAATGGGAAGTAAAATCAATGTAATATTATACCTCTACATTATTGAACCAAATACAAAAGACCAACAACAAATAAGGAAAAAATATCGACATAAATAAAAAATAATAATACAGGAGAAAAATAAATTCAACACTTCCCCTTAAGCTGGTTTGTAGATATCATCCATAGACAGCTTGCTAAAACATTTATCAAATTGTCTTTTCGAAAGACCTTTAGTTCTGTCGTAAGAAGATAAGATATGCATATTACATCTGCATCAACTTTCTCCTTTATAAAATGCTTGTCAACTTCAATATACTTTGTTCTATCATGTAGAACTGGATTATGAGTTATAGTAATGGCAGCCTTGTTATCACAATAAACTTGTATAGGTGTCTTTGGAGACACTTTCAGTTCTTCAAGGATCCTGTAAATCCATGTACCTTCACAAATTTTATGGGCTAAGACTTTAAATTTTGCTTCAGCACTACTGATAAACGGAACTACCTCAATCACATTTGAGAACTCCCCTTATCCTAGGTGAACCCCCACAACAGTAATAAGAATAACTCCGATTAAACAATTAGTTAACAACCCAAGAAAGCTAAACAGATTTGGCTTGGAAAGATTGATCAAAGATTAAGAAGAAAGGAGAACATGTTCCTAACTTCAAGATTTCGAACTCTCTACAATCTAATTGATCAAACTAGGTTAAAAGTCCTAAGCATGCATTCTAACACAAGAATACAAAAGAAAGCATAAAACTTGAGAGAAAACACTATGAGAAAATTTCATTCAAATTCAAGTTGTGTTCAAAATGTGGAAACTACAACCCTATTTATACTAGTTTCAAATGTTATATGAAAGGACACAACATTTAATTTTATGCCTTTTCAACTACCTTATAAATAAAAGTACATTCCATTAAATAGGTACATATTAAGGATGTGAACGAACCTAAAATGCATTAAAAATGTAAATGAATCTAGAAATGTATTAAAGATGTGAATGAATCTTAATTTCTAGATTCATTATGACTCTTGGGTGTCCAAGCGACTCTTGAAGTTTCAACTCTTTATTAAAGACCAAAAATTTAGCTTGTAAACAAGCATTTAATCCATCTTGAAGTCTTTTAGCTCTAGCTTTTGTCATTGAGCCTTGAGTCATAATGATTGCCTCTTGATTGGTTTGACTTTGAATGTTCTGTCATGAATTTACAACATGTGTTTCATTTTCCTCTCCATTTGAGTTGGTGTGAGCTTTACTGGTCAACATCTTATCATTCTCCCCCTCTTCGAAAGGATTCATCCTCAATTCAAAGTTACCTACATCAAACAAGGATAAGTCAGCGACATTAAATGTAGCACTCACATAATACTTACCCGGGAGATCAACTTTGTATACATTATCGTTGATCTTTTCTAAAACTTGAAATGGTCCATCTCCCCTTGGATGTAACTTGGACTTCCTTTGGTTTGGAAAATGCTCCTTTCGAAAATGAACCAAACCCAATTTCCTGGTTTTAAAATGAGTGGTATCCTTCCTTGATTCACTCATTTGGCTACCTTGTCATTGTGCTTTTCAATTCTCTCTTTGACTTGCTTATGAAGCTTCTTGACAAATTCAGCTTTTGATTTAGGATCAAGATGTACAAACTTGTTAGGTGGCAATGACAATAAATCAAGAGGTGTCTTAAGGTTAAACCATAGACTATTTAAAAAGGAGAATATTTAGTTGTACTATGGATAACCCTATTATAAGCAAACTCAACAAAAGGCAAAATTTCCTCCCACATGCGAAGATTCTTTTCAAGAATTGCCCTGAGAAAAGTTATTAACGTTCGATTGACAACCTCAGTTTGGCCATCAGGTTGTGGGTGACATGTGGTAGAAAACAACAATTTAGTTCCCAACTCTCTCATGGAAAGCATACGAACGCAGCAGAATTAAGTATCAGATTTTTACCCTAATTGCAACTAAACTTAATTTAGTGATTAACATGCATACTAAACACAACCCTAATTACATTAAATTAGGGTTAAACGAATTACTTACCTTTGTAGCTTTCCGAAGCTCCAAATCTTCTCCAAACCAGACCATTACTAGAATTGATCAGCTATTCTCTGGACTTGGAATCGGGTTGTAGGACCCGTTTAAGTGAAAAATTAGAGAAAGAGATGGAAATTGGAGGTAAAAATTAATGTGAGATTTGGGAGAGAATAAGGTTTAATTTTGTAATTCAAAATTACAAAATTGGCAAAAATTCTTCTTCCATTTGAAAATTTCCGCTTAAATAGACAAATTACATGTAAATTTACATGCAATTGGACCACCAAAGCCCAACACCTCACAATCCACTAACTATTAGTGGATTGATTCTGAAGGGATGAAAACCCTTTACAACAAAAAATTATAGAAACTCAATTTTAATTGGAACCTTAAAATTACCAATACATTGGCAAAAAAATACAAAAAATAATTTTTTATGGTTAAACATGCTTTGAATAAAAAATACAGAGAAGAAAACTTACGCTCGTTGACGACTCTGAATCTACTAATCACCAATTTTGGGCACCACCACTTGGAAACCTTCCTATTCTCTTTGAGAGATGGTTTGTGGGAACCAAAAGTTGGAATAAGGGAATGGAGAGTATTTTTTCCAGAGAGAATATTTTTTTGTCAGAGAGAAATGGGAGAGCAAAATTTTTTGCAGAACTTCTTTGCAGAACTCACTCCTTGTTACGCAAAGTATTCCCACTTCTTCAGACGAAAGAAGTGGGATGTTGGAGATAATAAGTGGGAACGTGGGAAAACCACCCACGTTTCCTATTAACTTAATAATAATTATTAAATTAATATATATATTAAACTAATTAATTAATTTAATAATTAATTAAATCATATTTAATTAATATTTTCATTTAAATCATATCTAAATGAATATCTCTCGCATAACCTATAGTTTTAATTTAATTAATTTAATTAAATCAAATTTAATTAAATCAAATTAAACTAAACTATTAATTAATTCTCCAATTAATTAATTTCTAAATTAAATATCTTATATTTAATTTCATCCATAATTTGAATCGTATTCAAATATAAATTTCTCTCATAACCTATAGTTTTAATATGTATCATATACACCTTAAATTTTAACTTATAGTTTTAATATGAATCTAATTCAAATTAAACTAATATTTGAACTTATTCAAATATTTTATTCTCTCGTAATTTAATTTTGAATCATATCCAAAATTAAATTTATATAATAAAGTCTAATAAACTTTATATTATAATGTATCAATATACATTATATTAATTCCCAAAGTAAATTTGAACATTTCAAATTACAACCAATAAAAATAAATCTCATTACTCTTTATGATCTAGGAAGGGGACCTAATGGACCTACAGATCAGAAGCTACAACAATATGAGATTAATTAGCTAAACTCATTAACTACATTAATCAATATTCGTTAACTGTGTGTACACTCTACTAAAGACTCACAGCTGAACTCTTCTCACTGTAGATATATTTTTGTGTCCACGGATATAGACCAATACCAGTAAGTTAGTCCTTCACAAGTGTTCTTAACACCAGCTGGGTCAAATTACCGTTTTACCCATAGGTTACCTCTAGTCTTTAAATACCAGTGCTCCCCTAATGAACAACATGTTTATGGTCCAACCACTAAACAGAAAACCCTCTCGTGCCATAGAGAGGGTAGGACCCTTTGTTCAAGTCCTGTAGACACCATTTAAGGGAACACTTATCTACTTACCCTAAAGGCGGGAAGGAGTGAATTCCATCTTGTGTGATTATGTTTCCAGCTCCCCACTCGGTCTTGTCTCCAAAATAATAAGCATATTGAGTCGGCAATTTGACCACTCTCACCCGTACAAATCAAAAGACAATCTCTCACAAAAAGGAGTTCATAATACACTCAGGATTAAGACTAAGTCGCCTAGGTCATCCTAATGAAATAGAAATTCAACTAGTTAACGGAGTTACATCTAGTGATTACTATTTCGTGGTCCAGTCTTATGCAAACTCATTGCATAGGATACCCTCACTCGCATGTCGCATACATGAACACATTGGATCAATGTGTTTGTATCAAATACAAAGTGAGCCGTATCCATAGTGTTAACAGGATAAGGTACCCAACATTAACCCTATACTGACCCTTTAAGCTGATCTTGAACATTGATACCCATATGTCTTTACATACTGTTCAAGACTCATCAAACAGTTTAGAATGTTAGTTTATTGGATTTAGGTTATTAAGACAAAGCTAATAATGTAATCAATAACACTTATTGAAATTATAATAATAAAATACTTTATTAATGGCAGTCAATTGATTATATTTACTATCTACAAGTTTTAGGACATAAAACCCAACAAACTCCCACTTGGACTAAAACTCTAGTTTGTATGGGATGTACATAATAAAGTAATCCTCAAACATTGGAAATGGTAAAATGTACAAGTATATTACATAAAACGTATATATACAAATACAATAAACTAGGGCATCATCATACTCATTACACATCTCCCACTTGCCCTAGTTTACCTAATGTACATATCTCGTAGACCTAGACTTTCTAGATGACCCTCGAACACTTTAGTCGTGAGAGTCTTCGTAAATGGATCAGCAATGTTGTGCTCCGAAGCGATCTTGGTGACGATCACATCCCCTCGTTGCACAATCTCCCGTATCAGGTGATACTTCCTCTCTATGTGTTTCCCTCGTTTATGGCTGCGAGGTTCTTTAGAATTTGCTACTTCCCCACTGCTATCACAATATAGAGTGATGGGCAAATTCATGTTTGGAACAACTTCCAAATCATGTAGGAATTTCCTAAGCCAAACTACTTCTTTTGCTGCTTCACAAGCAGCGACGTATTCAGCCTCCATTGTAGAGTCTGCAATGCATCCTTGCTTGATGCTACGTCATACTACAGCTCCCCTATTTAAGGTGAACACTGATCCCGACGTAGATTTTCTAGAATCCTTATCAGTTTGGAAATCAGAGTCAGTGTATCCTGTAAGGATCAAATCCTTAGCTCCATACACAAGCATGTAGTCTCTCGTTCTCCTAAGATACATGAGAATAATTTTAACTGCCGTCCAGTGGTCTAACCCTGGGTTGGACTGATACCTACTGACTATTCCCACTGCATAACAAATGTCTGGCCTAGTGCAGAGCATAGCATACATTAAGCTGCCCACAGCTGAGGCATAGGGAATACGTCTCATATCCTCAACTTCTTGAGGTGTCTTAGGACACTGTTTCTTAGACAAGTGAACCCCATGTCTGAAAGGTAATAAATCCTTCTTAGAGTTCTGCATCGAATATCGAACCAACATTTTGTCGATATAGGTTGCTTGAGACAGTGTTTTGTTCTTACGATCCCTTATGATTTGGATCCCAAGAACATATTGTGCCTCTCATAAATCTTTCATTTGGAATTGAGCTGCTAGCCAAGCTTTAACGTCAGTAAGGTATCCCACATCATTCCCAATGAAGAGGATATCGTCCACATAAAGTACTAAGAAAGCTACTTTTCCTATGTTGATTTTCTTATATACACAAGGTTCATCAACGTTTTGGTCAAAACCGTAGGATTTGATCGCACTATCAAACCTAATGTTCCAGGATCTAGATGCTTGTTTCAACCCATAAATGGATCGATTCAGCTTACAAACTTTTTGCTCTTGACCTTGGGTTATGAACCCCTTGGGCTGAGATATAAAGATACTCTCTTCAAGATTGCCATTCAGAAAAGCAGTCTTGACATCCATTTGCCATATTTCATAATCATAAAAAGTGGCGATGGACAAGAGAATCCTTATAGACTTTAACATAGCAACAGGAGAAAAAGTTTCCTCATAGTCAACCCCTTCCCTTTGGGTATACCCTTTTGCTACAAGTCTAGCTTTGAAGGTCTGTACCTTCCCAGCTGAATCTCTCTTTCTCTTATAGATCCATTTACACCCTATAGGTTTTACCCCTTCAGGTAGATCTACAAGCTCCCACACTGAATTGAAGTACATAGACTCCATTTCAAGGTCAATGGCTTTGACCCATTGGTCCTTATCTACATCATTCATTACCTGATTATAGGACAATGGATCCTCAACACCATCATCTGGTATGACAATGTGAGTTTCAGTTAAACCCAAATAACGGTTAGGTTGTGATACAATCCTCCCACTGCGTCGAGGCATTCTCAACGATTGAGAAGGATGAGATTGACCTGATGTGGTGGTTTCATCAACTCTTGATGAGGGACCAAATTCATCAACAACCCTTGTTGATTCATCAGTAGCTTCATTTAATACTAATTTGCTTCGTGGTTTATGATCTCTCGTGTGGTCTTCTTCTAAGAAAGTAGCATTTGTCGATACAAACACTCTATTTTCTTGTGGATCGAATAATAGACCACCTCTCGTCTCTTTAGGGTAACCAACAAATTGGCATAACCTTGAACGAGGTTCCAACTTCTTGGGATTTGTCACTAACACGTGTGCTGGACAACCTCAAATTCTGAAATGACTTAAACTAGGTTTACGTCCTCTCCATAACTCGAAAGGTGTTTCAGAAACACTCTTCGAGGGAACATTGTTCAAGATATGAACTGCAGTCGCCCCAAAACGAACTAGGCAATTGAGTGTAACTCATCATTGAACGAACCTTGTCTAACAAGGTCCTATTTCTCCTTTCTGATACACCATTTTGTTGAGGTGTACCAGGTGCTGAGAGTTGGGATTGGATTCCATGTTCTATCATATAGTCCTGGAATCTCAAATCCATGTACTCTCCACCTTGATCAGATCGAAGTATTTTAATCTTTTTACTTAATAGATTTTCAACTTCAGCCTTATACTCCTTGAACTTTTCAAGAGCTTCAGACTTATGCTCCATTAAGTATAAATAACCATACCTTGAATAATCATCTATAAAAGAGATGAAGTATTCAAAACCCCCTCTAGCTTTTACATTCATGGGACCACAAAGGTCTGAATGTATAAGTTCTAAAGGCTCTTTGGCTCTATAACCTTTTCCAGTAAAAGGTCTCTTTGTCATTTTTCCTTCGTGACAAGATTCACATGAAGGTAATGAATCATCTTCTAACTTGTTTAGAAGTCCATTCTTTATCAATCTCCCGATCTGATTGAGATTTATGTGACCTAATCTTAAATGCCAAAGATAGGTATTGTTATTTGGAGAAATTCTTTGCCTTTTATTTTGAGTATTAGCAGTTCTAAACATCTCATGATTTAAAACTGCTTTTGCTTCATTAGGTCTTAATACATACAAGTTGTTTTCAAGCTTAGCCGAACAAATATGTACACCATTCTTAGAAATGAACGCTTCATTCATAGAAAAATTAATTGAGTACATATGTTCAATAAGACAAGAAACGGAAACTAAGTTCCTTTTAATTTTAGGAACTATGTACAAGTTTTCCAAAAACATGTATTTATTTCTGAAAAACAACTTAGCATCGCCCACTGCACGAGCTGAAATGACATCTCCCGTTCCAACCTTGAGTGTCATCTCACTCTCCTCAAGCTGCTTGAAGGAACTAGTTTCTTATAAAGAAGAATAAACATGGTTAGTGGCCCCTGAATCAAGTATCTAGGCATTTTGGTCATTTTCCACTAAACATGTTTCCAAGACAAGTAAATCATATTTACCTTCCTTTTCTTTCTTCTTAACAAGGTACTTAGGGCAATTTGTTTTCCAATGCTCATCAACATCGCAATGGAAACATTTCCCTTTGATGACTACCTTAGTCTTCCCTTTGTCCTCAACAGCAATAGTAGGACCTTTCCCCTTCCCTTCTTTCCTCTTCTGAATTTTCTCAGATCCAGATGATGAAGGTGAAAACCTCCTAGAATGGGTAACATTTGCCTCTTGTTTGATCTGAATGGACGGTTGCCCAAACATCTCTCTAAGAGAGTCCATGATCTGACGTGCAATGACCATGATCTCATGTTTCTTGCTCAATATGTCAGACATACTAGCCAAGATGTGGAGGTGAGCCTTGTCATTGGCCTTTGTCCAACGGCCATATGCATCCCTAACACTTTGGGATTCATATTTAGTGGGGAAAGGAGGACATTTCTCCATTAAGACGAAGCGTAGATCACCGATAACTAGAATCATATTTAGTTTCGATTTCCACGTCGCATAATTTTCACCGGTTAATTGATCTTTTTTAAGCAATGCAATAATTGAGGAAAACATGCTGGAATAGCAAACAATTGACCGTATTAGTTTAAATTTGTCTTAACCCATTACATAAAACAATCCAATCAATTCAGCAACAAACAATCAAAGAACCCTAATAAAACTAATGATTTAGTTTTTACAACGATACTTCAGCAGTTTGGAGCAACAATCACCGAAGGGTGATCAATTACTCCTCTTCTGAATTGAGACGATCTCAACTAATTATTAATACCAGAATAACTCTTATTCCTATAGTTCTTAGCTATCGTTGTTCGGTCAAGGATTCATTAACTAACTTAATTCATCCCGTAAGTGTGACCCTACAATTTTCAGATCCCAGAGGTACGCTTCAACAGGCTACCGTTAGGAAAGACAACTGTTGAAGATTAACCTAAGAAATCCTATCCATTTCTGGAGTTTGCGATGTTTCGACTTATATGATCAAGCCCTCCGAAGGGATGGTCGCTCCAGAACAACACGCAGGCGGATCATAGAAATCTCACGGTGCAACCTAATGGAGGAGACCGTAGGATACGTTGACACTCGTCCTTCTCCCACTTACTATGAACATTTCTCCTATTAACCTTGTTATTGACCCATACAAACACTTTCCGAAGGGAGGCCGCGCCCAGGGCGACACGAAGCCGAGTATGGATCTCACGTGTGAACTCTTAGGGACGTGAGAGCAAAAAAGTTGATATATCATATATACCATTTTTCTCCCACTAAAATGTTCTATTAATTTAGGGTTTAGTTGCACTTAGCTAAATTCCGGCTAAATGAATCTAACTAAGTCTATTCTTATTATAACACTTATAATAAAACTTTACACTAAAGTTTCTAGGTGTATTAAATCATTTAATTACCTAGTGACATCTTATGCTAATAGGAATAAGGTTAATTCAACGCCGGTTCCGGGTCAGTTCCCAGGTAGGAGGTGTTCCGTAAACCGTCAACTTAAGTACCCCCAGCCTTAGACAGAACTTTACCGGTGGAGTTCCTTATAACCTTAAATCCTATTTGTCCTACTTAGTTTCATTAAACTAAAAATAAGACTTAATTATAATCCTATTAGAATTAATGTGATCTTAGGTCTATTTAATTTTAAACAATTTAAAATTAAACCAAATCAATCCTAAGATCCTATGTTTGCATGCAACTCTTTATTATAGGTTGACGGTTTCTAATAATCAAATTTTATAACTATTATAAAATTAGTTAATTAGCCCTATAATCATGCATACTATAGTTTAAATAATTAAAATCAAATTATAATTAAATAAAACCATATTACATGCATACATTATATTAATATAACAATTATATTAAACTATGGATGTAATATGCACAATGCAAATTAATTTTCATCTTTTATTAATATAACAATTATATTAAAAAATATGAAAATCAATACATTAATTTAAATATAACAAATTATATTTAACTAAGTAATGTCATGCATCATGCTAACTCAATTTCATATATTTAAAATATCAACATATTTCAAATTACTCATGAAATTCATAATCATGCATTAAAACCATACATTATAACATTTATAATATATAAAAATGCATTAACATGCTTAACCTAAGGTGGGATTTATCTAAATGACATCCATAAAGCATTTAAATAACAATTGAACCTGTAAAATTGCTCTTAAATGATTCCACGAAAGCACCCCTAACAAAAAGAGATTTGACCTCACCCTTCAGGGAACTGAGACGGATGCTATGATAAAATAAAGCAAAAATTACAATAATAAAGCCTTAAATTTATCCTAAAAGTGCTTCAAAAGCTCCAAAACCGGGCCCAAAAACCTTCAAACCGGCCTTTACATTTTGATCTTATCAAAACAGTAAATCTATGGCCAAAATTACAGAAACATTCAATTGCAAAAACTACATTCATAATGCAGAGATCCCACCTTACCAATGCAAATTTTTAAAATTCTCAATTAAAATTGAGATGGCTCTGATACCAATAGAAGGGATGAAAACCCTTTACAGCGGAAAATTATAAAAACCCAACTTTAATTGGAACCTTAAAATTACCAATACATTGACAAAAAATTACAAAAAAAAAAACAATTTTTTATGGTTAAACATGCTTTGAATAAAAAATACAGAGAAGAAAATTACGCTCGTTGACGACTCTGAATCTACCAATCACCAATTTTGGGCACCACCACTTGGAAACCATCCTATTCTTTTCGAGAGATGGTTTGTGGGAACCAAAAATTGGAATAAGGGAATGGAGAGTATTTTGTTCAGAGAGAATATTTTTTTGTCAGAGAGAAATGGGAGAGCAAAATTTTTCGCAGAACTTCTTCGCAGAACTCACTCCTTGTTACGCAAAGTATTCCCACTTCTTCAGACGAAAGAAGTGGGAAGTTGGAGATAATAAGTGGGAACGTGGGAAAACCACCCACGTTCCCTATTAATTTAATAATAATTATTAAATTAATATATATATTAAACTAATTAATTAATTTAATAATTAATTAAATCATATTTAATTAATATTTTCATTTAAATCATATCTAAATGAACATCTCTCGCATAACCTATAGTTTTAATTTAATTAATTTAATTAATTTAATTAAATCAAATTAAACTAAACTATTAATTAATTCTCCAATTAATTAATTTTTAAATTAAATATCTTATATTTAATTTAGTCCATAATTTGAATCATATTCAAATATAAATTTCTCTCATAACCTATAGTTTTAATATGTATCATATACACATTAAATTTTAACTTATAGTTTTAATATGAATCTAATTCAAATTAAACTAATATTTGAACTTATTCAAATATTTTATTCTCTCGTAATTTAATTTTGAATCATATCCAAAATTAAATTTATATAATAAAGTCTAATAAACTTTATATTATAATGTATCAATATACATTATATTAATTCCCAAAGTAAATTTGAACATTTCAAATTACAACCAATATAAATAAATCTCATTACTCTTTATGATCTAGGAAGGGGACCTAATGGACCTACAGATCAGAAGCTACAACGATATGAGATTAATTAGCTAAACTCATTAACTACATTAATCAATATTCATTAACTCTTCTCACTGTAGATATATTTTTGTGTCCACAGATATAGACCAATACCAGTAAGTTAGTCCTTCACAAGTGTTCGTAACACCAGCTGGGTCAAATTACCGTTTTACCCATAGGTTACCTCTAGTCCTTAAATACCATTGCTCCTCTAATGAACAACCTGTTTATGGTCCAACCACTAAACAGAAAACCCTCTCGTGTCATAGAGAGGGTAAGGCCCTTTGTTCAAGTCCCGGAGACACCATTTAAGGGAACACTTATTTACTTACCCTAAAGGTGGGAAGGAGTGAATTCCATCTTGTGTGATTATGTTCCCAGCTCCCCACTCGGTCTTGTCCTCAAAATGATAAACATATTGAGTCGGCAATTTGGCCACTCTCACCCGTACAAATCAAAGGACAATCCCTCGCAGGAGTTCATAATACACTCAGGATTAAGACTAAGTCGCCTAGGTCATCCTAATGAAACAGAAATCCAACTAGTTAACGGAGTTACATCTAGTGATTACTATTTCGTGGTCCAGTCTTATGCAAACTCATTGCATAGGATACCCTCACTTGCATGTCGCATACATGAACACATTGGATCAATGTGTTTGTATCAAATACAAAGTGAGCCGTATCTATAGTGTTAACAGGATAAGGTACCCAACCTTAACCCTATACTATAGACCCTTTAAGCTGATCTTGAACATTGATCCCCGTATGTCTTTACATATTGTTCAAGACTCATCAAACAGCTTAGGATGTTAGTTTATTGGATTTAGGTTATTAAGACAAAGCTAATAATGTAATCAATAACACTTATTGAAATTATAATAATAAAACACTTTATTAATGGCAGTCAATTGATTATATTTACTATCTACGAGTTTTAGGACATAAAACCCAACAGATTCACCATTCCATTTTCTCTTAGTGGGCTTGGTGTCTTCACCATAAGCTTCCACATAGCCCACTAAGAGTTAGTGGAATTATCCAACAAAATGTTGGATTTTCCCACTAACTTTGGTCAAGGGGCAAAATGGTCATTTGACTATTTTAGTCAAAGTCAAACTTTGACTTTTCAAGTCAAAAGTCAGCATTTTGACTTTTTACCATTTTGTCCATCTTGACTAATTTCGACCTCCCGAGCATGAATCCACATTTATTTTCTTAAAATTCAAATCACGTTTAAATATAAAGTCGGTCAAAGTTTGACTTTTCAAAGTCAAAAGTCAATATTTTGACTTTTCACAACTTTGACCATTTCCATCAATTTTGAGCTTCCGAATATGAATCCATATTCATATTTTTAACATTTAAATCACATTTAAACATAAAGCCCTATAATAGACGACTATATCACATATATTTGTCAGTTTCTCTTTCTTTACCTAATTCGAACAATTTCAATTATTCCAACATATTGCTCTAAGTTAATTCTGTATGAGCTAGCAAGGGAACCTAATGAACCTATAGATCGTGGGCTCCAACGATCTGAGATTAACTGGCTAAACCCTTTTAGACCAAGCTAATCAACATTCGTTAACTATTGGGTTATTCCAAGTCTCGTAGTTGCACTCCCTTCACTATAGATATATTTGTGTCCATTTGATATAACCCTGATCAGTAAGTTAATCCTTCACAAGTTGTTCGTAACCTTGACGGGGTCAAAATACTGTTTTACCTCTGAGACTACATCTTGTTCCATAAGTCCCACTAATCCACTATTGAGCATTTAGTTTAAGGTCCAACCTATAAATCGAGTCCCTCTCGGGCCAATGAGAGGGCAGGATCCTTTGTTCAAGACTTGAATTCAGTCTTTAAAAGAACAACCTATCTACTAACCCGAAAGCGGGCATAGGTGAATTACGTCTTGCACCCTATGTCCCTAGCCATCAATTCGGTCTTACCTCTGAAATGGGAGGCTTATTGGGCCAACGTCGTTGAGCTTCCCTCACCTATGCAGATATAAGGATAATACCGATTGAGCAGAAGTTCATAGTTAGCTCAGGATTTAGATTAAGTTACTTAGGTCATCATAAACGAAATAGTTAGTTTATATAGTCAACGGTGTTATAACTTAACAGTAACTATTTCATGGTTCCAGTCTTTTGTAACCTCTTTGCATAGGATGCCTCCACTCTCATGTCTTTATATGAACGATTCAGGATCACATCGTTTGTACTAACTACAGAGAAGGCCGCATCCATAGTGTTTCCAGAATAATGCGTCAAACATTATTTAATCACTATAGACCATTTAGACTATATACTTGAACTTGATCCAAAATTTATGTCTTTACATAAAATTGAAGTCTACACTAGATAGCCTCGGGACCTTAGTTATTTGATTCAAGATTATAATATTTTTTTTACACTAGTAAGTACTCAATAACCACTTTATTGAGTAGAATATAGTTTTAAACTACAAACTACGAGTTTTAGGACATAAATTCTAACACTTTCCCCATAAAACTTTCCAAAAATGACTTAAGAACTTGACATCTTGATCACTAACTATTGAACTTGGAATGCCATGCAACCTTACAACTTCCCTGAAGAATAAATCAGCAACATTCTTGGCATCATCAGTTTTATGACAGGCAATGAAATGTGGCATTTTGCTAAAACGATCAACAACAACAAAGATGCTATCATGTCCTTTCCTAGACCTAGGAAGACCAAGAATAAAATTCATAGACAAATCAACCTAAGGTGCATTAGGGACAGACAAAGGTGTGTACAATCTATGTGGCCTACATTTAGATTTAGCTTCTCGACATGTAATGCATGTACAACAAACTTTGTGAACATCATGTTGCATATGTGGCCAATAAAAATGACTCTAATGACTCTTGAGTGTTTCATATGTCTCAAATTCAGAAAAATTACCCATTAAACCACCCCCATGTACTTCCTTTACGAGCAATTCTCTGTATGAACCCTTTGATACGCAAAGTTTATCTTTCTTAAACAAAAATCCATCAAAAACATAAATATTATTTATTGTTGTTCCATTCACACATTAAGAAAACAAATTACCAAAATCATCATCATTTTCATACATTTCTTTCAGAAACTTAAATCCCATTAATTTAGAAGATAAAGTGGATAGCAAACTATATCTCCTAGGTAATGCATCAACAACAACATTTTTCTTACCACTTTTATACCTTATTACATAGGGAAATGATTCAAGGAATTCCACCCACTTAGCATGACGACGATTTAACTTATCTTGTCCTTTGAGATGCTTCAAACGCTCATGATCAGTATGGATAACAAATTCCTTTGGCCATAAATAATGATGCCAAGTTTGTAATGCTCTTACCAAAGCATACAACTCCTTGTCATAAGTTGGATAGTTCAAAGTAGCACCATTCAACTTCTCGCTAAAGTACATAATAGGTTTTTGTTCCTGCATTAAAACTGCTCCAATCCCTATTTTTCTAGCATCACACTCAATTTCAAATGTATTTTCAAAGTAAACGACTACAAATCTTCCTATGTACTCACGCAAACCATGATTCATGAGACGCATAAATGTACTAGGTGCATTGGTAAGACCAAAAGACATAACTAACCACTCATACAATCCATGCTTAGTCTTAAATGTAGTTTTCCATTCATCACCAACTCTCATCCTAATATGATGATATCCAGTAGGGGTGTAAGAATAACAAGAGCAACCCAACAACCCAGACTATCCAATCCATACTATATGGCTTTAGGTTGGGTTGAATTTTTTTTTTTTTTTTTTTTTTTGGGTTGAGTTGGGTTGGAGGGTTGAAAAATTCAAGTCTGGGTTGTCGGGTTGTATTATTTTTGTTTTATTTTTTCGTTTCTAAATTTTAATGTTTGTAAATAGAAATCATCAACCATAAATCGAATATGTTTTGCCTCAAGTTAAGCAAAAAAAAAAAAAAAAAACTCTCGGAACCTAAGATTGTTTAACTTTTATTAAATAAGTAAATAATAATGAAATATAATATTTATTTATATTATTATATTAATTTGGGTTGGGTTGGGTTGGAGGGTTAAATTTAAGTCAACCCAACCCAACCCAAATTAATATAATAATATAAATATAAATATAAATAAATAAATATATATTATATTTCATTATTATTTACTTATTTAATAAAAGTTAAACAATCTTAGGTTCTGAGAGTTTTTTTTTCTTTAACTTGAGGCAAAACATATTCGATTTATGGTTGATGATTTCTATTTACAAACATTAAAATTTAGAAACGAAAAAATAAAACAAAAATAATACAACCCGACAACCTAACCCAACCCAACCCATATTTTACGAGTTGGGTTGGAAATTTAATTTGGGTTGGCAACCCAACCAACCCAAAAATATGGGTTGGGTTGAGAATGTCTCCTAACCCAACCCAACCCATTTACACCCCTATCCAAACTTAATATCAATTTAAGTAAATAAAATAGATCCATGCAATTCATCTAACATATCATCAAGTCTAGGTATATGGTGACAATATTTTACCATATTCTTGTTGATGGCTCTACAATCCACGCACATTCTCCAAGCCCCATCCTTCTTTGGAACCAAGATGACGGGAACGGAACAAGGACTTAGACTTTCCCTCACATATCCTTTTGCAAGCAACTCATCTACTTGTTTTTTAATTTCTTTTGTCTTGGTAGGGTTAGTTCGATAAGCTGGCCTATTTGGAGTGACAGCTCCTGGAAGGAAGTCAATTTGATGCTTAATTTTCCTAAGTAGTGGAAACCCACTTGGTATGTCTTCATGAAAAATGTCATTGAATTCCTGCAACAAACTAAGAAAAACACTGGACAAAGAAGTATTTGAATTACTAGATAGAAAACAAGGGCCTTTGCACAAAAGTTCAAAGACTATTTTTTGTGGAAAAAACAAAGCTTTTCTAACCTCTCTACTTCTAGCTATTAGACTCTTTAGTCTTTCTATTCTCTCTTTTGGATGTTTTTTTTTCCACTTATTTCTTTTTCTACACACTTATTTTTCACATTTTTATCAATAAAACTATTTTCTCTTTTGCTTTTTCCACTCAAAGTATTTTTTTTCCTCTTTCTCATTTTTTTCAAATTCCACTCTCATTTTCTCTAACTTGCATTGCTCATCATACACATCATTAGTGGACAAAGGAAGAAGAATGATTTTTCTATCAAATAGCCATGGCCTTCCCAACAAAATTTTTCTAGCGTGCATAGGTGCAACATCACATAAGATACTATCATTGTATCTTCCAATCGAAAAAGTCACAAGACATTATCTATTCACTCGCACTTCCCCACTATCGTTCAGCCATTGAAGTTTGTAAGGTCTATGATGTGGTGTTGTTGACAAGCCCAATCTTTTGACAAGTAATGTACTAACAACATTAGTACAACTCCCACCATCAATGATTACACAACATGCCTCTCCATTCACATGGCATCTGGTATGAAACAATGTTTCCCTTTGCTCCTCAACTATATCTTCTTTAACTTGAGCACTTAAAGCTCTTCTAGTTACCAACACATCTCCAACTATTGGTTCTTCGAAACTTCCATCACTAGCCTCTCTTACTTCAACAATTTCTTCCTTACCCTCTTCATTTTCACTCTCCTCTCCCTCAGTTACTACCTCACCATCTTAAATTGTCATTGTCCTTTTATTTGGACAATCTCTAGCGATATGACCTAACCCTTGATATTTCCAGCACTTAATATCTCTATTTTTCTCCTTAGACTCTTCGAACTGGGACTTTCCTTTCATAAAAGACTCACCTTTTTCTTTAAGACGTCCACACTCACAAACTTATCTCTACTTCTATATTCACTTTTGTTCTCATTTTTCCATGATGATTTAAAGGAAGAAGAAGGTTTAGAAGAGTTGTACCTTGTTCTTCTTGTACTCAATTGTTTTTTCACTTTGATGGCAAGATGCAACATCTCCTCTATGTCAGAATGCAAATCAACCTTGTCAGCAATTTTCTTGTTGAGGCCATTAAAAATTCGTGCCATGAGAGTTTCCATCTTCTCATCAAGATCAAGTCGATTCATCAAAGTGTCCATCTCTTTGTAGTAGTCTTCCACCGACTTGCTACCTTACCTCAATGCTTGAAGCTTTTGTGCCATGTCTCTTTGGAAATGATTTGGAACAAACCACTTCCTTATAGATTCTTTGAATTCATACCACGAATCAATCGGCGTTTTAAGATTCCTTCTCCTTTTAGACATTAATTTGTCTCACCAAGTCTGAGCATAGTCCTTAAATTTAGAAACACAAAATCTAACATTTTGCTCGTCGCTTAAATTATGGCAAGCAAACACATTCTCCACCTCTTTTTCCCACGGAATGTACTCCTCTAGATCAGTTTTCCCGAAGAACTTTGGAATATAAAATTTAATAGCTCCCATGTTACGCTAAAATTGAGGTGCTTCTTGTTGAGCTCTCCTTTGGATATTTTGATAAGCTCTCCCCTGACCTCTTCTCCTTGAGTCATAATGATTGCCTCTTGATTGGTTTGACTGATTGGTTTGACTTTGAATGTTCTCCCAAGAATTTCCATCATGTGTTTCATTTTTCTCTCCATTTGAGTTGGTGTGAGCTTCACTGTTCAACATCTTTTTATAGGGCAAGACTTAAAATTTTGCTTCAGCACTACTCCTGGCCACTACATTTTGTTTTTTTTACTACGCCATGCAACTAAATTTCCTCTGATAGATGAACAATAGCCAGAAGTAGATGTTCTATCAATAGTACTTTCAGCCTAATCACCACACTTCAACTTGAAATTGATCATGTTTTTTAAACAATATAACTTTACTTAGAGTGCCTTTCAAGTATCTCAAGATTCTATACACTGCTTTGAAGTGAGTAGGTTTAGGTAAGTGCATAAATTGACTTATCGTACTTACAACAATAGCTATATTTGGACGTATGTAAGATAAATAGATCAATCTACCTATAAGCCTTTTGTATCTACCTTTGTCCTTGAATTCCTTAGGATTTGCATCTTGTAATTTCAAATTTGGCTCAATAGGTGTTTCTATTGTGCAATAGCTAAGTAAACCTGTTCTTGAAGCAAACCAATAACATATTTCCTCTAATTAACAAAAATCCCTTTCTTAGACTTTGCGAACTCCATCCTAAAAAATATTTTACAAGTCTTTATTTTGCTTGCAATCTTGCTCTTAAGGTCAACCAAACCTTCATCATTTTTTGTAAGAACAATGTCATTAACATAGACGATTAAAATAGCAATTTTATTTTTCTCATAATGTCTATAGAAGATTGTATAATTTGCTTAACTTTGTTGGTATTCGTAACCAGTGATTGGCTTTCCAAAGCGTTCAAACCATGCTCTTGGAGATTGTTGGAGACTATATAATGATTTCTTTTATCTGCAAACCTCGTTATTTCCTAATTCTATTTCAAATCCTTATGGTAAACACGTAAACACTTCTTCTTCTAAATCACCATTGAGTAAAGCATTCTTAACATCCAATTAATGAAAAGACCAATCCAAATTAGTTGCAAAAGACAATAGGACTCTAACTGAGTTGATTTTTGCAACCGAAGCAAAAGTCTCTAGATAATCAATTCCATAATTTTGAATAAAGCCTTTAGCTACTAGTTTGGCCATGTATCTTTCAACACTATCGTTAGCACTACTATAAACACCTAGCAACAATTGGACATGCTTTGACAACAAATTGCGGCAATTGAAGCGATGTTAGGAGCCACTTCTACCAACCCTAGTCCTAGCTTTTGTTAGTCCTATCGATGTATTCTGAAAATTCGATATCGTTCCCCTTTTTATCCCTTCCTATATGTCTAATATAATGGCACAGTCAGCATGATATTTTTTCTGGAGAAAAGTTGAATGACCAAAACTATTTTTTGAGCTCCCAATCTATCAAAATGATTCTTGATGGGCGCCATAAGTTTGGCTTTCTGACAGGTGAGATACCTCGTCTTCCACCGGGAGACCTTCAGGAATGGTATTGGACAAGAGAGGATTCTCTTATTTAGTCCTCATCGATTAATAGTATGGAACCACAGATAGACAAGCCCTTACTATATGTCGAAATTGTTAAGAATATTTGGGACACAGCTCACAAGTTGTATTCCAAGCATCAGAATGCCTCTTGGTTATACACTTTGCAAAAATAGGTTCACAAATGCAAATAGGAGACAATTGATGTCACATTCTTTTTTAACAAACTCTCCCTTATCTGTAAGGAAATGGACTTATGTAGAGAAATTGTTTGGAATTGTCCCAATGATGGCATACAGTACTTCAGGATTGAGAGGGTTGACAGGATTTATGTTTTTCTTGCTGGTCTCAACCCTAAGTTCGATATTGTTTGCGGCCAGAGATCTAACCCTCCTTGATGAAGGTTCATTCTAAGATTTTACTTGAGGAGGATCATACTAGTGCTATGAGTAGTCTGACAATCCTTGCCATTCATTATGTTGCCTTT
Organism: Cucumis melo; assembly: GCF_025177605.1. NCBI lineage: Eukaryota > Viridiplantae > Streptophyta > Magnoliopsida > Cucurbitales > Cucurbitaceae > Cucumis > Cucumis melo. The sequence continues at coordinate 28,469,635 of NC_066866.1, read as the reverse complement.
AGCGCGAAGTCCCCTAGTCATGACAGTAAAGGGCACAATGGGAAATCGAACTCTATTTGTGAGCATTGCAAGAAAGAGTAGCATACCAAGGAGTAGTGTGGAAGTTACATGGTCGTCCCTTCAGAGGAAAGAGACGTTCTCCAAATACAAATAGAACTTGAGATGGGCTTATGTGAGTGAGTCTGTCGGCCCTTCTCAGCCACTTGGGGATCCAAACCCAACTACACTAGAAGCTATTGCCTAGACTGTTATATCTTAGTCCTTCAATTTTATTAGTGTTGATGGGAAGAACCCTAACATTTTGGCTCTGGTGCCACATATTATTTGACATGGTTTTATGAGCATTTTATGTCCTATATTCTGTGTGGTAGGAATGAGAATAAAAATTGCAGACGACTCCTTGGTTCTCATTGCCGAGAAGGGGCAACTTCTCTTTTTGAAGAATTAACCTTACACAATGTGTTGCGTGTATCGTGAATTTTCTTTAATCTTCCGTCAATAAGCAAGATTACTAGTGGATTAAACTGCAAAGCAACATTGTTACCTGATTCTGTTTCTTTTTAGGACTTGAGCTCATGGAGGTTGATTGGCACTAGCCGACACAGTAGAGGACTCTACCTACTTAATGATGATGCCTCCTCTAGTAGCATTTCTAGGATGAGTCTTTTATCTTTATACTTTGCTACTTCTGAAAAAGATTGTATGTTGTAACATTTTCAGTTAGGCCACCTCTACTTTCAATATATGAAGCACTTATTTCCTCACCTTTTTTTCTAAAGTTGATGTTTCTTCTTTAACTTGTAACGCATTAGGGCTAAACAAAATCGAGTCTCTTTCCCTCACAACCATACAAGCCAACCTAACCTTTCACTCTTGTTGATAATGATGTTTGGGTGACCATCCAAGGTCACTACCTCCTTTGGAAAACAATGGTTTGTGACCTTTATTGATGACTATACCCGTGTTACTTGATTTTTTCTTATCTCTGACAAATCCAAAGTCACTTCCACATTTTGGGACTTCTATTACACCGTAGAAATGCAATTCAATACAAAGATTGCAATCTAATGAAGTGATAATGGTCTTGAGTTCCAAGTCCATACCTTTAACGAGTTTTTATTGTCTAAAGGAATTGTTCACCAAAGTTCCTGGACTTTACACCCTAACAAAATGGGGTTACTAAGTGAAAGAATCGTCACATTTTGGAAGTTACCCGTTATCTTATGTTGTCCACTTCCCTTCCTTCCTATCTATGAGGGTGATGTTCACACTACAATTCATCTTATTAACCAAATGCCTTTCCATGTCCTAGACCTCTAGTAACCCTTAGACTGTCTCAAGGAATCCTACCCCTCCACCCATCTCATCTTTGATGTTCCCCTTCGGGTGTTTGGGTGCACAACCTATGTTCATAGCCATGACCCTAACAAACTAAATTCTTTCCTTGAGCTCAACTTGCGTGTTTATTGGGTATTCTTGACATCAACATGGCTACAAATGTTTCCACTCATCTTCATGTAAGTGCTTTGTTACCATGGATGTTATCTTTCTTGAGGATTGTTCTTTCTTTCTCGTTTGCCTACTTCAGGGGGAGAGTGTGAGTGAAGAGTTTAACTATGTGGTTCCTTTAGACTCTACTTATCCTACTTTGGTTACCTTACTCCTGACAAGAAATCAAGTTCCATGGAAAACCTACTTTAGGAGGAATCTCAGAAGGAAGTTGGGTCTTTTGCTGTTTAGCTAACTCTAGTCCAAGATTCTTAACTTTTTTTAGATCAAGATATGACTGATTCTTTTGACTCACGTATTAATAACAGGAACAATGAGAATGACAAGTTCGAGAAGGAGTCCACTAACTCATATATTGACAGTAAAGTGGGTGAGAATGTTGGGTCTAAGAATGACAGGTCTGTGACAATTGTCCCTAAAATTATTGTCGAAAAAGGTAGTGCTGATGAAGTCATTACAAATAATTGTAGAATTTACTGTAATTGAATAAAAGCCAAACAACAATTCTGGAAAAAAAGGATGGGGTTGATGATAATAAGGTCATTACAGAATTTACTGAAATTGAAACCAAAGTAAAACCATCTAGGAAACATTAATAAGTATGATCCATCCCTTGATCTTCTTATTGCACTGAGGAAAGTTACTAGGTGTTGTACAAAACACTTCATTTCTAATTATGTTTCGTACGAGAGTCATTTACCCCAGTTCAGAGCCTTCACTAGTAGCCTTGCCTCTATTACAATACCCAAGAATATCCATTTTGCCTTAAAGTACCCTGAGTTGAAAACTGCTGTCGTGGAAGAAAAGAGAGCCCTTGAAGAAAAAAACCTGGTATCTTTGCACACTTCTCAAGGGACACAAGATCGTGGGATGCAAATGGGTGTTGGCAGTCAAGTGCAGAGCAGATAGTACCTTGATAAACATAAGGTCAAGTTAGTTGCGAAAAGGTTCACTCTGATTTTTGGGGTTGACTATTCTGTGACTTTTTTCCTTGCCAAGTTAAATACTGTTAAAGTCTTGTTGTCTATTGCTATAAATAAAGTATATCAACTTGATGTTAAGAATGCATTCTCGAATGGAGATTTAAAAGAGGAAATGTGTATGAGTCCTCCTTCAGAATTTGAAGCTCAATTTGATAATCGGGTTTTCAAGCTACAAAAGTCTTTGTTCAGGTTGAAATAGTCACCGAGAGCTTGGTTGGACAGGTTTACCACTTTCGTCAAGTCTCAGAGATATGATCAAAGACACTCCAATCACACTTTGTTCACAAAATTCTCCAAGGTTGGGAAGATTGCAGTATTTATTATCTATCTTGATGACATTGTGCTATCTGGGGATGGCACCCTTGAGATCATCCAACTAAAAACGAAGATGGGGGATGAGTTTGAAATTAAAGACTTTCAAAATCTGAAACACTTCCTTGGGATGGAGGTTGCTAGATCCATAGAGGGCATCTCCATGTCCTAGAGACAGTACACCCTTGATTTATTAGCTGAGACAGGTATGATGGGATGTCGTCTTGCTGATACATTGAGTTCAATGTCAAACTCAGAAATTCAAGCGACAAAATTCCTGTTGATAAAGAGAAATATTAGCGCCTTCTAGGATATTTGATTTACTTGTCTCACACGAGGCCTATATTCGAAGATGTGGCTGTATGAAGGCCACATGAAGGCAATTAATAGAATTCGAAGGTATTCAAAAGCAACTCCTTGTAAAGGGTTGAAATTCAGGAAGACTTACAGAAGATGTATTGAGGACTATATTGACTCTGACTAGGAAGAGTTTACTGTTGATAGAAAATCTACCTCGGGATATTGCACCTTTGTGTAGGGCAATCTTGTTACTTTGAGAAGTAGCAAGGAGCCATGGCTCGAAATAGAGTTGAAGCAGGATACAGGGTTATAAGTTTTGGAATTTGGGAAGCAACTAGCTCCAAAAGGTGTTGTTTTGAACTTTGTTTGGATTATAAGGTGCCTACGAAACTGTTCTGTGTGCCATTAGCATTGCCAATAACCCAGTCCAACATGAAAAAACCAAACATGTGGAGATTGACAGACACTTTGTCAAAGAGAGACTGGACAATGGTAGCATCTCCATCCCTTACATACCCTCAAACCAATAGATTACAAAGGGGATCCTCAGACAAAACTTTAATTCATGTGTTAGCAAGTTGAGTCTTTTTGACATTTTCGTCTCAACTTGAGACGAGCGTTACAAATAGTAGGCTTGAGTCTTGTTGAAAGTCCAAAGGTAGTTGTGATTTACTTTGCCCCGATTTCTTTATTATTTTAATTAGGCTCGTGTTGCCTATAAATATTTTCCCTTTGTACCTTTATTATTATTGGTGGTTTTTCTCCCTATACTAGGGTTTCCAAATAGACTTACATATTCTTTTTTCGTCTCTATTTTTCAATAAAAGGCAAAAAACAATTCTAGAAAAAAAGAAAAACCAGAAGAATGAGAAATCCGGTAGCAGCAGTACACAGTGACTAGCGGCCAAATGTGGTTGGACATGGTGGCGGTGGCTAATACATGGGCAGAAAGAAGAAAAATCCTAGAAGGACTCGCAAAAAAAGGGTAAAAAACATCTTAAACTAACAAACTTTGAAGGCCCAGCGACGGAGGAGATCGGTGGTAATTCTGGCAGAGACATGGCAGTTGGCAAATTCTGAATGGCCCGCAGCGACAGTGGTGGCAGAAACTAGGATTTTATTTTCTTTTCGTTGTTAAGAAAATTAGGGTTTTTAAGGTTTCAATGTTATTTCTTCTTTGCTACCAACTTAAAAATGGGAAGTAAAATTAATGTAATATTATTCCTTGTCTTCTTATATAGAGAAATATCAACAACAAATAACTAAAATATAAATAAAGAAAAATTATCGACATAAATAGAAAATTATAATACAAGAGAAAAGAAAATTCAACACTGTGAACAAGAGAAATTGGAAAAAAGAGAAAAGCTCTCAAATCTTCGGTAGTTCTTGTTGATAAATCAAATTGTTAGCCAAGCACTACAAGAAATCTGGCCTTTAATGTCGGTTTAAACCGACATTAAAGGCCTTTAATGTCACTTGGCGACCGACATCTTTGTAAGCGTTATTAAAGGCCTTTAATGTCGGTTGGGCTTTAATGTCGGTTAGGCTTTAATGTCGGTTTATAACCGACATTAAAGATGTCTTTAATGTCGGTTATAAACCGACATTAAAGACCTTCTATGTCGGTTATAAACCGACATCTTTGAAGGTGTTATTGAAGGTCTTTAATGTCGGTCCATCTTTAATGTCGGTTTATAACCGACATTAAAGTTGTCTTTAATGTCGTTTTTAAACCGACATTAAAGATGTCTTTAATGTCGCTTATGACACGTCTTTAATGTCGTTTTTCCACCGACATTAAAGACACATTTAATGTCGTTTTTATACCCACGTTAAAGATACATTTCATGTCGTATTTATAATAGTTTTTATGACGGCAAAACCGATATTATTTGAGTCGAATTACGTCCGGAAATGTTCGTCATCGTATATTGTAAAAAATAAAAAAATGGCTTGCACACTGGCTATAATGCCTACTACTCAATGCACACAATAATACCTAAAATTTCAGCAATGCACACAATAATACCTAGTTCACCTGCAATGCACACAATAATACCTAAAATTCCAGCATACACTTCCATATAGAACTACAACAAATACACATCATCCAACACTTACATATAATCACATATCAATAAACACAACTATATTCAACACTATAAGTCCAACTACTCCAAATCCTCCAATATATCCACTTATATATATAATCACACATATCAAACAACACATCCTGCCATCCATGGCAAACCAATAATAAACACCTACAATACATAAGATCCAACACTAAAATACGAGCACCACTTTTCCACACTTCCATATAGTACTACAGCAAATACGATCATCCAACACCTAAAATATCAGCACACCTTTCCACCCTTCTACATAGTATTACAACTAGAGACTTGCATCGTAGTAGCGGTTATACTAACTCCACTATTTTGAACTCTCCTAATATCATCACGCCTTTTTGTGTGATAGTAATATCCATTAATTATGTAACCAGAATAAGTGGCCACATCTAGAGAAGGTCCGTGAGCTATCCATCTTAAAGAAGGCGTGATAGAATTTTTAGGTACTTCGAGAGCAAGTGCAACCTACACAATATATTGGATTTAGTTAGATCCAAAACAAACATAAAAGAGTATGATTGTAGTGATTACCCGTGTGGACAGCTAGCGACTGAATGAGCGATTATGCTCTTCTTGAATCCACTTTTTACTTTAAGCTTTACCAGAGTTAAGCGTACGCAAACTCTCCATATGTTGTCTGTCGTAAATAACAAGTTATTAAGTAATTACATAAACAACTTATATAGAATGAGAATAGATAGGATTTAGCACGTACTCGACGTATGGTAGAACATCATTTACATTCTGAATGACATAAAGATGAGCTTGATCTAACTGCTCCTTACTTGGTCTGATAAAAGAAGAAGCTGATAATGCTCTATCCATGTTTGAATTCTTTTTTATTACAGATGAGTTAAGTCCAATAGAACTAACTCCAGCAATAAATTCAGAACAGAACTCTATAGCCTCTTCGACAATATAATTTTCTACCATACATCCTTCTGGTCGATTTCTATTTCGCACGTAAGTTTTTAGGACTTTCATATATCATTCAAAAGGATACATCCACCTTAGATGAACAGGTCCACAAAACTCAATTTCTCTTACGAGATGCACTACAAGGTGTACCATTATAGTGAAAAATGATGGTGGAAAATACTTCTCCAATAGACATAAAGTGACAACTACATCTTCTTGCATTCCTTTCAATTGTGATGTATCAATTGTCTTCTTACATATAGCATTAAAGAAGAAGCATAACCGAATAATTGCAAGTCTTACATGTTTCGGTAGAATACCACGAATTGCCACAGGTAGCAATTGTTGCATAAGAACGTGATGGTCATGCAACTTAAGTCCATACACTTTCAAATCTGTGAGTGACACTAAACTTTGAATGTTCGATGAATTGCCTTCTGGTACTTTCAATTCAGATAGTGTCTTACAAAAACTCAACTTCTCTGCTCGAGATAATGTATAACATGCCGGGGGTAAAAAGATCTTTTTCTCCCCTACTTGAGGGGCTAGCTCTGATCTAATGTTCAATTCAACAAAATCTAATCGACTTTTTACTCCATCTTTGGTTTTACCGGGAATATCAAGCAATGTGCCAATGAGATTTGCACAGACATTCTTTTCAATGTGCATCACGTCTAAACAATGTCGCACATCAAGAAACTTCCAATATTCTAATTCAAAAAAAATAGATTTTTTCTTCCAATAAGTTCCTGAAGAACTCATTTCACTGTTCTTTTCGTTCATAGTTCTCTTACCAAATGAGTGTTTGTACTTACTTGTTTGTATGAAAATTTCTTCCCCACTCAATGGTTCTGGAGCCAATTCTAATTCTTGTGCACCATTGAAAACTTTCTTTTGTTTCCTATATGGATGATGACGTGGTAGAAACTTGCGATGCCCAATATATGCCATCTTCCTTCCTTTTGGCAAATAAATTGATGAAGTTTTCTTCCCACAAATTGGACATGCATGATATCCTTTGACTGTACAACCACACAAGTTACCATACGCAGGAAAATCATTAATAGTCCATAATAAAATAGCCTTTAGCCTGAAACATTGATCTTGATATGCATCGTAACATTCCACCCCATCATGCCAAAGTATTTTCAAATCATCAACTAACGGAACTAAATAAACATCTATTTCATTTCCCGGTTGTTTGGGACCAAATATTAGTGCGGTCAACATCAAAAAATTTCGCTTCATACACAACCATGGAGGTAAGTTGTATGTCACTAACATAACTGGCCAACAACTATATCTACTGCTAAGATCTCCATGCGGATTTACCCCATCTGTGGAAAGAGCAAGACGTAGATTTCTAGGTTCTGACCCAAACTCTGGCCATAAATTGTCTATTTTTTTCCATGATAATGCATCTTTTGGATGTTGTAATAGATCATTCACTTCTCTTTTTCTGCCATGCCACGTCAATAATTTTGATGTTTCTTTGCTTCGAAACATTCTTTCAAATTTTGGAATTGGAGAGAAATACCACATGACTTTCACTGGAACATTCTTAACCTCCTTCTTTGAATTTTTAGGAATCTTCCATCTTGACATACCACAAGAGGGGCATACATTTGCATCAGATAGTTCTTTCCTAAACAAGCAACAATCATTCCTACATGCATGAATCTTCTCGTACTTCATTCCAAGAGTACACAAAATTTTTTTTGCTTCATAAGTAGAAGTAGGACATTCGTTGGGAGTAGGTAAGATGTCAGAAATTAATTGTAATAACTCAGTGAAACTCTTATCACTCCATCCAAATTTAGCTTTCAAATTATATAACTTTATCAATGTAGATATTTTGGTAAAATTCGTACAATTAGGATATAATGGTTTCTTGGCATCATCTACAACTTCCTCAAAATTTTCTGACTTGTCATTAAAATAATTATGTGCAGCCTCAAACATTCCAATTGTATCATCAACATCATCCTCGTCAATTTCTTCTTTTACACTACTAAAGACACTTTCATTGTTTCTCTTTATTGGTAGTGATTCACCATGAAAAATCCATTCTTGATAACTCTGATCGATGCCGTTAAAAAACAAGTGATCTCTAATTGTATTCACATCTAAAGTTTTTGCATTCACACACTTTAAACAAGGACATGCCATGACATTCGATGTCTTTGAATGCTTCAACCCATTTTTAATAAACATCTCAACCCCATAAGCATACTCTGATGACTTTCTATTCTTTTGCATCCACGACTTATCCATATTATATAAGATGCAATTTAATCTACAAAAAAAATCGAGAAAACAACGAAATTAAGTAAACTTAAACTGAACCCACATTCCAAAAACTAACAAGTTCTATATAAACCGAAAAGAAACTACAATAATATTAAGCTCAAAAGTTAAAACTTTAATATTCTCATCTCATATTTTGCAAGAAAATGAAAAACAACTAAATAGTCATAAAATCAACAACAATTACTTGTTACGATAAAATGGGTAAAAAATCACATAAGTAAATAAAACATAATATTAAGTACTCTAATAAGGCATGTTCGAGAATGATTCTAAAAATGATTAAAATCATTTTTATCATTTTTATAATCACTCTTTAAAGTTAACTAAACTAATAACTATTGTTGTGGTTTTATGTTGCGAATCCAACATGAATGATCAATGATTTTTATATAATTTGTTCTTTGAACTAAATATATCATAGAGAATAAAAGAATGAAAAATAAATAAGGGAAGTGTCAAAGTTAGGATTTCAATTACACTTAAACTAAAATTGTTAGTAAAATGATGAGCATAACTCATCTCACACATATTGTTTATAATATTAAGCTCAAAAGTTAAAACTTTAATATTCTCATCTCATATTTTGCAAGAAAATGAAAAACAACTAAATAGTCATAAAATCAACAACAATTACTTGTTACGATAAAATGGAACACGTGAACAAAAATAATTGAGTGAACAACAATTACACTTATTCTTTACTATCGTATTTACTATTAACTTTGAACAAATAACAAAAATTCTTAAAGAATGACACCCAAAGAGATGAATTAAACGTGACAAGGAAAAAAATCCTCTCAAGACCTCTCAGCCCCTCCAAATGTCTTTCTATTCCTCTCAAGGTTGAAGTATCGCAAAACTAGTAAAAAACAATATGAATTTTATGAATAATTGAGTGCTTGCAGTCTAATAATATAGTAATTGTCTTAATCTATCTTTGAATATAAACTTTGGTTTTGTCTATAATCTGAAATTATTATGTAGCATGTTGAAGTTGCTTAAAATTTATCTGTTTGCAATTTTTTTTTTATAAATAAGCTGATACCAACTTCCGTTGAGAAAAATGAAAGAATACAAGGGTTGTTTGTGTGTGTGTATAACAAACAACAACAAAAACAAAGCCCTTAAAGGGAACACAAACACCGTAGAGAAGAAAGGCTCCAATCTAGCAAAATGGGACCTGACAAATAATTACCAAAGGAACTCGTGACTGAGACCCAAAGTGAAATATTAAATCAGAGAAGGAACCAAACATCAAGAAATTCTCTCTCAACCCCTCTAAAAATTTTATTTATCTCTCACAAATACTCCATAACAAAGCACACCTCTGCTGGAAAAAAAAAACACCCTTCCCCCTAAATGATAAATGGAGAAGGAACTCATCAATCATATCACTAAAAGCTTTGAGTCGAGCTATCTGAAGATCAAACCCTCCAAAGTAGTTTCAAGCCGAACAATTATATCATAATTCCAAACAAATTATCCAAATCTTCCTCCACACTCCAACAAAGGATACAACCAAAACGCCCAACCAAAGACGAGAACTTCCTCGAGAGCCTACCCAAGGTATTGATTCTACCAATAACCTAACAGACAAAGAACTTCACTCTTTTTTGTGATTTTTACCTTCCAAAGAATCGAGAAAACACTGCCTAGAAGGAGAGTAGTTTATTAAGTAATAAAAGAATGATCTACAAGCAAAGCTCCTAGAAGGGCTCGGACTACCAATACAAACATCCCTTCTGTCATATCTAAGCTCGACATCTCTAAGGAAAATAAAGAGTCATAACTCTTTGTTGTTTGCCTATCAAACAACGTATGAAGGAATCCGAAAGAAAGGATACATTTGTTTAAAAGGAAAAGAAAAAAGTGTATAGTTTGGGAAGAAACAAAAAGAAAAGAAAAAGAGTGTTTAAAAATGATAGAATATATATACAATAAGATAAAGAGCAATAGCTCCAAAATCTCAAATAATTATCGCAAGAGGTCATAAATAGTCATTGCACCAAAGTCTTAACCATTCTAACTAGATGCCACTCTTAAGAATTTTTCTTAAAATCAAGCCAATGACCTAACAACACATATGAATAGGATATATATATATATATATATATATATATATATATATATATATATATATATATATATATATATATATATATTCATTTCTAACTATGGCTAATGTCCATTCATCTTCAATTAATCTACATTATAATCCCTAATTGATTACTATATAAAGTGGGTATAGAGTACAATGTGTACCTTGGAGTCTTTGTCCTTCCTGTTCCTTTCCAAATGCTTTCTAATCGAGACAACTTAATCAAATGGTAAAGATCCTCAGGAATCTCCGGAGCAAGCCCTTTTGATAGTAATAAAAAAACACACATTCAATTACCACAACAGCTAAAACCTAAAACTAATACATTAACATATACTCAATCTTCCATATCTATCCTGGTAACAGCTAAAAACTAAAACTAATACATTAAAATTTCGAATTGATGAACAAGAATGAACAAGTACAATACATTAAAACATGCTAAAAACCCCAAATTAAAATCGGTACCACTTGAAAGAAGATAGAAATTTTACCGTCGTTGCTGTGAATGTGAGAGGGAGAATGAGAATGTGAGAGGATGTTTTTTGTGAACGCGGACGAATTTGATTCCAAGGGTGGGCGAACCTGGTTGCTGGTTGCTGTGAACGCGGACGAGCGGATGAGTTTCAAAAAACCTGGTTGCTGTGAACGCGGACGAGCGGATGAGTTTCTTTAGAAGGAGAGAAATGCGGCCGAATTTGATTCCAAGGGTGGGCGAACAGAACAACAATCGTGGCGGCGATAGAAATGGTGGCGACGATAAAAATGGTGGCGGCGATAAAAATGGTGGCGTCGATGAAAATGGTGGCGCCGATCGGAGAAGAAATGGAGGGGAGTCGTTCGGAGAAGACGAGGGAGATGTCGAATAGATGGTAGAATGGTTTCGTATAGCAGATGGTCGAAAAGGGTAAAGTAAGAGAGAGAATGTTATTTTTTCACAAAAAAAATTATTAAAAAAAAATTAAATGGACCTTTAATGTCAGTGGAAAACCGACATTAAAGTGTCTAATTTATTCAAAAAATAAAAATATTAAAATTTAAATTTAAATGGACCTTTAATGTCGGTTTTCAAAATGGCGGACCTTTAATGTCGTTTTAAAACCGACATTAAAGCTTAGTCTTTAATGTCGGTGGAAAACCGACATTAAAGGTCCGCTTTTTCAAAACCGACATTAATGGTCTTTTTTCATTTTTCCCAAGCGACATTAAAGCCTATATTTGTTCTAGTGAAGGCTTTCAACATGCTTGTTGAAATGCAGTATTATAACTTCCACAGTATGAAAAGTATTCGAATAGAAGCTTCGTTAGTGAACCTTTTAAGGATCCATGGTGCGAATCAATATTATAACTTTTCATTGTGGCATTTTTTTTCTGTAGAATTCATTTGGTTTTCGGTCCTTTCTTGAAATTGTAGGGCCTTTGGGACCAACCATTTCTCTGGTACCTTGCCATCAGAGCTTGGAAATCTTTTTGGGCTAGAGGAACTGTAAGCTTGAAGCTTCATAATTTACTTTATCGCTTCAGTAGTTTCTAATTGAAAAGTTGAAAATACTGTACTGTGCTTAAAAAATGGAATTCATGCATTTATTTCATAATATTGGGATTTACCTGATTGGGTTTTATTAAATAATATTAAAAAAATTCAGTTAAGACTTTTAATTATCATCTTTATTATGATGGACTTCGTCAAGTATTGAATATGTTGCTTCTTAAAGGAAATTAGGGTTTAGTCTTATTTAATATTTTCCATATTTATATTTTTTTTTATTAGTATTTTGTTCTCTATTTATTCACTAATGTAAAATGTTTATTACGTACTTTGGATTTATTCAATATACTTTATAAAATTATCATAGTATCATAGCTTTGTTCAATCTCTCCCTTCTTTGATCATTCGTGCACGAAGATATACTCGAGTATAGTTGTTTCGTCGCATCTCAGCCCCTAGATTTTCCACTGCATTTTGTCTCCCGTAGCCCAGATTTGCATTCGTTGTCGCCCATATATGTGACTCCCAGCCGCTTCCTGAAGGGAAAAACACTAAATAGCATGCAGCAGCGGAAGGAAAAGATCATGCTTTACTCTATATGCATCTAATCGAATTAGAAATTAACATGCAACTGCTATGCGATGGACCTAAATGTATAGTGTAAAAGGTAAATGATGAACTTACCTTTTATAGTTCTCAACTTCTTCTTCAATCCAAAGCTTCTTCTTTGCCTAAAAATCACGAGCAAGAACAACCATTATGTTGACCTACTAATCTCAGGACCAAGAACGGAGTTGTAGGACTCGGTTTTTGAAGTAAAACTTAGAGAGAAAGTACGGAGGTAGGTGTATCGCTTAGGTAGTATTTTTGAGCAAACATCATCTTGTTCTCATTCTGTAATGAGAAGTTTATATATAAAATTTACGTGCAAATTGCATGCAAATTATTTCATATATTCTCAACACCTAATTAGTCCATTAATTCTTAATGGAATTAGTGGCTTCTAATTCACAATAAGCTGCCACATTGCCCACTAACTTTTAGTTAATTAAAGTAATTAGTCAAAAGGGCAGTTTGGTCATTTGACCAATTAAGTCAAAGTCAGACATTGACTTTTTTTTGTCGAAAGTCAACTTTTTGACTTTTTGCTATTTTATCCGTCTTGACTAATTCTAACCTTTCGAGTATGAATCCACATTCATTTTTCTAAAATTTAAACCATATTTGAATATAAATTCGGTCAAAATTTTGTTTTTCAAAGTTAAAAGTTAACATGTTGACTTTTACAACTTTGACTGTTTCAAAACTTTCCAAGCTTCTAAATATAAATCTATATTCATGTTTATTTAAATCATATTTAAACACAAAGCTTAAAGTTTATATCTACCGACTTATATTTTATATATTTGTCGATTTCTCTCTCTTTTCTTAGTTAAAAAAAATTCGAGTTACTTCAACATACTTGTTCTTAGTTGAATCCATATGAGCTAGTAGGGGAACCTAATGGACCTATAGATCATGGGCTCAAATGATTCGAGATTAACTGGCTAAACTCTTTTAGACCAAGCTTAATCAACATTTGTTAACTAATGAGTCATTCCACTAAAGACTCATAGTTGCACTCCCCTCACTATAGATATATTTTTATCCACCTAATATAACCATGATGAGTAAGTTGATCATTCACATGTTGTTCGTAACTCGGCTAGGTCAAAAAATCGTTTTACCCCCGAGATTACATTTTGCTCCTTAAGACCCACTGATCCACTATTGAACAATTGGTTTAAGGTCCAACCTATAAACCTGAATCCTTCCCGGGCCAATGAGAAGGTGGGGCCCCTTGTTCAAGACTTCAGTCCTTAAGGGAACAACCTATCTACTATCCTAGAAGTGGGTAGGAGTGAATTCCGTCTTACACCCTATGTCCCTAGCTATTCACTCAGTCTTATCCTTGAAATGGGAGGCTTATTGGGCCAGCAATGATGAGTTGTCCTCATCTATGCAAACCTAAAGATACTACCGAAAGAACAGAAGTTCATAGTTAGCTCATGATTAAGATCAAGTTACCTAGGTCATCATAAATGAAATAGTCAGTTTATAGTTTATGGTGTTATAACTAAAAGTGACTATTTCGTGGTTTCAGTCTTATGCAAACCATTTACATAGGACGCCCTCACTCCCATGTCTCTACATGAACGATTCAGGATTACATCGTTTGTACTAACTACGGAGCGGGCCGCATCTATAGTGTTTTTCCAGAATAAGACGCCTAACCTTATTCATACACTATAGACTATTTGAGCTATTAACTATTTGAGCCTAACCTTATTCATTCAAACAACACTATGATTTTCTTTATAAAATCCTTTGCCTTTAAGTCTTGCAATTAATGAGCTAAATACTTCTCCAACTAAGATGAAAAGGAGGGGGTGGAGGCAGTGGATCTCCTTGTCAAACTCCCCTTGCGGCTAGGATCCTCCCTCTAGGCCTTCCATTGATGAAGATTGAAAACTTTGGATTATTAATGTTATGATATATATATTTATATTATATGTTCATTATCGTAATTGTACATACAGTCTAGGGTTCCTTTGTTCTCTATATATATCACTTTACTTTGACTTTATATGAATAAGAAATATACTTTTCTTTGAGTTCTTGAGTACATGGTATCAGAGCCAATAAGGTTTCGAATTTCGTAGTTGGTAACTTCTTTCTCCATTAGGGCTTAAGTTTATGTTATCTTTGAGTGGCCGTTTGTCGACACCGTCCAGCTTAGGAGAATCACCATCGCCGTCTGCCGCATTTTGTTGTCATCGATCGTTGAGAAATGCCGCGTGTGAGCGTCACGCACCGCCAGAAAGTTACTGTATAGCCGCTATGCACCGGTGCTTGGGAGCTCGTGAAGCTTTTGTTTTGATCTCCGTCTTCTGGGCTTGTCTCGAATCCTATTTTTCGATCAGTCTGTGCAGTTGGGTCCATCAAAGATCATTCGAGTTTGATGAAAATTGAAGATTACGACCTCGTTCTAGGGTTTGTGTTTGGTTTGCTTCCAATCTTGCAGCTGTTTGGATTGATTTGTTTTATTTGTGTGGACTACAATCAGTGTGTGTCTCCAATATGGCCGACATAAAGAATTTGGTAGTTTCTAACATTATTCCCTTAGCCTCTAAGATGATTGAACATGAGTTAAATGGATATAATTATTATGATTGGTGTCGGACAATCTTGTTCTATTTGAGAAGTACTGATATGGATGATCATATGACCAAAGATCCTTCCGAAGATGCAAAGAAGGATTGGCTTCGTGATGATGCCCGTTTATATCTTCAAATCAAAAATTCCATTGAGAATGAGATATTAGATTGGTTGATCATTGTAAATCTGTTAAATATCTTTTGGAGTTTTTAGATTTTCTCTATTCAGGTAAAGAGCAAGTATATAGAATGTTTGAGGTTTGTATGCAGTTTTTTCATGCTGAACAAAAAGTGGAGTCTGTTACCAGCTACTTTATGTACCTTAAGAAGATAATTGCTGAGCTTTCTTTGTTGTTACCCTTTAGTCTTGATGTTAAAGTTCAACAAGCTCAACGAGAAAAGATGGCTATTATGATCTTTTTTGAATGGACCCTTACCTAAATTTAGAATGGCAAAGGCACAGATTCCCTCTGACTCTAAGATTCCATCATTAGACGATGCTTTCACTCGTGTCCTTCGCATTGAAAGCTCTCCAACTGGTGTTATATTTCTCAATCCAATAGTGCTCTCATTAGCAAGAATAGTAACTCCCGGGCAACTCGAGTGATGGATGACAATGTTCAAAGGAATAGTTATGATCATCGGAAACCATATTCTACAGAGATTGTTTGTAACTATTATCGTAAGCTAGGCCATATAAAACGTGATTGTCGGAAAATATTTTATAAGAATAGTTAACAATCTCGACATGCTCAGATAGCTTCTACATGTGACATACCAGAGACGTTAGTTACGATTTCTGCAGATGAGTATGCTAAGTTTCAGAACTACCAAGATTCATTACAAACGTCATCTTCTACTCATGTTGCATCCACTGTTGCCCCAGGTAATAAGTTAGTTTACTCTTATATTTAGGGTCCATGTCCAGTTGTATCTCAAACAGGCTTTTGTTATTTTGTTACATTTGTTGACGATCATTCTTGTCTAACTTGGTTATGTTTAATGAAAAATTATTCTGAGTTATTATCTTCCTTTTGTGCCTTTCATGCTGAAATAAAAAATCAGTTTAATGTCTCTCACAAAACTTTGTGCAATGATAATGTGGGTGAATATTTTTCTCATACTCGTGGCTCTTACTTATGTGAACATGACATTATTCATCAGTCTTCGTGTGCTGACACTCCATCTCAAAATGGTGTTGCAGAACGAAAAATAGGCATTTACTTGAAATTTCCCATGCTTTATCGTTTCAAATGCATGTTTCAAAAACCTTTTGGGTAAATGTTGTGTCTACAGCTTGTTTTTTGATTAATAGAATGCCTTCATCTATTCTTAATGGTAAGATTCCTTATCGTGTTCTTTTTCCTACCAAGTCTCTGTTTCCTATTGCTCCTGAGATATTTGGTTGTGTCTATTTTGTTCGCAACGTTCGTCCTCATCATACTAAGTTAGATCCCAAATCCTTAAAATGTATCTTCTTGGGTTATTCGCTTGTTCAAAAGGGGTATCGTTGTTATTGTCCTACCCTTAAAAGGTACCTTGTTCCGCCTGGTGTTGCTTTTTCTTAGGGTACACCCTTTACTTCATCACCATCGAGTTCGTGTCAGAGGGAGGATAATAATCTTTTTATATATGAGATTACCTCTCCCACACCATCCTCTTCCAAGTGGTACTCCGATGATGTCAAATCAACAACTTGTTAAAGAAGAAAAATTATGTAAAAATTCTGAGAGATATAGGAGATTAGTTATGAAGTTGAACTACTTAACAGTGACTCGACCAGACATTGCTAATTTTGTAAGTGTGGTAAGTCAGTTCATGTCTTCCCCTACAGTGGATCATTGGGCTGTAGTAGAGCAAATTCTGTGTTATTTGAAAGCTGCTCCTAAACGTGTGATCTTATACAAAGATCATCGACATACGAGAGTCGGATGTTTTTCTGATGCTGATTGGGCGGGATCTCGAGAGGATAGGAGATCGACTTTTGGATATTGTGTCTTTGTAGGCGAAAACTTGGTATCATTGAAGAGAAAGAAACAAAATGTTGTTTCTCATTCGAGTGTTGAGTCAGAATATAGAGCTATGGCACAATCTGTGTGCGAAATAGTATGGATTCACCAATTATTATCTGAGATAGGCTTTAGTATTACAGTGCCAGCTAAATTGTGGTGTGATAATCAAGTTGCACTTCACATTACATCTAATCTAGTATTTCATGAACGAACTAAACATATTGAGGTGGATTGTCACTTCATTCATGTGAAAATCCAAGATGGGTTGGTGTCCACAGGATATGTGAAAATTGGAGAACAATTGGGAGATTTTCTGACCAAAGCTATTCTACATATATATATATATATATATATATATATATATATATATATATATATATATATATATATATATATGTAATTTTACTACTTTTGGTCTGACTTCTTGAGTACAATTAATACCTCCCTCCATGTGATCCACTTCAAATCAAACTCCTTCCCCAAAAGGACTTTTCCTAGGAAATCCCAATCCACTCTTCTTCATGTTCAACTTCAAAATCCACCCTTTTCTCCTTTTAGCACGATAATCTTCCATGACTTAATTTGCTATAAGGATCGAGTCTAGGATTTGTCTTCCTTCGAGGCATTTTAGGAGGGCACAATGATCGAGGGCGTAACCCTTTTAAGCCTTTCAGTCAAGACTTCTGCCACCATTTTGTAAGGGATGTGAACTGATTGGTCTAAAATATTTGACCTTCAGGCTTCACCGCATCCTCCTTTGGAATTGAACATATGAAATTTTCTCTAACACGCGTTGAACTTCCATTTCGATGAAATTCTCAAAGAATTGCAGGCCTTCCTCTTTCATATACGTCCACAACTTCAGAATAGCTTCAATCGTAACCCATCAGGCTCAGGAGCTTTATGGGCTGTATGGGCCTCCATTTATCAATGTGGGTTTAGGTTTCCATAACACTAACCCTTGTTTGGGGTCCAATTTATGGAAACCCTAGTTTTAGGGTTTCCATAATTCTCCCAAATCCTTTTCACACTACTCCTTCCCTCTCTCTTTGCCTCTAAGTTACCCCTTGAAAGGGGAAGAGATTTATGTGTGATTGAGGTGTTTTTTGTTCTTTTCTTGATTTTTTTTTTTAGTTTGAAAAACTAAAATCACTCTCTGATTATACATATGGAGTTTTAGGAAAAAGGTAACTAAATTTGTATCTAAAATGTGGATTTTGCCTCCTCTTCTTGTTCTTGGGATTGTATTTTCTTCTTTTTTTTTTCTTTTTTACCTTTAATTTTTCGGGTTTGATTTTGAAATATTAGATGATAAATAACATTGGAATTTTGCTATATTTCATCAATTTCTGCAATGAGTGTGTAGAATTAGTCATTAATTGACACTAATCTACTTCAAAATGACCTTTCTTCGCAACATGTTATACTTACCTTAATCAATTTTTATTTAATAAAATTCCTATTTGTCATTTTCAACTTTTCTTGGTCTAAATAAATTTTGATTCATTCATTCTCTTTTTGTTCATTTTATTTACAAAATTGTTTGAAAAGGGCTATAAAATTAATTTACTGAACCATCTCACAATTATGTAATAAGAAATGCATAATTTAAAACAGTCTCATAATTATGTAATAAGAAATGCATAATCGATCGTTAATTTTCTTGATTGCGAAAGAAATTTGGAAAAAATGTAAAGAATGAAGTTATGAGTTATTGTTTTAATTATATATAATATAAAAAAACATAAAGCTGAATTTAACAAATGACATTGAGAACTTAATGAAAAAATTAGATTAAAAATGTGAATGGGAGAGATTAAATTAAAACAAAATATATACAAATTTCATTTTGAATAATGAGATTGTAACATTTATAATATTGATAAAAAAATACATTTCTCTTGAATTAACGTCAATAATGTAGTCATTAAGAAAATTAAGACAAATGATTTTAAGAAAAATAAGATTATTTAATAAAATAAAATTATGAAATTTGTATATTGAATCTACATTATATATTTAAAAAATATATATATCATAACACTATCCACCTAACCCTTCTTCCAAACATATTTTATCATAAAATCTCCATTAACTCTTCCCACCTAACCCTTCCCCCAAACACATATTATCATAAAACTACATTTCTAAACTAGTTTTATCATAACACTAACCCTTCCATAACCCAACCCTTCCCCCAAACGCATCCTTATTCTCCAAGATTCTTTAATGCCAAAACAACTTCCTCTTCCGAAAACTGAGCTGTAAGAGAAATGTTCTGTAAGGAGTTCACTTCCCCCAATTTGAATCTGCTGTAAAAGCCCCTGCACCTACTGATTTTGTGTGGAAAACTGTGTAAAATTTCATAATCAGCTCTTCTATCTTCCAAATGACGAAAGAATACTTCCATCCTCGTCTATCAACTTCGTAATCAGATTCTTTCTCTTCTTTGCCGCCAAGAAATGATAAAAGAAACTACTGTTCTCACCACCAAGCTTCAGCCAATTCAATTTGCTTTTTTGGATCAAGTTCCTTTCATCAATCATGGACCTTTCCAATAATTCTACCTTTAATGACACACTCAATTGAGAGGTCAATCAAACATCGGTTTCTCCCCGTCCCCATCAAATCCTTCCAGCCATTCCAACTGCACAAGAAATACGCTCCTCTCTCTCATTTATTTTCGATTTACTGTGTGCTTGCCATTCTTTTAATGCTGCTTTTAGCTTCCTTAGTTTGGCCGATATGACAAAACCAGTTCAGTTATTATTAGATTATGGCTTCCCATATTCGTTTCAATTTCTTCCTCTGTCATTATCTACATGAACACTCGAATTAGCATTTGGATTTGGATTCATCGGGGCATTTTAGCAATCCAGTCTTCATATGCCTGATTGGGTTAAAGGGTTGAAGAAGTCCTAACCGTGGCAGAAACTGGCAGCTGAGAATATCGCTTCGAGAGAAAGATTCCAAAAATTCAGATGGGTTTGGGCTAGAGCCATGAGGCATCAACAAATCCGAGAAGTTTGTGCACTTTTAGAATTTTGTGAAGATGAACTTTCCAGATAACGTAGTTGGAAGAATCCAATTGTACAGAGACCAAGCTGCAAATATTTGGAAGCCATGAAATGGGAGAATGGACATCCCAAGAGCTATGAGCCATGGAGAAGAAAAACAAATCTTCAAGAATTCACGAAAAGCTGAGTAGAGTGGAAGAGCATGAAGAATCAGAGTAACGTGAGTCAGAAGGGCCAAAGTGAGCTTAGCTCAGGGGTATTGGCATGATATCCGTCCCTTGAGCTTGAAGGTTCAATCCTCCAATCGTGGTACTTAGTAACCTGGGTTAGGAGAATCTGCTACCATGAAATCATCTTTCATAAAGATTTGTAAAAGAGCTCTTTTATTCAATAATCTGAAAGCTTTATAGAAAGATACATATATTGGCAAAAGTATAACAAGAAAACTGAAATTAACAATATACTAACTGATTTATAACAAGCTTTAACAAAATAATAACCAGCTCAGTTGCAAATTTAATTAAACGTGACAATTTCCTAGGCTGTTGAAAATAATAGTTGTGATTATGTTCTTTCCTTGACATTCATGTTCAGTTGTTGATTATGTTTGCCTGAAAGGTACTTAGATAGTTCTGGAGTTCAGGGTGACATTCCCCCAACATTTTCAAATCTTACAAATTTGCAGACAGTGTAAGGGAATTGTCCATCTTTGTTTTCTTCTAATTGTTCAAGAAAATTTGTAGGAACTAGAACCCATGTATGCGTTGTTGAGATACATTGTTTCTTTTTTGTTCTGGACAGATGGGCATCAGACAACAAACTCACAGGAGAAATACCTGGATTCATTGGGAGTTGGCTAAAACTCAGATCATTGTAAGAATACTCTCTTTCCCAGCCACTTTTTCCAACTAGTCAAAAACCAGAGAATGAGAGTGTATGATTTCTTTTGTTCAATGGAGGGATACAGCCCTGTTACACTAGATTTTACAAGAAAGAAAAAGTCGAGAATGGAAGGGTCGAAATCTCCAAATTCAAAACGTAAAGTGGGTGAATTCTAAGATGCAATTTGTAGCCTTGTACAGGTGGAAGATCATTTATTCATATTCCCATCGATGAAGATAAGCAAGAGTGGAAAAAATTCAGCAAAATGCTGGAAGATTTCAAGGACAGCCATGAGTACAAAATCTGGTTCTCTTCCTAGGAGAAGCTCTCTGCTCTTGGATAACTCGTAACTTATCCTCATCCATCCTAATCTTTTCATGCTTGATAATGTTACTCAGGGAGTTGATATGCTTTTGAGAAAAAGCACACTTCTTTATCTTAACATATAGTTAATTTTGTCGTAGCTTGTCAAAGACCAGAGATGAACCTAGTTCTTTCAGACTGGGACTGAAAATCATAATGGCATTGAGATAAACCACCACAAATTGATCAAGGTACTCGTGCAATACTTTGTTCATCATGGTGCAAAAGGTTCCAATAGCGTTTGTCAAACCGAAGGGCATTACGAGAAACTCAAAAGCTCCATATCTTGTTATTCAAGTAGTTTTTTGTTCGTCCCCTTGCGCTATTCAAATTTCATAGTAGCTTGATCGAAGGTCGATCTTCGTAAAGTATCGAGCTCCATTTAATTGATCAAACAAATCGGTTATGATCGGAAGGGGGTACCTGTTTTGAACCGTAACTTCATTTAAGGCCATGTAGTCAATACACAGTCGGAGTGTCCTGCCTTTGTTCTTCTGAGATAACACATATGCCTCAAAGGGTAGTTTCGCTAGTCGGATGAATCCTACAATCAACAACTCATCAGACTGTTTTTTGAGTTCAACTAGCTTAGGTGGAGCCATTCGGTAGGCATTTTCGCTGGGGGTTTGGCTTCTGGGACCAATTCAATCTCATGATCAACACATCAAGGGGGCAATGTCTTCAACAGCTGGGGTGACATAATATCAACATATTCGTTTAGAACTTCCAAGATCTCTAATGAGACAAACCTAATTTGAATTTGCTTATCCACCAACAGGATAACCATAAAAGTAGGCTCTTCTCTATTGAGTTCTTTCTTCAGTTGCAAGGCTAAAATCATTCTGAACCATTAGGATGCTTGATCTTAGCTTGAACCACTGTTGGGTTACTACTCGTTACTACCGGGTACTGAGCCAGTTTGGGTTGTGACCTCATGTGCTTCTTCCATTTGTAGCTTTTTCTTTGTTTAACTGTATCTTTATTCCTAGTCTTGTTAGAATTTGGTTATGTGTTTCCTATTGAGATGTATTGGTTGTGGTTAGCCCTCACTTAGACTTCAATTGTGTTTGAATATAACGAGGATGTTAAGGGGTGTCAACCTAGTTGAAATGTCCGAGTGCACCTCTTGATCCTTGTTTGGTTTTGTTTTGTTTGCTCATTATATAATCCTCTTGTAGAATGAACTTTCATCTCATTGTTTATTAATAAATGAGAATGACTCTTTTTCAAAAAAAAAAAGGAAAGAAAGAAAAAATAGGGTACTTGTTTTCTTGTATTCACAACTTTAAACGTCAATGAAATTCTCTCATTTCATATACACCAGTTCAATTCTCAAGATTTGAATTTTTGTTTAAAGAAGGGTTGATATCATTCTCTTAGGATTGACCACTTTTCCTTTAAAATATGATCATCATATATCAAATCTAAATGATCAACTTACTCTTGCTGTCTTACAGGAGGTTCCAAGGAAACTCTTTCACGGGACCAATACCGTCGACATTTTCAAAATTGACAGCAATGAATGATTTGTATGTTTACTAACTTCTAATTTTTGGTTTAATTTTTGCTTTATCCATAGGTAAGTATTTTATTTATACGAAAGTTAGCTTCTTACATAAATAAAATACGACAACCCAAGAAAAAGGTTATCCACGGCTAATTGTGTCATGTATGTAATTGATGAAGGAGAATTGGTGATCTATCAAATGGGGAATCTTCCCTAGAATTCATCAAGAATATGATATCTTTGAAGACCCTGTAAGTTAACAGCTGCCTTTGTTTGATTGCTCTTTTTTTAAAATATTAGATATAATATTTAATTTACCTTGCTTTTGGATCAATTAGCGATTTAACTTGGTATCAAAGTAGAAGGTCCTATGCATGTTCAAACTCTTCCCATGATATTTCTTCTCCGATTAATATTGATTTCCACTTAGTAAATTTTCTTTTCTTATATTGAATTTTCCTTACCTTCAACCATTAACTTAAGCTTTTGGGTCTGTAAAACATTTTAGGGGTCGTTTTGTCCAAGAGTTATCACTTTTGGGTTGAGTTATGATAACCTAACCCTCGTTTGGGAGAAGGGTTTAAGGGTTATGATAACCCCTCTTCCCTCTCTCTCATTCTTCTTAAACCCTCTTCAACTCCCACCCTATCTATTCAACTCTCCATACCCCTCTTCCATCGTTTTTCTTCTTTACTCGTTTTTTCACTTCGATTTCTTTCCATCGTATTTCTTCTTTTCTCTTTTTTTTTTTGCTGCGATTTCTTTTTATCGTCTTTCTTCTTTTCTTTTTCTTTACGCGTTTACATTTGGGTAACCAAATCTAAACGACTATGTATAACATTGTGTACAACAAAATAACAAAATTTAAAAATCGTATATAAAGAATCTTTAAAAAAATCATTTAGATTGGAGTAGTCAAATGTAAACGATAGTGTAATAAAAATAAAAGATTGTGTATAAAGAATCTCGAAAAAAATCATTTAGTTTGGAGTAGCTAAATGTAAACGATCGTTAAAAAAAAAAGTAAACGATCATATAAAAAAATAAAAGATCGTGTATAAAAAATATTGAAATTTTTTTTGAAAAAAAATCATTTGGATTGGAGTAATCAAATGTAAACGATCGAGTAAAAAAAAAATAAACGATCGTCTAAATAAATCTAAACGATCGTGTAAAGAAATCTAAACGATCATGTACCAAAAGAATTAAAAAAATCCTGTACCAAATATAAAAAAAGATCATTTAGATTTGAGTCCCCAAATCTAAACGATCGTGTAACAAATTAATTAAACCATGAAATTAAAAAGATAAATTGTAGCCATATATAGACGATCACACATAAATTGTAGTTATATCTAACGATCGCGTTGTAGCCATATCTAAACGATCGCATATAAATTATAGTCATATATTTTTTAGGTTATTTAAGGATTCAAAAGTAATGATAATCAAAAGTATTAATTTATAATACAAATTTTTTTAAAAATTAATAATTTATTGGCACGTAACAATCTCGTAAAATACGTTAAAAATGGACGTCACATTTAAAAATATACGAAACTTGTGTATTGGATTTAGAATACGAATTTTAAAAAAATGTATAAAAAAATAAATTTCATAATATAGTTACATAACCCTCCCTCAAACAGATATTATCATAACAATATTATAAACCTATCCACGTAACTCTTTCCTCAAACACATCTTATCACAAAATTATCTTTTTAAACCCCCTCCAAACACATGTTATGATAAAACTAAGTTTATCATAACACTAACCCTTCATAACCCAACTCTTCTCCCAGAATCAAGATTACTTATTGCATTCACTAAAGAAATATATATACAAGGTACAAGAGTGACGAAAGAAGGAAAATGTAATTATGTAACAAAGATATTTACAATAATAGAACCATGGCAGGCTCAATTGGCGATTTAACGGTCTTGATTTCTTTATGTTGAATTTTCCTTACAATTTTTTGAACATGACAATGTTATTTATTATTATTATTATTTTGCAGAGTTTTGAGGAATAATGGTATATCAGATTTTATTCCTTCTTACATTGGAAAGTTTGAAGAATTGACGCTGCTGTAAGATTTAGTTGTTTATGGGTCGATTAAGTGTGTATATTTTTCTGGTAGTGAGCTTGGTTGGATATGTTATGGACCTCATGGCTGCAAACCAACTGAGCTTTTTAGACATTTTGAATAGTGTTTTTTTCCACAACTTTTTCCTTTTAATTTAACATTTAGTTTTTAGCTTTTATGCCTTTATATTACTCTTTGGTAGGATCTTGATGTCAGTCTTATTTTTCTTGCAGAGACTTGAGTTTTAACAAGTTAAAGGGAGAAATTCCAGAGTGGCTTTTCAACATGACTAAGCTGTCAAACTTGTAATGTCCATCTTTTAACGTTAAACTTCGATCATGTTTTCTATTAAATTGATTCTGTATTCTTGTTCTTGTTTCCAGGTTTCTTGGAAACAACAAGTTAACGGGTGGACTACCTCAAAATAAGTCTGACTCTCTCCATGTTATGTAAGTTCATCTCGTAACTGTTGATTGCTGTAACCACAGAATTGGCTTGTCCATTGGAATCACGTTTCAATTTTAAAATCCTAATGTCTAACAATGTGATCAAACTGAAGTTGAATGATTCTCTTGATTAGCCCATACATTTGTTATGGGCATCGATGTTTGCCTTATGTATTGACCCCTTCCACATGGTTCTTGCAGAGACTTATCATACAATGTTTTATCAGGGATCATTCCCGAATGGGTCGATGGTTCAACCTTACAATTGTAAATTATATACTAGTCTCTCTTGTTTATTTTTATTTACAATGATGCAAATATACATTCCTTAAATCCTTAACTTATTCTTGTGAACCTGGAATAATGGTATGTTTCTTTCTCGATAATGATTTGCAGAAATTTAGTTGCCAACAACTTCCTGTCAGAACATGTGAAAGAGAGGTAATTCAGTGAGTTGATGTATTATCTGTAACTTTCATGTGTACAAATTGCCGCTTAAACAAGGTAGATAAACATTTGAATGTGTCGTGTTGTATTGCTTGTATAAACACATTTTTCTTTTACTTTTTGTTTCAGCCATTTGCCTTTGGGTTTGGACTGTCTTCAACGAGAATTTTCTTGTATTGGAACTTCTGGAGGTTCTAGTTTGAGTAAGTGAAAAGTTTCTTTTTTTTTGTTACAAGGGAGGGGATAAACTTATTCAGGATTGTTTTAATTCAACTTCATACAAAAATACATCTCTCGAACTATAAAGAGCTAGGGGGTGTATTTCTCCATATTTCTTTGAGTTGCTTAATGTAGTCTACATCCTTTTTTGAGAAGGTAACAGAACTTTTCATTAAGGAAAAAAGAGAAAATGTAGCAAAACTTTTCATTGATAGAATGAAAAGAGTCTAATACTCAAAATTACTAGACCCTCCAGAAAAATAAGATAAAAACGTACCATGTATATTTCTCCCAACTTTTCTTATACATCTTGCAGAACCTAGTTTTGGGATCAACTGTGGAGGTCCAAAATTTCAGAGTAACTCTGGGAATGAGTATGAAAAGCAAAGTGCGATTCTTGGTGGAGCTTCATATTATGTTAGTGACTCAGAAACTTGGGCTGTTAGCAATGTTGGATACTTCCCTAACAACGAAAACTCTACTAGTTATAACAGAGGCAATGACATAGAATATATATTTGCAAATAGCAACGACTCAGAACTTTTTTGGACACAACAATTATCTACTTCATCATTGAGATTTTACGGACTAGGGCTTAAAAACGGGAACTACACTGTGAACCTTCAGTTTGTCGAACAAGCTTTCACAAATTTGTCGACATGGAGCAGCCTCGGGAGACGGTTCTTTGATATATATATTCAGGTTATCTTTCTTGCCATTTAGTTTATTTTACCATAGATGTTATGTGAGGAGTCTCCTACTGCTTGGCAATGGAAAGAAGAAAATTGTTATCTCAAATTTGATTTAAAACAAAAGATTTAGTCTACCGTAGACACTGGTTCTCGAGAGTATTTTAAATGCATATGATCGTATTTTCAAGTCTAGTGCAATTGCTTAACGTTTTTCTTTAAGAGTCATTCTAAACGACCGTAGATTTTAAGAGAAACATTCTTTTTTACTTGAAAGATTAGAATATGAGTAAGCTGTCCTTTGTCGTTTATTACTTTTAATACAAAATACACCTTCTTAAATAGGAAAAAAATTGGACAATCTAACTCAAAATAATAGCGAATCTAACACCGTCTAAACTTATTTGTAAACTTCTATTGGTACCTAACTTGTGTAGAACTTCTTGGTAGAGGATTAGATTGAATGGAAACTATGATACTTCATTAATGAAGAGGTCAAAGCCTTTATAGGCAAATTACAACAAGGCTCTCAGCCAGCCAACTAACAAACTTAAAACAAAATACTAACTACCCAACTTAGAATAAGCCTACATTACATCAATTTCACCCTCCTCAAAAGAAACTCGATTGAGTTTATACAAACAAGGTATAATCATCTTGAGCATAATAAGGAAAAATATCTGGTCACGTTGAATGTAGAGCTGATGTTCATGGAGGATGGGAGGTCCACACAATAGACATTTTTCCCGAACTTTTCCAATGTAGGGAAAGGTCCACACGAGTCTTCTTGATATGGATTATAGACCATGACAAAATCTCCAAGGGAAAATTCTACTTGAGCCTTGTATTTTGAGTTGGCAGCTGTCAATTGGTTGATGATTTCATCATGGATTTTTTTGAACATGATCCACCATAAAACCAACATTTGACTGAGATGTTAGAAGTAGTGGGCTTAGCCCATTGGGAGATTTTCCCTAAATGTTTTTTCCTTTTTTACCTTCTTGTATTTTTCTATTTATTCCTCTATTGTATCAATTGTATTTTTTTCAGGAAATAATAAGAAGAAAAATATCGTGGTTTTTCTCTCGGTACTTGGGTTTCCACGTAAATGTTTGTGTTTTTGTCTCTACTTTTAATATGGTATTGAGCGGAACATTGAACACACCCTAAACAACATAACTATGATGGAAATCAAACAAAAGAGACAACCGCAGGTTTTAGCGCCACCGTCAATGCTCAAATCCATGTTGCCATGTTCGAATGGTGAAGTCGCCTTCAGAAAACGCCGGAAAACATAACTACACAGATTTTCTTGTCGTTCGCACCGCTAGAAACCACCTATGCACTGCTACACGCTGCTGTTGGAAGTCCAGACGCCACTGCAGGAGCTACACGTGCCAGCCCATCCTATTCAAATGCCGTCGGCCGACCTAACCGTGTCCCCACGTGCCGATTCATGTGTTGCTGCTACCTAATTCTAGCCGGCCACCACCGCTTTTTGAGTCAAATCTGTATGCCCTGCCACCCACTGACCTTAGTTATCATTCCGATGTTAGGAACCCTCAAATTCACTTAATATTTGAGGTTGGTGAATCTTCGGCACATTCAAACCCTAACGTGCAAGCTTCCTCTTCTTCTTCAGGAATAGCTTAACAGCAACTGAAAGGGCTTCAACAACATATTGCGGGAATTGAGGCTACTCTAGGGACGACATCCAACACTTCTGTACCGATTTATTCTGAGAATTCGGTAACCTCATTTCCAACTTTATCCTTATCCTATGTGAATGAGAATGCTAGTCCAACCACGCTTGAAGCTATTGTCTAGTGAGGTGTACCTCAGTCCTTTAGTCTCATTACTATTAATGGTAAGAATCCTTGGATCCTGGACTCTGGTGCCACAGATCATTTAACCGATTCCTCTTAACACTTTGTGCTTTACATTTCGTGTGTTGGGAATGAGAAGATAAGAATTGTTGATGGCTCCTTTTCTCCCATTGTCGGAAAATGGTAGATTTCTCTTTTTAACGAGTTCTCATTACACAATGTGTTGCATGTGCCACAAATTTCATATAATCTTCTGTTGATTAGCAAGATTACTTGTGAATTAAACTGCAAAAAGCAACATTTTTACATGATTCTGTTTCTTTTTAGGACTCGAGCTCAAGGAAGATGATCGACACTGCCTGGTACAATAGGGGTCTTTACTTGTTTCATGATGATGCCTCTTCTTGTAGCATTTCTAGGATGAGTTTTTTATCTTCCTATTTTACTACTTCTGAAAAAGATCTTATGTTGTGGCGTTTTCGTTTAAGCCACCGCAACTTTAAATATATGAAATACCTATTTCCTTATCTCTTTTCTAAAGTTGATGTTTCTTCCTTATCTTGTGATGTGTGCATACAAGCTAAACAACACCGAGTCTCGTTCCCTCGCAACCCTATAAGCCAATCAGACCTTTTACTCTTGTCCACAATGATGTTTGGGCACCATCCAAGGTCCACTACCTCCTCTGGGAAACATGGTTTTTCACCTTTATTGATGACTATACTCGTCTTACTTGGGTTTTCCTAATCTCTGACAAATCTGAAGTTACCTCCGTATTCCGGGACTTCTATCACACCATAGAAATGCAATTCAATACAAAGGTTGCAATCCTGTGGAGTAATAATGGTCGTGAGTTTCAAAACCATTCTCTTAACGAGTTCTTATTCTCTAAAGGAATTGTTCACCAAAGTTCCTATGCTTATAACCCTCTAACAAAATGGGGTTGCCAAACGAAAAAATCGTCACCTTTTGGAAGTTGCTCGTTTCCTTACGTTATCCACTTCTCTTCCTTCCTAGGAAAGAGAAGTTGCTCACTACCGCTCATCTCATCAATCGCATGCCCTTTTGTGTCCTTCACCTCTACACACCCTTAGATTGCCTCAAAGAATCCTATCCTTCCACCAGTCTCATTCCTGATGTTTCTCTTCGGGTGCTTGGATGCACAGTCTATGTCCATAGCCATGGTCCTAGCAAAACTAAATTCACTCCTAGGGCTTAGGCTTGCATGTTTGTTGGGTATCCCCTGCACCAACGAGCTTTTAAATGTTTCCACCCATCTTTTGGAAGTTGCTTGTTTCCTTACGTTATCCACTTCTCTTCCTTCCTAGGAAAGAGAAGTTGCTCACTACCGCTCATCTCATCAATCGCATGCCCTTTTGTGTCCTTCACGTCTACACACCCTTAGATTGCCTTAAAGAATCCTATCCTTCCACCAATCTCATCCCTGATGTTTCTCTTCGGGTGCTTGGATGCACAGCCTATGTCCATTGCCATGGTCCTAGCAAAACTAAATTCACTCCTAGGGATTAGGCTTGCATGTTTGTTGGGTATCCCCTGCACCAACGAGCTTTTAAATGTTTCCACCCATCTTCACGTAAGTACTTTGTTGCTATGGATGTCACCTTTGTTGAAGATCGTCCTTTCTTTCCCGTTAGCCTACTTCAGGGGGAGGATATGAATGAAGAGTCTAACTATATGCTACCCTTAGAGTCTACTTGTCCTACTATGGTTACCTTACTTGACCCTAGCCCTCACAATACAATCCTACTTACAAATCAAGTTTCTTGGAAAACCTACTAGAATCTTAGAAAGGGAGCTGAGTCTCCTATTGTTCAGATGACACCAGTCCAGGATTTTGAACCAATAAGAGATCAATGTATGACTGATTCCATAAACTCACTTAGTAATAACAGAATGAGTGAGAATGACAGGTAGAGACGAATTCAACTGACTCACATACTGATAGAGAGGCAGGTAAGAATGACGGGTCCAAGATAGCTGTTTTGGAAGATATGGATGAGCAGAGCAGTATTGATGGGGTCATTATAGACAGACTAGACAAGATTGATGAGAACGATGTTGTTGTTGAACATACTGAAATCGAAACTAAGTCAAAACCATTCTGGAAATACTAGTAAGCTCTTGATCTTTCTATTGCACTGAGGAAAGGTACTAGGTCCTGTACAAGGCACTTCATATTCAATTATGTGTCATACGAGAATCTCTCACCATAGTTCAGAGCTTTACTCCCAGCCTTGACTCTACCATAATACCTAAGAGTATCCACCTTGCCTTAAGAGTGTTCAAAGTGAAAAGTTGTTGTCATGAAAGAAATGAGAGCCCTAGAAAAGAACAAGACCTGGGATCTCTGCACACTCCCTAAGGGACACAAGACTGTTGGATGCAAATGGGTGTTTACACGCAAGAATAGAACAGATGGACAAATATAAGGCCAGACTAGTTGCAAAAGGGTTCATTTTGACCTATGGGATTGACTATTCTGAGACTTTTTCTCCTATTGCAAATTTGAACACCATTAGAGTTTTGTTATCTATTGTAGTGAATAAAGATTGGTCCCTACATCAACTTGATGTTAAGAATACATTTTTGAGTGGGAATCTTAAAGACGAAGTATATATGAGTCTGCCTCCAGAATTTGAAGCTCAATTTAATAATCAGGTTTGCAAGCTTCTGGAAGTCTTTATACGGTTTGAAACAATCACCAAGAAGAGCGTGGTTTGACAGTTTTTCCACTTTCATCAAGTCTCAAGGTTATAATCAGAGGCACTCTGATCACACCTTGTTCACTAAAGTCTCCAAGCAAGGAAAATTGCAGTATTGATTGTCTATGTCGGTGACATTGTGCTATCTGGGGATGATATTGATGAGATCGTTCAACAAAAGAAGAAGATGGGGTTTGAGTTCGAAATTAAGGACCTGGGAAATCTGACGTACTTTCTTGGGAAGGAGATTGTTAGATCCAAAGAAGGCATCTCAGTGTCTCAAAGAAAGTACACTCTTGATTTATTAGTTGAGACAGGTGTGCTAGGATGTCGTTCTTCTGACACACCCATTGAGTTCAATGCCAAACTCGGAAATTCATGTGACAGGGTTTCTATTGATAAAGAAAAATATCAACGCCTGGTGGGAAAGTTGATTTACTTATCTCACACTAGGCTTGACATCTCCCATGCTGTGAGCACCGTTAGTTAGTTCATCAGGCACCTTCTGAGGATCACATGGAAGCAGTTAACAGGATTCAGAGGTATTTAAAAGCAACTCCTCGTAAAGGTCTGAGATTTAGGAAGACCGACAGAGAAGATGTGTCGAAGCTTATACTGATTCTGACTGGGCAGGATCTATTGTTGATAGAAAGTCTACCTCAGGATACTATACTTTTGTGTGGAGCAATCTTGTAACTTGAAGGAGTAAGAAAGAAAGTGTTGTGGCCAGGAGCAGCATTGAGGCCAACTACCAAGTTATGAGTTTGGGAATATGTGAGGAAATTTGACTCTAGGAAGTCCTATCTGATCTTCATCAAGAGTGTGAGACACCAATGAAGCTTTTTTATGATAATAAATCCGCTATTAGTTTTGCTAACAGCCTAGTTCAACATGATAAAACTAAACATGTTGAGATTGATTGGCATTTCATCAAAGAAAGACTTGATAGTAGGAGCATATGCATTTTGTACATCCCTTCGAGCCAACAAGTTTCTGATGTCCTCACCAAAGAGCTTCTCTGACCAAACTTCGACTTTTGTGTTAGCAAGTTGGACCTCATTGGTATTTACGTCCCAACTTGAGGGAAAGTATTAGAATTAGTAGGCTTAGCCCATTGGGAGATTTGTCCTAAATATTTTTTGCTTTTTTATATCTTTGTATTTTTCTATTATTCCCCTCTTGCACTTATTGTATTTTTATCATAAAATAAGAAGAAAAATATCGTGGTTTTTCTTCCGGTATTCAGATTTTCACGTAAATTTATGTGTTCTTTTTTTCTATTTTCAAATCAACGACAAAAGGGGGATTAGTAAGGTTGAAGTTTAAACATGGAGGATGATAATAAACTACCTCAAATGGACATTTCCTTGTTGATATGTTATGCATGTTGTATGCGAATTTTGCTTGAGGTTAAGCAAGGTCCCATTTTTTGTGTTGGTCTTTGCTAAGGCATCTAAGAAGGCTTCCCAAGGTTGCATTTGACACTTCCGTTTGATCATTCGCTTGAGGATGACTTGTTGAGCTAAACTTGAGTTTAGTATCGAATTTTTTTCATAAACTTTTCTTGAAAAGAACTCAAACTTGATATCTCTATGTTAAACAAATACTCTTATGAATACCACGTAGAATTACAATCTGTTTGAAAAAAAAAAAAGAGCAATAAAACCCTAAACCTTAAAAAAATGAGCAATACTCTATTAGGTGCGTAGACAAGAGTATTATTATATTAGTGCTAAAGGGTACAATCCATGGATCCATGGTCACCCAAATGTTGTAGGGTCAGGTGGGTTATCTCGTGAGACTAGTTGAGGTGTGTGTAAGCTGGTTCGAATGCTGTAGATATTTAAAAAAAAAAGTATTAAGGGGTATAATTGGGATCAGATGGAAAGTTCGTTACTAGATGTTGTATACATAGTAAAAGGGTGCGTGAGTGAAGGTTGGATTATTTTGTAAAGTGAACTAGGTCCTGGACGAGAGCATTCAAGAGGGAGGTTCCAAGTTCCTTTATTTTGAGTTATCTTGTAGTTTCTTCTTTAATTCTCAATATATTTTAGTTCTTGATTCTTGTTAGGAAGTGTTCTAACATACTCATGTTCTCAATTCAAGCTCTTTGTAGATTAGTCTATTCAGGATAT
Organism: Cucumis melo; assembly: GCF_025177605.1. Classification (NCBI taxonomy): domain Eukaryota; kingdom Viridiplantae; phylum Streptophyta; class Magnoliopsida; order Cucurbitales; family Cucurbitaceae; genus Cucumis; species Cucumis melo. The sequence continues at coordinate 28,436,028 of NC_066866.1, read as the reverse complement.
GTGTTTAATTAGAATATTTTTGTTCAATCTATATAATGAACTTTTAGATACTTATGTTTTTATTTTTTTAATGGAAACGAGCTTCTTTATTAATAAAACAAAAGAGACTAAAGCTCAAGGTACAAGAGAATTATACTAAGAGCAAAAAGGACAAAAAAAGAAATAGCCTATGTTCGAGTCAAGAAGGAGCACTATTACGATGACACCCCTCAAACGAACACAACCAATGATCCACGAGCTATACCAAACCCTCTAAAACCCAAGCAACAAAGGTGTTGCGAGACCAAAATCCTCACAATTCCGATTTTTTGAAGGTAAAAGATTCCTATGCCAAGCTTCTTCATCTTCAATTAGGCTAGACATTCAGAATGCAAAAAAGAGTACCTTAATGATAGAATTGATTTTAGATCAAAATCCTGATTCTTTGGAGGTATATTGAACACATACGCAAGTTTCTTCTCTTTCAACTGGATTCAGCCTCTCAGTTTAAATATTCTGTTTTTTCCTTACTTTCCTCAAAAGCTACCCTTGGCAAACTTCGGGCCTTCCTTCCAAAAAGAAATGCGATACAACTTTTGACTCTCCTTTTAGTGTGAGTAGGGAGGAAGTTGATCATTTGATGAAGTTAAATGGGCTGGAGGATCATTCTTTGGAGGACCTTTCAGAAAGTGATCTTAGCGATTTGTTTCAAAATGAAGAGGAATTGAATGTTGAAAAATAAACCCCTAGAAGTCGCTCTCAATCTTAGCGTTAACGATATTCCAACCCACTTCTTTTAAACGGAAACAAGTCTCTATGAATATTAATAAGAAAGACTAAAACTCAAAATATAAGAGAAATATACCAAGAGCAAAATAAAAATAAATAAATAAAAAATAAAAGAAACCGATACAACATAAACCGAGATAAGAGAGAACATAATAAAATTACAACGAGCTACACAAGATCCTCTAGAACGAAAGCAAAATAAGAACTAGATACAAAGAAAAATGAAAATCTTTCAACAAGGAGCCTCAAAATAATTGAAAACTTGGAATTGCTTAAAAAATGAATGGAAAGGAAAACACCAAGAAAAGGCAACCTGTTGTGTTGCTTCAAGCTTGATTTAAAAATACAATCCTATGCCGTGGAAGACTTACTGACATCTTTCATCACATCTTTAGAATTAGTGGGCTTGGCCCTTAGGGTATTTATGGAAAGATTATGAAAATCTTTACCCTAATTTCTTTTTTCCTTTTCTATTTCTTTGTGTATTCTATTTATTCTCCCTCATTATACCTATTTTATAATTCATCAGAAAATAATAAGAACAAAATATCGTAGTTTTTCTCCCGGTACTCGGGTTTCCATGTAAATTTGTGTTCTTTATCCCTACTTCCAATATGGTATCAGATAGGGATATTGAACAAACTTTAGACAACATAACTAGTGATGAAAATCAAATAGAGGAGACAACCGCCAGTTTCAGTGCCACCGTTGATGCTCGAACAGTACTGCCATGGACGAATGGTTCCGTCGCCTTCAGACAATGTTGACTAGTGCATTCCCATCGATTTTGCCGTCGTCCGTGCCGCCAAACACGCTTATGCACCGCCCACACGCTACTCCATCCTCCTCAAACAGTGACGACCATCCCATCTATGCAACCCTCTTCTTCATCCATAGCCTATATTGCTCCATGCCCCAATTCATGTATTGTCACCTAATTTCGATCGGCTACCACCGCTTCTACCGTCAAATTGTATGCCCTGCCATTCACTGATCTAAGTTATCATCCTGATGTTAAGAATCCTCGAATTCACTCAACATTTGAACCGACGGCACGTTCCAACCCTAACGTGCAAGCTTCCTCGAGAATAGCTCAACAACAATTGGAAGAGCTTCGACGAAAAATGACATGCAATAGGAAGAATGACTAAACAAAAAACGACATGCAAGAGGAAGAATGAGCGGAAAGGAAAAGAATGCATGGCAATGGAAAAAATGACGGAACATAAACCCAAAAAAATAGAACATGCAAGAGAGAGAGGGATCGAACATGCAAGAGGAAGAATGACTAAACCCCCAAACATTTTCAGGAAGGGAGGAAAGATGAATCGTCATAGAAAGATGGTGAAATGACTGATGAGATATCACCAAAATTTAAGGAAATGTTTCCTTTCTTCTTGTCATTGATTTCTGTTGTTGCTGGAAAGAACCCACAAAGGTTTTCTTTGACTTGAATTTTGGCGTCTGATACATTTAAAAAATTCCATGGAGATGTCTACCAAACCCCGAAATAAGCCCCCAATAACTTCAAATGTCTGATTATTCCAGTAGTTTAAAGGGAGGTTCTTAATCAAAATCCATCCACCATATCCCTTTGCATATAGAGGTCTGCTATGTGCTTGCATATCCTACCTTTTGAGCTTTAGATCAAAGGCGCCAAATTTTTGCCATTTCACAGGTTGTTCGACAAGTTCTTCTCATGATCCTTGATCTATATCAATTATAGCATTCTCTGCAACCAACGGATTGATGATAACTCTCGATTGAAAGTATGTTTTCAACGTTTCTTTAATCTCTATCCAACTATTGAACTCAAAAAGATGAGTGACAACCCATAAAATATTAAAATCTGTTTTGACGACCTTTGAATTCTTGATAATTCACGGATGATGAGTGCTCTGTTTTATCGGGTCCAAAACAGAGGATTCCTTTTTGGGCAGGACCTTGTCCACATAGCTATCCATCTTCTCTTTTGCGGTTTGTTTGCATATTCAGAAAGGCACATTTTCAGCTTGCTTTGTTCTGAATACCACATTATGCAATCATGCTTTGATTTGAAGCTCTTCAACTTGTTGAAAAATCTTTTCCATCCCTGTTTGTCCACGCCTGATAGAATGTGTATGAATGATCTTCCACTTGTTCGAGGCCAAAAATTGCATCCTAGCACTCGTTCTTTCTCTGTTCTGAATCTTAGCTTGAGACTTTTGTTATGCCAATGCCTATAATTTTTTTCTTGTAGAAATATTGATTTTTGGCACTCTGACAGAGTTCCTCGATGGCCTCTTGAAACCAGCAGAGTTGAGAGCTTGATAATGACAGGATTTTATTCGCCTCCTAATTTTCAACTTGGAATAAACCACTCGTGCCATATGCAGTAGGGAGAGCTGAAGAGCCTGTAGCTTTCTACTTCCATTCCTTGCTTTCTCGCTGGAGAAATAGATATCTAAAAATGTCAAAGGGGAGAAAGGGGAAAAGAGAGAGGAGAGAGAAGAGAGATCTTACCTTTTGCAACTAAATTTCTCCAATTCCAAAGCATTTAAAGTTGCTGGTAGACTAGTTTAAAGTTGCTAGTAGATGAATGCAGACTAGTTTTCGCTTAAGATATGATTTTAGTCTCTTTTTGGTTCAACAATTGGTTACATTGGAATATGTATAGCGGAACTTGTGTGGTTTGAAGGTTGCAGTTAAAGAGACCGGGATTTAAGTGTCTTGAAACACTTAATTCGGAACTTGTACTCTCCCAAGAATCAAAGCTTGGCTCAAGAAATGTTCCTTCCGGTCGAACAACTATTGTTTTTTTAGCCGATTTGTGGCTTCATCATAGTGAAGTTTCAGCAAGGCTGGTTGTTGTCCTTTTGGTGTTCCCTCTTCACTTATCTCCAAGCATTTTGTGGGCAATATGTCAACTTATTTTGGGTTCCTTTCGACAAATCTGTTTTAATTACTTTGTACCTAGTTTACATTCCAGATTCCATTTGTTGTTTCAGGTTAGAGGATTTTGATTAGTTCGTTGTTATTGCTGAGTTTGTTTTGGTTATTGTTTGTATCTGTTTTAGCCCTTTTTCTTTTTTGTATAATTATAATTTTCTTGAACTTCAAACTTTAGTCTCTTATTATTTTAAGAGGCTGGTCTCCGTTTAAAAAAAAATAGTGGTCTTCTAGTGAAAGTGAAAGAAGAGAGAGAATAAATAGAATGGAAAGGAAATAAATATGCAAATGTTTGAGCGTGTCCGAGTGTGTCTTAGCATGTCATCTGATGCCCAATAATTAAAATAAATTGAAAGATAAGACACGAAAGATGTGTCTAACACATGTTTAGAACGTTTCCGAGTTCGACATGCGTTTGACATGGACACTCCATAAAAAACTACGTGTTTTGTGCTTCCTAGGTTTGTTATATGAGGTCTGGTTTAACTGCAACTAGTGGGTTTTGTCATAAAAAAATCGTCAGATTGGTCGGATCGATTGGGCTTCGATTGTTTTCTTGCCTCATCGTGGTGTTTTCTGTCCAAAGTGTTGAATGACATAAATTAAATTTGCCAACACTCGTCAGCTTAAACTTTTGAGTCAACTGATGATTTAAGATGGTATCAGAGGAGGTTGATTTAGGAGGTTTTGTGTTCAAACCCTTGCAATATTATTTTCTCCCCAATTAAAATTGATTTTCAGTTGTTGAGTCTTCATCATATTTCAAGCCCACAAATGAGCCTTCCGTTTAAGCTTTTTGGTCAATTGGTGATTTAAAACAAAGTTTTTGCTAATTATTCCATTACATTCGTTTGAATTTGGAATGCTTTCATCTCTTTGGTCCAACATATGTATTATTTGCATCGCACTTTTTGTTGTTTTTGGTATGTTGCATATTTTAGTATTAGACTATTTTCTCTATATCTAAGACAAGTATTGTTTCCATTTCAAAAAGATTAAAAAATCCTTAAAGCTTTTGAGTTAATCAGCGACTTAACTATAATATATGTTTTTATGTGTAGTTGTCCTTGTGATTGTACATTCCTTAGTTCTAGGTTCTCTGATAGAACTCACTCCAGTAGAATAGAAATTCTCACTTTATTGATGAATATAGAATCAATACAATATGAATTCAATGACTAGGGCACTCTTGTTCTTCTTTCTCAGCCAACTAATTTCTTCCAAAAGCATAACTACCCTTCCCGCCTAACATCTTTCTATTTATACAGACACCACTGACTTACTGAATTAACAAACTAACACATACAGCCTATTACAATATAACCAACTCACACGTGTAACCTTTTTTTTATTTCTCCTACTGTATTGAAGTATTATTGGAGGTCTAACATTCTCTTGTACACCTACATGCATGTAGCTTTAAGGTTCTCTTGTACAACTATATGCATGTAGCTTTCTAATCTAAATTACGATTGAGAAATTTCTTACAAATTGAATTCACTTGAAACTATAGTGTTTTCCATCTGTTTTTTCTTTGATCTATTATTCTGTCTTGTTTGAGCTTAAGATCTTTGTTTCTAGGGGGAACTTGTCCACGAGGATTTTAGTATTCAAAATGAGGCAGGTGGGTCTTTTCGTCCTTTTTCAAAGCCATTTAAGGTACAAGTTTCAGAAAACTACATGGAAATTCACCTTTTCTGGGCTGGGAAAGGGACTTGCTGCATACCTGAAGAAGGTACTTTTGGTCCTTCTATTTCAGCAATCCTTGCAAGTCTAGGTAATGGCCACTCGTGTCTATTATTTTTCCCTGCTTGGTGCACTTTTTAATTAACTAGATACATTTGTCAGCAGATTCGAATCCTGTAAGTAATGAGAAGAATGGAACTAGCCAACTAAAGAGGACTAGTAGTAAGAAGAATGCAGCCAGTCTAATCGTGGGGATTGTTGTTGGTGTAGGATCTATTTGCTTTCTAGTTGTCATAATTTCCATTCTTTTCCGTAGAAGGAAAGGTTGTTCCTCTGAAGATGAAGGTAACCAAAACTAGTTACATCAGAGTAGTTCTTTTCCTTTTAATTTTCAAGTATGCCTTTAATAAAAAAATTTCTCATGGTGCTCGTTATCCAAGCATTTTGCAGATTATTCTATTTAAGATCTTTGTTTGAATGAGACGCTTTTCCATTTCTTGCAAGTATTTTATATAATGAAGTGTTTTATCTCATTAATGGGAGTAGGTTTAGTGCAGTATAGTGTTTTTGGGTACAGAAAATGGAATGTTTGCTTGAAAATGATTGAACGTGTTTGTGTTTTTTGGTTGGAGAGGTTTAGCTATCTAGAAATAGCTGACATAGCTGGTTGCTGATAGCCTTTTTTCTTATTCTGTCTAGCTGCTTCCTGTGTTGTTTTTGGAATTCTTGGCGAAGGGAAATCAGTTGAACATTGTTGTGTTTTTTTGTTGTTGTAATATTGTTCATTGAATTTTGCAGTTCAATCGTGGAGGGGAAACCCTATAGTAATGCAATCAAACAATTTTTCTATTGAAGGCACTTCAAGAAAAAAATATAACAGTATGCATAAATTAGAGCATGTTGTTTTTGTTTTGTTTTGGTTTTTTTTTTAAAGGTGTGTTTTTCTAAGAAATGCTTAAACTAAAAGGTGTGCCACAACCACCCTTAGTCCTTCGGTGCCTCATTTTCTCCCATCAGAATGATTCGAGAGGAAAGGTAATGAAACCTATCCACAATCTACTTATATATTCTTTACCATTGCAGAACTCTTCGGAATTGACGAGAGACCTCACACCTACGGTTATTCTGAACTAAGGAATGCCACGGAGGATTTTAGTTCATCCAACAAGCTTGGAGAAGGGGGGTTTGGACCCGTTTACAAGGTATATTTAATTCCTTTAAATGACCCATGAGTCTTGTTTCTGGTTGTCTCAAATCGCGATGCTCATATCTAATACAATTACATGCTTATAAATTAGTAAGTGAAACAGTAGTGTTAGTAGTGCTTATCCAACTGTCCTTGAGTTTGAGGTGATAAAGTGAAGCTTCTTGTCACCATTCTTTTGAGTGTGGTAGACTCGACTGTGACTTTGCTAGGCCTCCAATTATCCAAGTTTATCATAGAAAGAGGAAAAAAGGTAAGAAAGGCATTTCAGCATAGACAAAATGGTAGTTGAAATGGCCAGTGGTCCCTGGGGCATGTGGCAGCAGCAAAAGGAGTTTATATATAGGGGAGCGTTTAGCTAGGGTTAGGCATTGGAATGTTTGGAATGTTTCGAATGGACTACCTTGTTCATTTGGGAGAGAACAACCCTCTCATTTGGCTGTAATCATTTTGTGGTAACCTTTTGTAATGAATGATCATTCCTATATAAATATATAAGTTCCAGATTGCCTCGGATTGATATAGAGTGTTGTGTGATAACTTGTTCTTGTGTTGTGTTAGCTGTTAGTTTGTGTGTGCTGGTATTATTGTAACAGGAACCTCGGGCGCTAACATTGTTAGCCGAGCGAGTCGACAATCTGGGGAGGTGGAAGAAGATGACGCAAAAGATGATAGAGGATCGTTTAACCGCTTCAGAAGCAGAGATCGAGGCGATTAAACAAGAGGTTCGGAGACTATATTGGCGATTTACGAGGACCGCCAGAGACAGCTGGGAGGTTCAAAAATGACCGGGATAAGCACCAGGAAGAGGAAGCTCAGGAATAAAGACACGGCTGAAGAGGAGGGGGAAAAGGGGAGACGTCTTTGAGCGTGGAAATAGGGGCAGGACAGGATAGGATCAAGTTCAAGAAATTAGAAATGCCGGTTTTTAACGGGGAGGATCCGGATGGATGGTTTTACAGGGCGGAACACTACTTCCAAATGCATCTCTTGAATGAACGGGAAAAGCTGAAGATCGTCATGGTTAGCTTGAAAGGAAAGGGATTGAGCTGGTTTAGATGGGCAGAAAACCGAAAACGGTTCAGATCCTGGAAGGAGTTGAAAGAAAGAATATATAATCGATTCCGGAATAGAGAACACGGAACGGCGTGTGCAAGATTTTTGGCAGTCAAGTAGGAAGGTTCGGTGAGTGAATGTCTGCAAAAGTTTGAAGAACTATCGGTGCCCCTACCGGAGATTGCAGAAGATGTTTTGGAGGGAACATTCACCAACGGTCTGGACCCAATAATTAGAAAAGAGGTATTCTCCATGAGGGCCGTGGGCCTTGAAGATCTGATGGAGGCAGCCCAACTTGCGGAAGAAAAGATTGAAGTGGCAAAGGGTGGCCCACACCCGTACCCGAAGGAGGCCGCGAAAACAAACCCAAAACTGAGCCCAAAAAATTACGAAAGCCCGACCACGAAGATGGTGACCTTGGCGGAAAAAGTTTTCCCCCATCCGTCAAATTCAAACACATTTCAACCTAATACCGTGGGAGGGGGAGGCCGACGCGAACATCCCTTTCGACGGTGGACCGACTCTGAGCTACAAGCGAGGAAAGAGAATGGTTTATGCTATCGGTGTGACGAACCGTTCAGCAAAGGCCACCGCTGCAAGAACAAGGAGCTCCGACTGTGTGTGGTAGCCGACAACCTTGACGACGCAGAAATGGGAGAGATGGAAATCGAAGAAGGAATGGTGGAGGTCAGTCCTGTCGTCGAGCTATCTCTGAACTCAGTGGTTGGTCTCACGGCTCCGGGTACGTTTAAGATTAAAAGAAAAGTGGAAGAGCGGGAAGTCGTGGTGATGATCGATTGCGGGGCCACACATAATTTCATCTCCTTAAAGCTGGTAGAGGAGTTAAAAGTCCCTACAACAGAGATGACCAATTTGGGGTCATCATGGGATCCGGCAAGGCAATCCAAGGAAAAGGGATGTGCACGGTAGGGGTGTAATTGGGTCGGGTCGGGTTTTCTTCAAAACCGACCGACCCGAAATGTACGGTTATTTTTTAAACCCGACCCGACCAGACCCACATTCGGGTCGGGCCGAATGGGTTGGGTCAGGTCGTTTTTTTTTCCTCCTCCTCCTTATTGATGAAGCATAAAATAAAATAAATATGGGTATAATTTACATGAATGAAAAATTTATTTAGAAACCACTTCAATGAAAATAAATATGGGTCCAACGTTATACACCAAAATAAACAATTAGCTCCTTGAAACAATTAGACACATAACTTATGGGCAAAATGCTTATGAAGTCCACTTATTGATGAAGCATCTTTATCTCTTTTAGAAGAAGAAAAATAGAAGCACCCAATAAAGTGAAGGAAGATCGAAATTAAATATATAAATTCTCACAGTTCACACTAAAAATGAAAATGGAAACCATGAGAATAAATAATCAAAGGCAACGATAATGGTGACAACACAAGCTTGTCCATCTCCCAAATGATAATCAAAAGCTAAATAAAGTATAGTTAGTTCTTTAATTTGTACCTATGAGAGAAAAACATATATCTACACTGGGATAAAAAGTGAAAACTGCACATAAAGTATATTACTAAAGTATATTACTTAAAAATGAAAAATAGAAAACAAAGGAAAATAAACTAAGAATCTTCTGAGGACACACATAGCGGGATTAAAGAGTTGATAGTAGAGAAGCTACTGGCCCTTCAAATCCTTATGCAAACAATAGAGTTTACAAGTGTGAAGGTATGAATTAATGAACATTTTCACGAGACCACCTTATTTGTATAACCCAAAGTGCTTCCATCACTGAGCTTCAAGACTCTAAAAAAACAACATTCGATATTTAACAAGTTAACAATTTTAAAAAAATGTAAATAAAGATTTGAGAGTAGGGATTTAAACCATAGAGTCATTATTCAAATTCTCAAATGCAGCTTCCATCTCCTTTCCTATGTTTATGAATTCTAGATCAAAATGACAAACAGTTAGCTTATATGGGATAATTGAAAATTTTAAATGCGTACTTCAAAAAGAATATTACCTTCATCAATTTCTTCAGTCCCGTCAATTTCTTCAGTCATGTCATCCAAAGGTTTAGACTGAATCCAATTCTGAGCACAAATGAGTGCCTCTGTAGTTTGAGTTAAAGAACTTCGAAAAGAATCTAACACCCGTCCTCCAGTACTAAAGGCGGACTCCGAAGGCACAGTTGATATAGGAATACTATAGATGTCCCTAGCTACTTGGCTAATGATCTTAAATCGAGAGGAATTCACCTTCCACCAAGTTAGCAAATCTAAATATTCATCGCCCATACAATCTATACGAGTCTCATCCAGATAACGAGTCACCTCTGTTTTAGCATCATCTAGACATGTTTTGTTACTTTGTTTAAATCTATCATGAACAGTAGCACGTGCCTTATAAGATCCACTAGATGAGATAGAAGGCATTTCACTTTGACTTTGAAAGCCAAATCCTTCGATAGGTGTACATGATTGTGTTTGTGAATATTTTTCTTTTGACATTCTCATATAATAATCATCACACAATCGACGAAATGCTTCTTCAACCTTATTTGTCCATATATTTGCACAATCTTCCTCCAAAAATTCATTAAAACAATAATTCACATAAGCTAGCTTGTACCTAGGGTCAAGAACTACAAAAACATACAATAATAAATTGGTCTTCTCACTTGTAGTTATACCCCAATACTTGTTGAATTTTGTCTGCATGCTTAATGTCATTTGACTCAATAATGCATTCTCATACGATGAGTATTCACGAATTATTTCTTGGATCAAACAAAGTTCATAAAAAAATATGTTTGAAGTCACAGACATAGATGCAGAAAACTTCATTGTTACCTTTGAAAAAGTCTTTAGGAACTTTACAAACACTTTTGCATTATCCCAATCTTCAGTAGTAGGAATATCATCCTTTGGCAAATAACTAGGGTCATGCTCCTCCAATCTTTCAAAAGTCTTTTGACACTTAATTGCTCCATCCAACATAGTAAAAGTAGAATTCCATCGTGTCGGAACATCCATTGTAAGACAATTTTTTGTTGACATCTTATCTTCTTTAGCAAAATCTTTAAATATTTGCAATCTAGCAGGAGATGACCTAACATACTTCACAACATTTCTGATTCGAATAATAGACACATGCAAATCTTTTAAGGCATCACTAACAATTAAATTAAGAATATGGGCACAACATATGTGAATAAATTCACCATCCAACACCAACCCATTTCTGCCTTTAAACTTTTTAACCAAGTAGGCAATGGCTACATCATTTGAACTCGCATTATCAATTGTTACAGTAAAGAGCCTATCAATACCCCAACCTTCTAAGCACTTTTCAATGGCTCTACCTATGGTATCTCCTTTATGATTAGCTACTTGACAAAAGTTCAAAATTCTTTTGTGCAAGTTCCAATCATCATCAATGAAATGAGCCGTTATAACCATATAATTAATATTTTGCACAGAAGTCCACGTATCTGTTGTTAAACAAACTCTTTGGCCACTTCGAGTTAATGCATTTTTTAACTTTTTTTTCTCCTTCATATACATTTGAAAACAATCTTTTGCAACGGTTACTCTTGATGGAATCACAAACTTTGGATTTAATGCCCGACAAAATTGGTGAAACCCTTCAGTTTCTACGAACTTAAATGGCAATTCATCCAAGATAACCATCCTAGCAAGCATTTTTCTAAAATTTTCTTGAGTCAATGATGCAGCCATCAAACTACTTTCAGAATCTCTCTCTCTTTCAATATTATCTTCCAATGAATTTACATACATCTTACATTTCTCTAAATGTCTTTTTAAATTCGTGGTACCATTTCTTTTGGAATCACAAGCATATGAAGTCCCACAATGTTTACAAGCAGCCCTAGGATATTTAGGATCACATCCTTCTACTTTTATAAAATGTTCCCATACCAATGATGGTGGTTTAACCGGTTTTCTTTTTCCTAACACTGGACTAGAACAACTCTGATTTGAAGTCTCGTCTACCGAGAATGAAGTCATCCTAATAATCATCAAACAAAACACATAGAAAAAAACACTCAAATCAATAACATATATAAATACATGCTGTAACAATAATATACGTTATTCCAATAACATCCTTATCAAATATTGTTCTTAACATGTTATTTTACTTGTAGGGAATACTAAATGATGGAAGAGTAATTGCAGTGAAGCAACTTTCTGTTAAATCTGGTCAAGGAAGGAACCAATTTGTGGCTGAGATTTCTACATTATCCGCTGTGCAGCATCGCAACCTCGTGAAGTTGCATGGATGTTGCATTGAGGGCCAGAATCGTCTCCTTGTGTATGAGTACCTGGAGAAAGGGAGTCTGGACCGAGCATTATTTGGTAATTAATCTAACAAACATTTTCCTTTTAATCTAATTTTGTGGCTACCAAACATAAATTGTAATATTTCTGACTTGTGTGAGGTAGGAAAAAGAAACTTCCCTCTTGATTGGCCAAAACGATTTGATATATGCTTGGGTGTGGCAAGGGGTCTCTCTTATCTTCATGAAGAATCAAGGCTTCGAATTGTTCATAGAGATGTTAAAGCTAGTAACATTCTACTTGATGCTGATCTGAACCCTAAAATTTCAGATTTTGGTTTAGCCAAACTTTATGATGACAAAAAGACTCATATTAGCACCATTGTTGCCGGGACAATGTAATATTTCATTCAGAATTTAAATTCCCCACCACATAATTAAAATCATGGAAAATTTTAAAAAATAGAATATTTGACAAAATATTTACACTTCATAGAAAAATCAAGTATAATAAATTTTGTTTTTTATTGGTTTTGTTTTATGGGGTGTAAATAGTTTGTCAATTTTTTCTAGTTTTGAAGAAAAAACCCTAAAATCATTACATTTGATAACTTTTATCACGATTAATGTCATATCACTAAAACGCTTTGTAATGCAGTGGATATCTTGCACCTGAGTATGCCATGCGTGGCCATCTAACTGAGAAAGCTGATGTCTTTAGTTTCGGAGTTGTGGCTCTTGAAATTGTCAGTGGTAGGCCGAATTCCGACAGAAGCTTGGAGGTGGACAAAGTTTTTCTTCTTGAACTGGTAACAACTCTATAATCTTTGTCCCCTTCTTAATTTCTAGTACAAGTTCTCATCAAAACAAAGATGCAACAACCTACGGAAACTTTTATTTGAGAAATCCTCTTCTAGGTTTGAAGAGCAGTAAATGATATGAACCAACAAACCCTAAATTTTTAACAACTATGGCTTCTAGAAAGTACGTCATCATATGTTTAGAAGTGATTCTTGGATGGTTAAAATAACTTTTATCATTTTTAAAATCATTCCAAGCTTTTAATCATTCAAAATCAATTTTAGTTGTATGAAAATTGTCTTTAAAAATATAAATTAAACATTAAATTTATTTTGAGTTATACATGTGTGTTTTAAAGTGATTTCAAACATGACAAAAGTGATTTCAATCATCTCAAAATCACTGTCGAACATGCAATTTGTATATTTTTCTTCTTGTTGTTGATGCTCTGTATTTTTACTTTTATCATTAATTTTTTTATAGAATCCCACCATCTTAGTGGCCAATGCAATATCACTATTTTTTTTCAACAGTTCCACTTTCAATTTTTCTATATGTTATTTGTTATTTATGTTTTGAGTTTTTGTTTTTGTTTGTCTTTTCCTTCACATTTTGTTCCACTATTTACTATATGTGTACTTTTCCGAATTTTTAATACTCATTTGATATGTCAGTTAATTTTACATATAACTATATTGAATTAAAATAGACAAAATGCAATTATTTATATATTCAACAACCATACCACAAACTTTAACAGTCATAAAACCTATCAATTGAATGTGCACAAAAATAGAGACCAAAATTGATTGCATAAAGGTGGTTGTTGAAGCCTGGATTTGGTTTTTGGAGTTGGTCGTCAGAATTGCTGTTGAAGATGAAGCAATTGATCGTCGAAGTTGTCTACACGAAGGTGGTTGTTGTATGAGTTGTCATCAAAATGATTGTCCGAGCGCAAAATTGGTCGTCAGTATTGTCATCGGAGTGATTGTCGTAACTCAAAGTTGGAAGTCAAAATTGATTGCCAGAGTTGTCATCAGAGTGATTGTTAGATCCCAAAATTGGTCGTCGAAGTTGTCATCGATGTGATTCTTTAAGCCTGAAATTAGTCGTCGAAGTTTTTTATCGGAGTGATTGCTGAAGCTTAGAATTGGTTGTCAAAGTTATCGTCGAAGTGATTGTTTGAGCCCAAAATTGGTCACTAAAGTTGTCATTGAAGTGATTGTTAGAGTTCAAAATTAATTATCGAAATTGATCGCCAAAGTTGTCATCAAAGTGATTGTCGAAGCTCGAAATGGGTTGTCAGAGGTCGGAGTTGGTCACTGGAACGTGGAAAAGTGATCATCAAAGTTGGTTCCCGGAGTGTGGCAATGATAATTGTCGATATTGGCCAATGAAAGGAGCATTGAAAACATTAGAATAAGAAAGTTGGGACGAGTTGGTAAAACATACCTACTCAATTCTACCAACATTTAAATTTAGAATTGGTGGACCAAACGATAAGTTATACAAGCTCAACTCATACTCATGTTAGTGAACTAAACTACCCTAAGTTTCTTAATTTATGTTAAATTGAACTATTCAGTTTCAAGAGTTAGAGTTTCCGCTTTAAACATTATTGTTTTTAAGTTTTCAAGGTTGACTTCCGTGAGAGTTTTGTACCGCTTGACTTTACCATGTTTTTTACCATATTTTTGTGCATCTTTTGTAACCATTTCCATTCTATGTCAATTAGAAGTTTATTTATCTATTGGCTTCCAGTTCCTCTTTTTTTTTCATTTTCTTTTTCTCTCTTTCTTAACAAACTTTGAGGTTTAGACTATTGCATCGGCAATAATATATGTTCTATTTTGTTTTTTCTTTACAAAAGTGGTATTAGAGCCTTGGATTCAAAGGGTTGTGTTTTTATTTGAGCGTGAAAAATTCCATATTTGTATATCAAACATGTCTTCAAATTTTGGTGAATTGCCAATTTTGGGTTCTTCAAATGTGGCCATGGCCTTTAAAAGTATTTCAATCGATGTTGATCCTCAAACCTTTAGGAGAAGATCCAAGATTGAACCAGACCACATTATATGAATTAGAGAAACTAAGGCCAAGACTTATAAGGCTTATAAATGATTCATGCTACTTCCTCTTATCCTATGTTTGCTAGGATTATTGATTGTGAAATGGCAAAAGAAGTTTGAGATTAATTATAGGAGAAATTTGGAGGAGGCATGAGAGCAAAACTTGCCAAATATTACTTTCAAGAGAGGGTTCAAGATCCAAAGTGATGATCAGGGTAAACCAAAGTGAATCTTTTAGATCAAAGAGTTATATTGGTTAGTACTTCCAAAACAATTGAACAAAGATTTCAACCATAGAGGAGTCTAATTTCACTACTCTCTCAATGCTTGAGTTAATTAGTTGATTTTAAGAGGAAATCTAAAATTTGAAACTTTACAAGGCATTTGATTTATGAGATAGACAGATGTGAGTATTGCTTCTTCCCATAAATATTCATAGAAAACATATAGCTTGACCAACATAGCCCGTAAATATTTATTTTTGTGTTAACAATGCTATTTTGTTGAGAAGTATCCCGAAAGGTGACCGGTGAATAATACATTTGTTTTTAAGAAAGCATACTCAAATGTTCATTGAAATATTTGGTTCCTTTATCAAAATGTAACATCCTTATTTTTGTTTGAAATTGAGTTTCAATCATATTATAAAAGCATGCAAACATCATTCACTTCTGAACTTTTTTATGGTAAATTTCAAAGGGACTTCAAACGTCACCATGAATTAAATAAAAAGGTTTAGAAGAGAAATGACTTTTTGCAAACATGCAACCTTCACTCTGACTTTTTGCTCTTCTTCTTTTGTTTGCTCTTTTTTTTTTTTTTCCTTTTTTGGTCCATCACCTGCTTTCAATATATGAAAATTTGTTTTTCAGGCTTGGTACCTCTATGAAAACAATCGTGAAGTCGAGTTGCTAGATTCGGATTTGTTGACATTCAACGAGGATGAAGTAAAACGAGTTATTCGAGTAGGTCTAATGTGCACTCAAACATCCCCAGCTCGACGGCCATTGATGTCACGGGTTGTGGCAATGTTGTGTGGAGACGTTGAAGTGGTTGCTATAACTTCAAAGCCAGGATACTTAAGTGAATGGACCTTCGATGACTTGGTCACTTCTACAAATGATGCAACTGCAGAAGGATCCAGCACTACCCATCAAGGTTCTTCAAGTTTTAGCATCCATGCTAACGATGTAACCTCTTCAAATTAAGGCATCCCATACTTTAAATTATGGCTTTACTATATTACGTTATTTGGAGACTTAATTTACACAAATCTATATATTTCTATCAACTTTTCAGGTTTGTTTGGTTGTTAGTAGTTTAGTAGTTTAGTAGTTTAGTTCATAGACCATACAAAGGTGATTCTTAGCCTTAAATATTGTAGTATTTATTTATGTGTACAAACAATATCCCAGATAGTAGATATTTATCGTTGTGTAGTTTAATTCATAGACCATTGCCATGTTACATAGTTTATTATAAATAATGTGCACTTTAATTTGAGACCAGCAAAGAAAGTTGACTCCATTAAGACTAATTGTAGTAATTTGGACATATGGAGTATGGCGATTGTTAAAAGTTTTGGCCATTAATGACTTTATACATCATCTGATAGAAGAAGTTAGAGGTGAAGGAATGTGGATCTCAAGTCATGATTGCAGCTCACTTGTGATATGTGGGTCTTGGAGGAGTATAAATCCCTGTGTTTTTTATTCCATTTAAAGGATTCTAGGGAGGCTAACTAAATCAACAGATATATATGTTTATGATTGCTTTGACACTTGATAATGAAAAAATACAATTAAAATGATTTAAAGACCCCTACCCTGTGTTTAGGGCAAAGTCAGGTTCTATGTCCAGACACTTGACCCGTACTTCTTTTATTATGAAGATTGTTTTCAATTATTTCCTTGTCAAATATTTCATGGAAACCTAATTGATTAGTATAGTTTTCAATAAGAACGAGACTTGACAAAATTAGAAGATAACGCTAACCATTAGACTCTTCTCTGGGACTAAGGTGAGGCAAGCCAATTGACTAAACTTCCACATACTATGAGGGTAACTAGCTCATAATTAAAGAAAAAGAGTAGAAGTTCAGAATGAAATAAACTTTATTCAATTAAATAAATATGGTACAAAATACTGTAAAATAAACAATAAAGCTGGAAACTAAGACAGGCCTAGGGATTAGATCTTTGTACACCAATATCTCGACTGTTACAAGCAAAGATAAGCCTTTACACTTGAACCACTCTCAACCTCTAGTGCTTCAACAAAAGAAATGTAAGGTTCTGGAAAATTGAAGAACAAAAAGAAAAAGGTGAAAAAAAAAATGTAAGGTGTTCGAAAATAAATCTTAAAGCTATATTTATAGGCGTGGGTGTCTTCAACCAAACTTCATTGTCATGAGATCATCCAACATTAATATTTTAGTAGCAATTGCACAATCAAATAGATATGTAAATCGTAAGTTTTTGAATCCTATGATTTTAGTAATTTTTGAATCAGACTCTAGTCTTCAGAAATAAGTAAAGTACAAGAGATCATATGTTAGTTAGAGTGTTTGACTTAACAGCCCGTGCAAATGAGGTGCATGAGAGAGCTGGAAAGCGAGTTTGTCACATAGACATTGATGTTTGGGGATAATGTTTTTGTAAGGGAATCAACTATCTGTTAAATGAGAGGCAATATGACGAGTTTCCAATCGGCTAGCTAACAAGAACTCGATCATGGACAAATGAGCATCGATCTCAATATGCTTAGTGCGAGCATGGAACACTAAAATATAAGCCAATATAGTAGCACTGAGGTTATCACACCACACAATGGGAGTGAGAGCAAAAGGAAGTCGAAGCTCTTGGAGAAGGGAGCAAAACCATATCAATTCATAAGCTGCATGAGAAAGAGCCTGATATTCCGATTTGGTGCTTGAGCGGGAAACCACAACCAATATTTTAGAAGACCATGAGATGGAATCGGGACCAAGAAACGCACGATATCGACCTACAGATTTGTGGTCATTAGATAAAGTAACCTAGTCCACGTAAAAAAAAAAAAACCTGTTAAAGTGAGTTAAGAGGCGGGTTAAATAAAATGCCAATGCTATGAGAACCTTGAAGGTTATGGAGAAGACATTTTAAGGCTTGTCAGTGATTTACAGTGGGGGCTTGGTTAGATTAGTTAAGTTTGTTGACAACAAACACAATACAGGTCGACTATGTAAAAGGTACTTAAGAGAGCCAAGGGTACTACAAAACAATTGGGGATCAAGGAACAAAGGGTTGACCTTGAGGTAAAGTTGATTGGTAAACATCATAGCAGAAGAAATGTCGGGTCTAATATGAGATAAATAAATCAGTTTGCCTACTAGACGCTAATACTTTTCTTTGTCAGTCGAAACTTTATCACCTGTATCTCTAAGTTTGGCATTGGCCTCAATAGGTGTATCAGTGGGACGACTGAAGGAATGGAATTCCCAAAGCAGAAGCGTATAAATGCGGTGCAAATGGAATTCAATTTGTAAAACCAAAAAATTCATAGAAAAATAAAAAGTCTAAACATGCTTCTAAGGAGGAAAAGGAAAAAGAAACTAACCTTTGTAGAACCTCTAAAGAACTTTAAATCTTTCAAGAACACCACGAAGTCTTCCTCGTTATTCTCAAGGAGAGAAACAACAGAGAGTTGTGAGCTTCTGTGATTTGGTAAGGGAAAATTTTAAGAGAGATTTCTTTTTCTCTTTGGAACAGATAGATCACCCAAATATTGCATAGTAAAGAGAGATCCTTGAATCAATTCTATATATATCTCAACCATTAAGAGAGATGGAGGGAAGTTATCAAATAACTCCCTCCCTCTCTCTACACGTAAAATAACTCCTTTAATTAAAAACATATTAATAAATAAAATTAATATAAATTTAATTCATATTATATCTCATATAATATAAACTTTATATTATATCATATATAATATAACCAACGGTTTAGATCTCTCATATGATCTATAATGCTAATATAAATAGAATCCATATTAATTTTAACCTATAGTTTATTTATGAATCTTATTCATATTATTATTATTATTTGAATCATATTTAAATATTAACTTCTCTCATAAAAACTTTATATTATAATATATCAAATACATTATATTAATTGTATCAAATACATTATATTAATTGTATCAAATACATTATATTAATTGTATCATATACAATTAATTCCCTTTAATTAATTTGAACAATTCAAATTAAGCAAAAATAAATTTCATTCTCATTTATCCTTATTGAGCTAACAAGGGGACCTTATTGACCTATAGATTGAAGCTCCAATGATATGAGATTAATCAATTAAACTCTTTAATGAAATTAATCTATATTCATTAACTATCCGTCATTCCACTAAAGACTAATAGTTGCACTCTTCTTACTGTAGATATATTTTTGTGTCCATTAGATATAACCAATTAACAGAGCAATGACCCTTCACAAATTGCTCGTAAGTCCAATTAGGTCAAAAACTATCATTTTGTCACTGTAGTTACATCTAACTCCTTAAGTGCCACTGATTCCTCTAATGAATAATAATTGTAGTCCACTATAACTGGACTCATCTCGGGCCAAGAGAAGGTGTGCCACCACATTGTTCAAGCCTTGGAATCAGCCCTTAAGAGAGCAATTTCTCTACTTGCTCTATCTATATAGAAGAAGTGAATTCCTTTTTGTGTAGTTGTGTTCCTAGCTCCCCAATCAGACGAATCCCCAAAATGGTAGGCATATTAAGTAGGCGACATAGACCACTCTTACCCATACAAATCAAAAGGCCTCCTTCATAGACAGGAGTTCCCAATTCACTCCAGATTCAAGTCAAGTCACCTATGGTCATCCTGGTGAAATGTAGTCTCAATGAGTAACGGTGTTAATAAGAAAGAGTATTCATTTCATGGTCTGATCCTATACAAACTCTTTGTATAGAATACCCCTGCTCTAATGTCTCGATATGAATGATTAGGATCAAATCATTTGTAGCACTTTAGAACAATTGTAACAACTACAAAGCATGTTGTATTCATAGTGTCACCAGGATAAGGTATCCAACCTTATCCATCTACTATAGACCATTTAGGTTATCACTTAAGCATGATCCACTTGTATGTCTCCATATACATGTTTAGGTTACAGAAAATAACTTTAGATGTTAGTTTATTGGTTTTGTGGGTTAATATAATTAAATGTCTAAATAAAATAAAATACTTTATTTTATTAGATAAATAAAATGTTTTTTTATAATATATACAATTGCAAACTACAAGACCACGAGATTTAAGGCATTAATACCAACAACGAAATTCTAACATATTTGCCTCAGTTAACAAATCAAGGGTGTATTTCCTCTGGGATACAGAGATGCCCTCTCTAAATTTGGCAATTTCCATCCCAAGGAAGTATTTCAGATTCCCCAAGTCTTTAATTTCAAACTTATCCCTCATCTTCTTTTTTAACAGGAGGATTTCATCAGTGTCATCGCCAAATAGAACAATGTCATCAACATAAACTATCAAAACTGTAATTTTTTAAGACTTGGAGATTGAATAAAATGTGATCAAAATGCCCTTGAGTGTATCCTTGAGACTAGACAAAGGTGGTAAACCTATCAAACCAAGCTCTTGGTAAATGTTTCAACCCATACAAGGACTTTCAAAGTGTGCAAACCTGATGGCCAAATCGTACTTCGAATCCCAGTGGATAACTCATATACACTTCTTCTTCTAAATCCCCATTCAAGAATGCATTTTTAACATCAAGTTGATATAGAGGCAAGTCTTTATTCACAATAACAGACAATAAGACTTTCACGGTGTTCAAATTTGCAATTGGAGAGAAAGTTTCAGAGTAGTCAACTCGATAAGTTTGAGTGAACCCTTTTGCAACTAACCTAACCTTATATCTGTCAAGAGTACCATATGCTCTATACTTGATAGTAAACACCCATTTGCATTCGACAACCTTATGTCTCTTAGGTAGAGTGCAGAGTTCTCAATTCTTGTTCTTTTCTAGGGCTCTCATTTCCCCCATGACTGCAGTTTTCCACTCTCGGCATTAATGGCAACATGGATATTTTTTGGTATAGTAGTAGAGTCAAGATTGGCTGTAAAAGCTCTAAACCTAGAAGATAAGTTCTTATAAGAAACAAAGTTAGCAATAGAGTGCTCTGTGCAGGACCTGGTACCCTTCCTTAATGCAATAGGAAAATCAAGAAATGGATCATACTTACTAATATTTTCTAAACGATCCTCCCTAATGTTATTCTCTGTAACTTTTTCTATAACCTTATTTCCACCATCACTGCCTTCTCTATCTAAAACAGCCCCAGTATCAACACTGTATATGTTCTCAGGAAAAGTTGTCTCAGACCTGTCACTTTCACTCTGTTTACTATCAATATGTGAGTCAATAGTATCAGTCATACCTTGATCTCGCAAAAGATTAGAATCTTGAACCAGAGTTGGTTGAGTAGTAGGAGACCCAGCGTCCTTTCTAAGATTCCTCCTATAATAAGTTTTCTAAGGAACTTAGTTCGTAGGTAGGACCGTGTTGTGAGGTTCTGGGTTAGGTAGAGTAGCGAAAATAGGACTGGTAGAATCTAAGGGAATCACCTAATTAGTCTTTTCACTCTTACTACTTTCACTCTCCCTTTTAAGAAGACTAACAAGAAAGAAAAGATGATCCTCAAGAAAGGTGACATCCATGGAAACAAAGTACTTACGAGAAGACGAATGAAAACATTTATAGTCTCGTTGGTGTAAAGGATAACCAACAAAGATGCATGCCTGAGCTCGAGGGGCAAACTTAGTTGGGTTATGACGATGATTATGAAAATAGGTTGTGCACCCTAATACCTAGAGAGGAATATCATAAATGAGACAGATAGAAGAATATGACTCTTTAAGACACTAGATTCAATACACGAGATGACATCCTATTGATAAGATGGGCTGAGTAAGAATGGCATCACCCTAGAGATAGAACGGTAGGGAAGTAGACAACATAAGAGAATGAGCTACTTCTAAAAGATGATTGGTTTTACGTTCAGCTACGCCATTTTGTTGGGGTGTAGGAATAGGAACTTTGGTGGACAATCACTTTGGAGGATAAAAACTCATTGAGGGTATATTTTGGAACTCACGACCATTGTCACTTCGTAGACTAGCAATTTTCACATTGAACTGTGTCTCCACATGTGATAAAAGTCCCAGAAGATGGAGGTAACCTTAGACTTGTCAGAGATGAGAAAGACCCAAGTAAGACGTGTATGATCATCAATAAAAGTTACAAACCACTGTTTCTCAGATGAAGTAGTGACTTTGGAAGGATCCCAAACATCACTATGAACAAGAGTGAAAGGATGGGTTGGTTTGTACGGTTGGATAGGAAATGATACCCGGTGTTGTTTAGCCCGAATGCACACATCACAAGATAAATTGGACACCTCAATTTTAGAGTAAAGATTAGGAAATAGATGTTCATATATTGAAACTTCGGGTGGCATTGACGAAAATGTCACAACATACAATCTTGTTCAGAAAAGTAAAATAAGAAGATAAAAGGCTAGTCCTAGAGGTGTCATCATCAAGAAGGTAGAGTCCCTACTATGTCAGGCAGTGTCAATCATCCTCTCTGAGGTCAAGTCCTAAAAAAGACAAAATCAGATAAGAATGTTGCTTTGCAATTTAAATCACGAGTAATATTGCTTATAGATTGCATATTATAAGAAAATTTGGGCACATGCAACAAATGATGTAAGGAGAGCCTTGCACAGGGTAAAATCTTCCCCTTTCCAGCTAGGGGCCAAGAAGTTATCTGCAATCTTAATTGTTTCATTACCAACACATGGAACATAAGACACAAACAATTCAAAAGAACCAGTCAAATTGTCTGTGGCGCCAGAATCCATAATCCATAGTTTCTTCCCATCAATACTAATAAAACTGAAGGACTGAGGTATACCTGATTGGGCAATGGCACCTAGAGTAGTAGGATTGGGATTGATCAGATTCTCATTTAGATTAGGTGTTTGAGAAGGTCCAGGAAACTCAGTCACATATATTCGTGCAGTGTTCTATTTGTCGCTAAAATGACATTTTTTACCTCTTGGGGGACGACCATGTAACTTGCAATGCTGCTCATTGGTATGTCATTGTTTCTTGTAATGATCATAGCTGACAGTAACTAGCACTACAAAAAATTGGGATTCTCTTAATGCATAAACCAATGTCGGAGAAAAGAACGTTAGGAGACAGGTGTTCCCCCGATGCATTATTCTCTACGTCGGTGAAGTTCATATATCTTAATGTTGTGTTTTCGACGTCGGGCTAAGGTAGACCTCTCCCTATGCCAATATCATGAATGTCAGGAAACGTGTGACAATTAGATATATATTTGATTTTCCCCGATGCATTTTTTAGACAGGTCGAAATAAGCTTCTGTATTTACACATATATGAATAAGGAAACTGGAAAAATCAAACATATTATTTAATTCTCACTCATTCCTCGATGCCATGCAACAAACGTTGGGACTTTGGCTTCAATTGCCAACGTACTTAACAACAACGCCGGGGGAGAGGAAATAATTAAATATTGTTTTTCTTTCCCCCAAAGCGCGATGCACAACATCGGAACAAGGGCTACTATATCCTAACGCCATTAGTAATATGTGTCGGGATTAATGATCAACAATACCGATGCATTACTAATGGCATCGGGACTAGGCGTCTTCTCTCGACGTTTTTGTTGTGCTTCGAGAGTGCCCTTATAAATAACTATTTCAGTTTTGTAAATCACAAAACCAAAAGAGAAAGAAAGAAAGAAAATGAGAGAGAAAAGAAGAAGAAGAGAGTTGCGTGTCGCTCGCTACCATTCATCCTTGTCGTCGTCATTGTCGTTCGTTCTCGTTGCCACTGCTGCTCTTAACTCCGGTGAGTACTTTAGTTTTTGTTTTTGTTTTAGTTTATATTTTAGGATTAGTTTAGTTTAGGTTTGGTATTGTTTTGAATTAATTTTATGATTTAGGGTTTTGAATTGGTTTTGTGATTTAGTTTTTGAATTAGTTTGGCCTAAGTTTTAGGATTGAAATTGAATTTTATGTATTTTATGGATTTGAGAATTGAAATTTTGATAATTTAAAATTTGAGGGGGTTGTATGTTGAAATTTTGAAGAGGGGTTGAATTGAAAATTTGAAAAGCATTGTGTTATAATAAAAATTTGAAAAGGGGTTTATTTTTTAGGATTGGGGGAGGGGGAGGGGGTTGTATTGAAAATTTGAAGGGGGGTTGTATATTTTTTAGGATTGAGGTGGATGTTTAAATTGAAAACTTAAGGAGTGAATTGAAAATTAAAGGGGGTTTATTTTGTTTTATAATTACTGTAATTTGTGGTTGAGAATAGTTTTGGCTACCTTGTAGTTATGGTAGCCTTTAGTTCAAACTTAGTTGTTTTTCCTTAGTAGTTTTGTTTGTTGGAACTGTTAAGTAGCTTGTAAATATTGAAGTAGTTTGTTATTGATTTATTATGGCTATCCTGTAGTTATGGTAGTCTATTCAGTGCAAACTTAGTTTTGAATTTGTTAGTATTTTTTAGGGTTTGAAGTTGTGTAAGGAGGATTGTAAAGTATGTTGGAAGGGGTAGGTAGGTTGTAAAGATTTAAATTGTTTGCTGGTTAGTTTGTGGTGGCTATCTTACAGTTATGGTAGCCTCTATAGTTTAAACATAGCTTTAGTAAAAAGTTTGGGAGATTAGGCATAGTTTATTCAAGAGAGTAAGTTTAGGATTTAGGAGGAGGAATATACGACTAATCAAATCTATTTATATTTTAGGTTTTTAACGATAGACAAGGGTTGGATGAAACTTAGGAATAAGTTCTCAATTTAGTATAGAGAGGGAGTGGCCCAATTTTTAAAGGTTGCCAAGTTTCAAGTCAATGATTATGGAAGAATGAGGTGTCCATACAAGAGATGTATGAACTCAAATTAGGACTCATTAAAGGGTGTAGAGCGATATCTATTAACTATTAAAATATCCCTCTCCTACACAGAATCGGTGTATAATGGAGAGCTATTTAACTGATGAAGGAACTAGTAGTAATCCTTTTGATGAAGGAACTAGTAGTAACCCTTTTCCTAAAGAAGAAGAAATGTTTGGTATGCTGAATGATTTACAAGCTCTGATTGAACACGAATAGAAAATGGAGGAAAGTTTGGAGAATGAGCTGTTGTTTAATATTGGGGTAGATATAGAACAAGAGACAACATACATATTTTAGGACTTATTGAATGAAGTACGTAGTGAACTATACCCCGGTTGTTCAGAATTTTCCTTCCTGAATTTTTTGGTTAAGTTGATGCATGTCAAGGTTCTCAACGATTAGAGTAACAAATCCTTCAACATGTTATTAGAACTGTTAAGAGCAGTATTTCCAATGCGTAGTACTGTTATCCCTAGTTCATTTTATGAAGCCAAACAAAAACTACATGACTTGGGCTTGGGATACGAGACTATTCATGCGTGTAAGTATGACTACGTATTTTACTGAAAGGAGTTTGTCGATTTACAACATTGACCTACTTGTGGTGAGTATCGGTACAAGGTTAGTCCCAATAGAGAAAAAAAATTTCACATAAGGTATTGCACCACTTTCTGTTGGTATCGAGATGACAACACTTGTTTGTATAGGCTGACATGAGATGACATAAGGTAAACGTGTGGAAATAGAGGATGTGTTGAGACATCCAGCTGATGCAGGTGGATGGAAGCATTTTGATTGTGAATTTCCTGATTTCACTTTAAATTCACGGAACATTTGTTTAGGGTTAGCTTCAGATGTGTTTAATTCGTTTGGTCATGAGTACCTCGTACAGTATGTGGCCTGTGGTATTAATTCCTTATAATTTGCCACCTTGGAAATGTATGAAAGAGTCAAATTTCTTCATGTCATTACTTATACACAGTCCTAGATCTCCTTGTAGGGAAATTGATGTTTACCTCCAACCATTGATTGAGGAACTTAAAAAGTTATGAAATTTTGGTGTGCGTACGTATGATTCTCTTATCAGTCTTTTAGTTGTATGGAGTCTTATTGTGGACAAGTAATGACTTCCCGACATATGGTGACCTATCTAGGTGGAGTACGAAGGGGTATCAGGTACGTCCCATATGCATGGGAGATAGATCATCGTCGGGATACGAGGGAAAATATCTTTCATGAGACATCAACGCTATCTTTTAGAGAACCACATTTGGGATAGAAGTAGACTATACGATGGAAAGGTAGAGCATAAGGCTCCTCTAGTGGTAATGAATGGGCATGAAATATTTAAACAATTAGATCCGTTAGAGTTTTCAATTATGAGTAAACACCCTTCATTAAAAGATAAGAAAAGAAAGAGAGCTCTTAATTGGACGAAGAGAAGTATTTTTTTTTTTAACTTCCTTACTAGTCGAGACTACTGTTACATCACAAACTTGATGTAATGCATATTGAGAAAAACGTTTGTGACAACTTGGTCGGTACTTTGTTAAATATCAAAGGAAAACCAAGGATACCACGAATGCTCGGTTGAACCTACAAGATTTTAAAATAAGAAAGGATTTATATCTGATAAAAGTCAGTAACATATTGGTAAAGCCATATGCATGCGAGTTACACGTTGAACAACAACAAGCGAGTTGAATTTTGCAAGTTCCTCAAATCAGTTAAGTTTTTCGATGGATTCATTTCTAATATTTCACAATGTGTGAATAAAAGGGATGGAAAAATATCAGGTCTCAAAACGCACGACTGTCATGTTTTGCTACATTGACTTCCACCTATTTGTGTTCGAGCATACTTACCAAAAAATGTGTACATTCGCTATTACTAAACTATGTAGTTTTTTTGTGATTTGTGTGCAAGAACGATAAGAGTAAGTGATTTGGATAGATGCAAGCAGATATCATAATCATACTTTGCAAGTTGAAAAAAATATTTTTACCTGCCTTTTACACCTTTCTGTTCACTTACCATATGAAACAGAGGTTGCTGGTCTGATTTCTTACAGTTGGATGTGTCCCATTGAAAGAAGTCGACGCACTTTGAAATAGTTTGTTCAGAACAAAGCACGTTCTAAGGGGTATATTGTAGAAGCATATCTGATGAATGAATTAGGCACTTTTTGTTTGCGATACCTAAGTGGGATGACTAAGACTCGATTCATTAGAGATGAGTGAGATGATGATAGCATTCCAGATGACTAGGTGATTAGTGAGTTTAAAATTTTCAAGCTGAAAGTACAACCATTAGGTGCGTCAAGTGTCCGAACTCTATCACGGGAAGAGAAATGCCTCTTTCATTGGTACATCCTCAAGAATGTAGACGAAATACTAAAGTATCGCAAGTAAGCATTTCTAACTTTCGACTGTTTAAGTAGTTGTTAAGTATTTGTTATATATTGCTGTTACACAAACTCATAATCATCGTCGTCAGAAAACATTTGAGGTTGATACATCAGCAAGCTCAAAGCACTTTTGATTTGTACAAAAGACATCAACGAGCATTTCCTGAATGGTTTAGAAATCAAGTATAAAGCGTGCACACATTTGATAACGATCTATGTACTAACATATTTGAGAGTTGTGTATGTAATCACTGTCACGTGAATTTCAGGTTATAGAAATGTGTGAGAGAGAAAATATGTCTCATGATTTCTTCTCACTTGCGATGGGACCATCACTTAACATTCAGTGTTACAATGGATGCATTGTTGATGGGGTGAGATTTCACACAGTAGAACGTGATTTTTGACACATT